>NW_009260182.1:3390716-3434686 GCF_000687185.1 Egretta garzetta | reverse complement strand
CCCCCCCCCAGAGTTATTTGACCATAATTGTAATTATGATGGCAGTAAGTTGCCACATCCAGATGTGCTGAGGAAGTGTTTTTTTCCTTGGGTGGTTTAATCATCCTCCAAGCAAAGGCTCACAGTAACCTTGGATGGCGGAGCTGAAGCCAGCAGCACAGCGCGCTTGACCCAGCACCGCTGCGGGGAAGCCGTGTCACCAGCAGTGACAGTTGCTGTGGGCCTGGAAGGGGGGAATCTGTGCAAGAAACAAGGACGAGGAGAAAGAAATCAATGTAAAGGGGAACTAGAAAATGCACAGCAGTAGCATGAGTCAGAAAAACTAAACATCTTCCAAAATGGAAGTTTATGGAAGCCCCTGATGCATCTGAAGAATATCTGCACGATCTGAAAATCTGGAAGAATGGCATATGGGAATGAGTACTTGTGTGGGCTTGTCAAGGTACCTGCACATACAGCAAATGTTCTAGCATCATTGCATTGGAAAAGTGCAGGGGTCGGGGTAGAGTAAGGAGCAAGGTGTGTCCTTCCTTCCAGTGCGTGCATGAAAGAGATCCCCTGCCTGCTGCGCCCTTCGACAGCGAGTCACACGGTGTCACTGCTGGGGCTTCAGGCCTGCACTGTGATGTGGCCAAGGCCATCCTCGTCACTCCAGAAACCATCAGCAGTTTACAATAGAGATGCTATGAATCAGCCCGAGTCAAAGAATCCCCTATCTGCGACTGAGCGCTGCTCAGGCTGAAGGGCTTCATTCTGTCGAAAAGGGGGCTTTAAGAAGCAGCTCCTCTATGAAGTAGCAGAAGAGAAAATAATATCATAGGATTACAAACAGGGATGAATCACACCACACTGCTAACCGATTCTTCTCAGAAACCAACAAAACCCTGAATAATAAGTCAAATGTTTTTTAAGACTCACGCCTAATTCTGACATTTTCTGGGACTCCTAAGTTTACTGGCACAGTCTCACTATTGCTTTTGCATTTCTTGGCAATTAATTTCATTTTGCTTTTAAAAATCTGCACAATTTAACATTTAAAAAGGGTGCATGCAGATAAATTCGCCATGCGTATTGAAAGATTAGCCAACCAACACTCACTTATAAACAGCTTCATTTCTGGTCAACAACGTCTCCAACTGACAAAACATAGCCATCATCCTGGAGGAGAAAGGAACCGGTATGAAATCCTGTGGGGCACCCCAGCTTTCTGCGCACCACGAAAGCCACAGAGACACCTGCATGTCCTCTTTTATCCAGGGGCTGAAGCTCCTCAGCGCTATCCAGCTTTGGAATCAACAAGGTCATAGCACTGTGATGGCAGACACTCATGGCAAATAGTCTTTTTTTAACAACAACAACAACAAATCTGCATAGAATAGCTTTCCTTTTCAAACTTCAGTGAATTATCCATCTGGACTTCATAGATGTTGCAAGCTCTCTTCTAATGGGAGACACAACGCCAGGAATTTAATTGATCTAATTGCTGTATTTTGGCCCTGTAGCAGGACTTACACATTATTAAAAACTCCTCAAATAAGCATTTTCCAGGAATGCTTCTGATCTAACTGCAGGTATCAATACCAAGACAGATTCCTATTTGCCCCCCAATTATAGATACGATCTTCCACGTGGACTGTGCCAGAACGCAACCTGCACAGCAGTTTTTACACTTAACTGTAGCATATCGCTGTAGGTAAGGAGCTGTAATTGTGTACACTTGGTTGAAAGGGTATTATAACCAAACAGATACGATAACTGAAGGAAATAATTCAGAGCTATTACTCATTGTTAATAGTCATCTAATGAATGAATGATGATTTAACTATCAGTTGGCACAGCCAATGACAGCAATCTCTAGTACAAGTGACGAAATCTTAGTTCTCAGGAATACACATCCTTTTCCCAGCTATTTCCATCACTTCACTGGGACTCCTTGTAGAGATTACAAATATCTGTGTGCCGCTTTACCTAGCTGGCACCTTTCTGTTTCCTCCCCAAACAGATACAGACTTCCACCCTACTCTGCTTCCATAGCCCATTGCTTACCGTTGCATTCCCTGCCTTTTCAGCTTTCTTCCCTCTATCCTCAACACCTGCAGAAACCACCATATTCCTGTGCAACGTCAGTCACACCTACCATCATTGCTCCAATATTCCTGATCTTGCAGGCTTGGACTCACAAGACAGACTTTGGATTTAGGCATCTGGATTTAGGCATTTTACCATCTGATGCACACAGTGGCTCTACATAAAACTAGAAGTGAAGACAATGCTGTGTTCAAAGTGGCTTATGGCCCACAGAATCCCTGCACAGCCGGTCAATGCCAAGTCCCTGCTCAAAAGACCAGCGTGAATTGAGTTACACATATGATAGGAACTAACAAAGCTACAGGCATCCGTGTAGCTTTCAGACATTAAAGTGGAAGTCATCTTTCATAAATCTTGCTGTCTTCAGCTGTCTGTACACAGAGGAGAGCACCTGGTTTGTATTATTTTCAGTCCTGAACATCGGTCTCTTGCATCTCTCAGCATCACCTTCAAGTGCTTTCGCTACAGCCTTGCTCTGGGGTTTGGCAGCAGCTGAAGAATACAAGATGCTACCCTGTGAGCGGCCAGAACTTCATGCTCCAGCGGAGCTCTTGGAGCTATAATTAAGGACCCACTATAGAGAGGGAACGCAGACTGTAACCATCACGGCTGCACGGAAGATACTGCGGCAAGGCACGTCCCCTGCCATGGTACAGATACGCTGGTCTCCCACTTGCCAGGAGCAACTCGTCGTGTTCCTTCGGGAACAGATACAGCCTTCTACCTAAGTGCTACTTCATCTGTCTGTTTAAGCCAGATGGGGCAAAAGATAAGCAAGTCCTTACCAATTTGTGAAAAAGCAGGTCTGGACCCAGTTTGATCCTTTGGAGGAAAATGAATTCCCTTAATCTCCTTCCCCATGTATATGATTTTAACAGGTAACCTTCCTTCTTGTAGTTGTATTTCAGCTCTGATATTGCAAACCCCCCCATTTTTTAATAGAAAAAATTGCTACCCAAACACGTCTTTTCCCAAAACAAAACGCTGCTCTCTAGTGGAAGATGATGACATTAAATAATTTCATTAGAAGGAATGTTTTAAAATTTTTATCAGTTACAGGAAACTTGAATTCATTTTCACAAGCACTGATATACAAGAGCAGTAGGGTTGGTTTGGTTTATGTCAGTCTTTCAGATGGTCCTGTGCGGTTTTGGTATTTATTCCTCAAGATAAGTTTCCTATGCATTTGTATCAGTATGGTAATCACACCCACATAACCTGCCAAGTACTTGTGCATTAAAATACTAAGGTATTTTCTAATTTTATCCCTTTTAGTTTTTCTGTTGTTAGACAATACAAAAACTCCAGGCCGTTTTTTCTTATTTTCTTATGTTTTTCCCACGTATTTAATTACTGAGAGACCGAAAAGGGTTCAGTACATAGCTTTAGCTAACCATTTTGAAGATACATCATCAGTTACATTTGCAGAAGAATGTACGCAAATACTACAAAAATCTTTCTCCTGTTTGCTCTGGTTTCTAAAGGCGTTCCTGCCTGCAAGCACAGCCGTACAGAACGGAGGAATTGCCCATTGCAGTGGTTCCTCTGGCTTATACCGACGCAGTGACAAGAGGTCGGACCTCAAGGAGTTTTTCTCTTGAAGGAACCAAATTTTATCCTACTTGTAGTTAATTTATATAATACAGCATTCATTTGCTTTCCTTTTTTTTTTTTTTAAAGCATAAAGGAATAGCCCTCCATACTAAATTTCATCAAGTTATGGACGAAAGCAGCATAGCTCTAGATTTATTCCCAGCTTCCCATATTCCCAACAGAAAACCTCCATAGCACGTGCTTCCATTTTCTTATCTCTCTAGATAAGAGACATGTGTAAAGTAGTTCCCTGATAAAATATGCTAAGAAGGAACTTTATTACTTTTTTTTTTATGAAGGGGCTTTAAAAAAAAAATTACTCTCTGCTTATTGATTTACTAATTAATTTCAACTGCAATTTTTGCCTGCATACTTCTTCCACCTTAAGTACTCTTCCCATCAAACACTATGGGGAGAAAGCAGTAAATTTGTCAAAAGAAAAAGGGCAAGCAGTCATAGATTGCTAATTAGCGTAAACCTCATGTGTAAAAATTATCCTCTGTCAAGTCTGTATTTAGTTTTCTGTCAAAATTATGTTGGCTATATATATTGTAGCGTAATTTTATACCGGCTGGCAAAAGCACCCTGGCTTTCACTTGAACCCCCAGCAAGGGAAGCCGCCCGCCCTGCCCAGCCCCACAGCAGGCGGCCGTGGCCCCGGCACATGCCCTTGCCTCTCCCGAGCGCCCTCACCTGCACCTCGCCACCCCCAGGGCTGTCTCAGCAAGGCATTTCACAGCAAATCCCTCACCCTCCTGCCACAGTCTCAGGAAGCAGAGCTTTACTTGGCTTCTCCATTTGATTTCTTCATTGTCCTCTCCCTCTTCGCTGATGCTTCTGCTCACGTTCTGCGCTGTTCCCGGCGCTGAAGCGATGCCGCCCTCGCGGCTGAGCCCAGCCCATCCCTTGCTGGGAGCAGGGCGCTTCGGCAGCTACTGCAGCCTTGTACCCATGGCCAGGCCTCCGGGCTGTTCCACCCCAGCCGTCACCAGCCCAACCCGCCATTTCCTACGTTCCAGCCAGAGCGACCCGAGGTGGGCACTCCTTCGTTTGGGTTCAGGGTGAAGAGAGATGCATGGAAGCTGCCTCCATCTCCCGTTATCTACTGCTGTATTTTTAGAAGTAATTATTTAGCTACTCCTATTGTTAGACAGAAAGAATTCAAGATGGGTCTTTTTTTGACCCAGTAGACATCCAGAACTACTAATCTTGAAATAATACAAATGAACAATGCATCTCCTTTGCCATTTACTGGAGATGAAGACTTTTTTCAAGGTTTCAGTGATAGACACACAGTTAAGTATTTTCAGCAGACCTCACTGAGTTAAAAAAAAATAAAGATCAAGGATCGGTTTATAAATGACTTATTGTCGTGGTTTAACCCCAGCCAGCAACTCAGCCCCACGCAGCTGCTCAGTCACTCCCCCCACAATGGGAGGGTGAAGAGAATCGGAAGGGTAGAAGTGAGAAAACTCACGGGTGAGATAAAGACAGGTCAATAGGGAAAGCAAAAGCCACGCACCCAAGCAAAGCAAAGCAAGGAATTCCCTCACTGCTTCACATGGGCAGGCAGGTGCTCAGCCATCCCCAGGACAGCAGGGCTCCATCACGTGTAACGGTGACTTGGGAAGACAAACGCCATCACTCTGAACGTCCCCCCCTTCCTTTTTCTTCCCCCAGTTTATATACTGGGCATAATGTCCCATGGTCTGGAATACCCCTTTGGTCAGTTAGGGTCAGCTGCCCTGGCTGTGTCCCCTCCCACCTTCTTGTGCCCCTGGCAGAGCTGAGAAGTCCTTGGCCCGTCTAAGCACTATTTAGCAACGACTAAACCATCAGTGCATTATCAACATTCTTCCAGTACTAAATCCAAAACACAGCACCATACAAGCCACTATGAAGAAAATCAACTCTACCCGAGCCGAGACCAGGACACTTATCAAGGAGTTTCTAAGCCTGACAATTAAGGAAAAGTTTACATTGTTTTAAAACAGATGAAAAACACAAAGAAAATTAGAAATCAGGATATGCATACTCACAACCAAGTTAATCAATTGCAGTAGCCAGTTCTCACTTTCTTAATAAATATGCCATCAACAGCACTGAAATGAATGGGGGTTCCCACCTGGGCCCCCCACTTGCTTGCCGGCCATGCTGGTCACCCTGGGGATCGTCCAGAGCCGGGCTGTTCCAAGTTCAGTGCCAGCGTTCTGCAGGAGCTGGACGACCTTTAACGTTTTAAGGGTACCCAGTGCTCAAATTTGAATGACAGTACCTAACTGTTCCCCTGACCTCACGGCTAGAGATTTTAGCATTAACTCCGCAGGTGTTTTTACTGTAATAAGTACGCAAACAATTCTGAGGCATCATAAGTGGATGAGTGATGCTTTTCTACACAAAGGCATGCTGGCTGTCTGGCATGTTCTGTGCCAGGGCTGCCACTGCTACCTAGTAACTTTACAGAAACTAAATTCTTTCTTGAAAATTTACATTTAACTTAGTATTTAATTTCAATTAGCACATTAATTAGAAAATAGAGGAAACCGCACAAAGTAGTATTTATTTTGTAAAAATGAAACCTGCACCAAAGATAAGAAAATTAATAAAAATGTAAATTTTAAGAAATATCCCAAAGTTCCATTCCTTTGACCACAGACCCTTAAAAAAAAACTGCTTATGAGTGAAATCCAACAGCTAATTTGTTTACTGACTGTACAGAAAGCCCAAACAGTAATTACCGATTCTGAGCACTCTTGTCAACGATCTACTTTTGGCTGAAATACTTTCGAAGCGCATAGCCTGCTCAAAGGGCAAGACGTGTTTATATTAACTTATTTAAGCAAGATAGGCTTTACATTACATATTCATTTAGGTTGTAAATACCTGAGATTTATGCTCAATAATTCTCAACTGTCTTAATAACAAAGCAAATGAGGGGAGATGGCAGTTAGGTCATCCATACATTAATTATGCACAAACATAATGCATCAGTAAACAAACACAAGGTTTACATTTTCTTTATCTCTGCCTCTTTTTATTGTTGTATGAAAGACAATGATAACAGATGTAATTTACTGAATACTTTTAACACATACAAGAGAGAGTAAACCCACCATTTAAATAGCTGCATTTCACTATATTTACCAAAAAAAAAAAAAAAAAAAAAAAAAAAAAAAAAAAAGAGGTGGTTACTCAGTCCAATACAAACTCCACCCATTTACACCTTCAGAAGAATCTTTATTCACAAAAATACCAAGCATTTTCAGTAGAATTTCCCACAATAAAATGAAGTACTTATCCACAGGAAAGGCTTATGGGCTTTTTTGCCATTTGGCCCCTACCTGTCTTATACTTACTGATCTGTCCCTATAGAAATCTAGCTCTATTTCTTTTTGTAGTTGTAAGTGGCAATCTCACTGAGATCACAAAGAAAATTTAAATTTATTCTGAAATTTCTATTGTTAAAAGGGAGATAGCAAAATACATACGGCTTTCAGAGCAGACACTAAATGCATTACATTCTCAATCTTTACCCTGCCAAAATATAGGCAGAAGTGTATCTTAGTATGACACTGAAAATACAAAGTGATCTGAGAATAGCAGGTCTTCTCTGCATGGAAGATGATTTGAAAAACCAACACAGTGGCACCTTAAGACTTAAACCAACAGATTTACATTCTCTCAATGTTGCTTCACGCTGTTCTTTTGGTGCTACATGAAGACAGACTGCAGCACTAACCCGTTCATTTTCAAATGCTAGATCATTCAGCAGCCTGCTCTTACTGCATGAGTGCACAACTTCAGCTTTTCTCTCTACCTTGTTTCTCTCCAACCTTGACCCATGTTTTGAGCACACTGAATATCCAAACACTGCCGACAAGAAAACACATACTTTCCCTCCATAGCACCAGAGTAAATTTAAACATAGTGCAGTGAAATAATTTAAAGTCTATATTCATTCTGAAAACTGCTCTAGTGGGCTAAAGATTAAAATACTTTCCAATTATTTCATGGCAATGCATGACAACAGCTTCCCTTTCTATTTCTACTTTATATATTAAAATAAACCAGGTTGTTCAGGTGATCCTGCTCAATTATGAAACTTTCCCAAAACTAAGACTGCTGTAAATTACAGATTCCAGCAGTTTAACAGCTGCTATAATATGAAAAGCTGTTTATAATTTGTAATGTTCTTATAACAGTTCTTCTCAGAATTTAGTAGCAGCTTTACAATCTGTAGCTTCCTGCAGGTACGCCCCAAAGCAGAATCCCAGGGAGGAAAACTGCTTACTGGATAATAACTTAGGATAAAAGAAAAACAATTAAAAACACACAAGCAAAGAGCAAATATTTCGAACACTTTCAACAGCACTCCTGAAGTTTAACTCAGTATGAATTAATCAGAGACTCAGTTCTAGCTTTCTGAAGTCTTTGTTCTGAACAGCCATAGATTGACCTCTGCAGCTCCTGTTGAAAGGCCATTTCCAAACACACTCTGCCCAGGCTCACAGACCTCTCTTGTAGTTTGGGTTTTTTCTTTTTTAACCAAATCTGAATAGGTGTGTCTAATACCGAGTTAATAACAACTTCCACCCATTAATATTAACATAAAGATCTAATTCTAGCACGCGAAGAAGAAAATTTTATCAGCTGAAATCTGCTTTAAATTTATTTCCACTCTCTGGTGCAGAGAAGTCTCTCCTTTCGGGATTGTACTACCAAAAGGTGGTAAACAATTGGGCAGTTCTTTTAATAGTGTTTCACTTACCAAGTCACAGTTAGAGACACACAGAACTGATAATACACATTTTTTAAGTTAAACGATGTTTTCTTGCTATTTCTTGTTGTGCTTCTTATATTATGTCCAGGCTCTATGTAACAATGGGAATATGAAATTCATTATTATCAAATATCAGAGGCCTCCTAGGAGGGGTTGATTCTTTGTCTGCTTTGTGCAACAGTTTAAAAAGTCCCGTTCCAATATTCATCGGAATTCCCATGATGATGCACTCAGAAACACCTAGGAAAAAAAACCATATGTGTTGAACATTTGAAGAGTAAGGATTTACAAAACTATTGTCATTTGCCCATTCTTTATGCATTGCCTATCAAATCTCCTTGAACCTCACATGTAAAGACCAAGGTCTCTTCGCTAGACAAAGTTAATTGTGGTCATCAGATCAGTATGCTATTTGATCTGTGTTACTTACATTCTAGATAGGAAAAATTCAGCCTAGCCTAAACACCTTCTCTAGCACTGAAAGTGCTTCAGAAGGTTTGTTTTTGGAGAAGACACGTTCCCCTCTGCTAACAGCAGAAGATCCAAGGCAAAGTTACTTCATGTTCATTCACTGACTCAGTGCTAAGACTTCAGTCAAATCTGGCCCAGTTCCCTTGAAACCGCTGCAACTGCCCCGTGAAGGAGACATACCATGACTTCAGCTACACCACTTTTTGCATTTTCATGATTCAAAAAGCGCTTGTTTTGAATTTAAAGATTTAGTCTGTCCCAACTATTTCTGACACATATATATACTCCAGATCTGCTGATGTATAAAACTTTTCCAAAGAATGTTCCACATTAAAAGCAAGCTATCAGATACCAGTGGTTTTTTTTCCTCTGCATACTGTTATGATCCAAATGATACTTTCACACATTCTCAGGAGTATAAGAATATGTAAATGTTTAAGAAAATAACAATAAAAATCTGTACCTTTGAATGCACAAAGGATGGAAATTAATTTGCTTAAAATTCTGGCAAGATTTGATTGGTAATTTAAATTTATACGAACTAAGATTCTGTATTTTTGCTTTTAGACCATTGCTGCGTTTCTACTACATATTTTGGAACATTATGCACTTAATCTTGTGCCAAATAGAATGCTTAGGAGTTACTGTGTGTTTAGGTCCACTACTTTGTACAGCCCCTACAGCATGCAGGTTACAATGGATAAATGCTAACACTCAGCAGAATAAAACTTACCTGGTTTTGCACAATAACCCTTCACCCCGAGCCAACCACTAAACCCTGGAAACTGAATTTAGATTTTAGGAATCCTTCTTCCCTTGCCATACTTCCATGTATATAACCAGAAGCCCTTTCTCCCCATCTCCCATTTGCCTCATGGACAAAGTAATGGTTTGCAGCATCTGACAGCAGTCATGTATAGTAGGAAACGTTCAGACAGAACATGCTGCTGTAACAACCAAGTGTATGTTACCTATCTGCTCAGATAGGTAATACTAGAGGTCAATGACAATCCTAATGGACAGGTGAAGATAATGATGATGATTATGATGATGGCAGAAGAACTGCCAGGACAGCACGCTCTGCTCTAATGGCCATTCGAGACTCCTGCAGTGCAACGTCTTGTAACACTACCAGTGACACTCTACAGCAGATCTGAGCATCTGGCTGATGGCTGTGAACTGCTGCTCTCGCTTTCAGCTGGAAGAAGCTAGGCAGAGATGAAGCCAGTCACACCGCTCTTATTGCGGAGTTTTATTTTTGACGCTTCCCTTCCAGACCACCTCCTCATAAATGAGCATCACAGCAGTGATCAGTAGCTCTCAGTTCCCACTCCTAAGTTAGACATGAGGGTGCTGTTGGCTGCTCTCTGGGAAGGGGACAGAAAGGCAAACTGACTTGATCTGCAAGCAGTGGCTTACAGATAGTAGCGCTCCCTGCTGATCCTGCTTCCAGTACCCAGTGGATGCTGCTGGAACTGGACGTACTCCTCAAGCACTCTGCCCCCTGAAAGGTTGCATCAGCAATTCTCAAAAGAAAATGCTGGTCTTTATGTGGGTAAAGCAGGAATCAGCTGTTCCCCATTTTCTTGGGGGAAAAAGCATCCTTCAAGACAAAAGGGATTCAAAGGCCACATGGTCTAAAACAACACCCACACATTCAGGAGAAGCACTGGTTTGAGATGCCCTTCAGTTCAGCACCTATAGTTGATTTTGGGTACATACTCATTTTTCTTGGCAACATTTGTAATTTTTTCCTGCTTTGGTGATGCAAAACTCTGAGTGTCTAAGAATCTTGTCATAGCAATTCAAGGAGATAACTAGTGATGGCCAGGTCAGGCAGCCGCACCACACTTCTTCATACAAGCAAACCAGTATCATCTCTTCAGTTTTGGAAGACAGACAACAATTTTCTGTTTTGTCCATTCCATTTCCTTATTTGAACTAAAACATTTACATAGAAGGTGACATGAGAAGATCTTTGGTTTCCGCATTATTCAAAACAAGATTTTACCAACTCAAGGGGGACTGAGAAAACATTTTCTCTTCCTTATTGTCCAGGATGGAATCAGCCTCCGATAGGATCTTTGCTTTAATCATGGGCAAATAATAATTTAAAAAAAAAAAAAAAATCCTACTCACGTGGAATGCTGGACAGCCAGAAAGTGGCAGAGTTCTTTAAATACAAAGCAGTAATACAAACATTTCTAACAGATTGCAGCAATTCAGGAAATAGACTGTCCACAAAGCACTGGTTGAAATTAACTACGCTTTCTAAAACCACCCAGAAATACACACACACTAGTAAACCTTAACCTAATACATCTGTATTTTTATGCTTCATTAGCACCCAGAAACTCCAAATGAGCGCTGACAGCTCCAGGATGGTAGGGCCCTACATAAACACATGATGAAGAGGGTGAACCCTGCTTGACTTCTTTTCTCTGTTTAATCTACTAGACAGAGACTTTTTAACAAGTCATTCCAAACTGTATGCAGCTTAAACGAGAATGAAATCTAGGAGGAATCGGGGCAAAAGAGTTTAAAAAAAATTTCAATTCCACATATTAGAATACAGGTCAGAATGGCAAAATAAAGAGACAAACAGAGTAACAAAACTCATCTATCTGAATTTTCTGTTTGGCTGTATGTATGTATGCATGTATACATGTATTTTGAACGCTTATCAGATTCTTTCATTTATTCAGTGAGAAGATGATTCAGTGGACATTAATGAACTTAACTTTAAAACTGAAGAACAGGTACATTTCAATAGAAATTTCTCAGGACAGGGATCTTGCCTTTTCTGTTAATGAATGGAGCACTGATAAACAAGGCTTCTAATTAAAAAAAAAAAAAAAAAAACCAAAAAACCACAAAACAACCCACCACAAACGATTTTCATCTATTTAGATCAGAACTAATTGAAGAAGTCAAGAACTTTGCCTTTCTGTTTAGTTCTAGGTACAACTGACTAATCACATAAGCAATTATTATGCACGGTATGGTACTCACCTACGCTACCCGAGACATACGTTGTTTTCCTGCTTCTTATTAGGCATGAAAACAAAACCTGAATACTGAGTGGGGTACTGGATTCCTTTCCTTAATCAGCTCTAAGTGATGAAGATACAAAACTTTCACAATTGCAAAAACCAGAACTACTGACAGTGGGACAAATTTCCTGGCATTTCACTGAGCTATGTGGTGAGAAGTAAAATTACTAGAAGTCTGCTTTAAGAAACATACAACAAATGTCCAACTGACTTTAAGATCTCTGACTTAGATTAGAAGTAGAGAAACATGCACCAAACTTTTAGGATCAAGAAGTATGGATCAGCCTCAGACCTGAAGTTTTTGACATGTAACCTGAACAGAAAGCTTAAAAAGGGCAAAAATCCAGTGCTTTGAAGAGGTTTACAGATGCTGGGTAAGAACCACAAATTGCAACAGAATTTGCAATACCTACCACAAACAGAATCCTTCTGTCCAAAGTAGGCAGCATCAAAGAGATGGTCTGCAGTCTTTTCAAAAGAAGCCAGCATCAACACACTTTCCTTCATTTTTGCCAGTCCAAACCTAGTAATGCCCAGCACTTCACCCTTGATTGATGCGAAAAACAGAAATGCAGTTTTTATTCTAATAAACACATGAAACAAGTAGTAATTAAAAAGGTTACTATCTAAAATATAGCATTGTCATAATATGCTGCTTCACGGTTAAACATCCTGAAGGTTAATAGTTTGGTAGTAATTTAAATAAAACAGATGTGATTATTCATACGCAACACAAGCGGTTATAAATGATTAATAGATTTTTTTTTTTAAGCAAGAACATTGGAAAGATTGAAAGAAACATGGCCATGAGAAAAAACACACAATCATAAACTAGTCGCTGAGCTACAAAATTTGGTGGTCTAAATCTGACTTCAGCTGTCAGAAGATTACAGAAGATGTTAAAACTTCATTTTCTTCACTGTCCGCAAAAAGAAGTAATTAGCTTTTTAAACTAACTTGGTTTATTTCTGCCTCTGTTACTAAAGAACATCCTGATTATAGCAGACTGTGCACAGAGCAGACTGTGCACAGAAGCACAAGTCAGAAGCACAGACAAAAGAATGCATGCTAGGAGCTGAGCAAGTGTAAAACACTGCACTCTGATGCCCTTTTCCACTATTGTGCTGCAGCTCCACATGGCCAACCCTGGGGACTGCTGCAGCTCAATACAACAAAGCCCTACAGTTTTGGGAGAAGTCAGAACTCCTTCATCCATTTTACCCAAATTAAACCCTTGCACTCTGGCAGGCAAAGCGGAAAGTCTTACTTCACTAAGTGTACTCAAATCTAAAAAACGTATCGGATGTGAAAGAAAGTCAATCAATAAAGAACAGATATGATTTTCCACTAACAAGTTCTGGAAGACTGTTCATACTCTACATGTAATCTGATTCTATTTGTAATGTCTGTATCCTTTAACTCTCATATACAGCGTGCAGCTGCTAAGAACCACACCCCATGAGGTTTTCTGCACAGCAAGCCTTAAATTGCATGCATGGTTACCCGAACAGTTGATTTTCATACCACAATTTTTAGGATTCCTATTTCCAATACAAAATTGATTCCCTACTGATTATATCAACTTGTTTTCAGTCAAAATAGACCTTCTTACACCTACCCCCAAGAACTAGATTTAATTAAGCATTTTGTTTGATACACAAACAACAGTATTTGGTCAATACAACTTACAATTAGGTAAACCTATAACTGATTTCCATTTCCCTAGCTCACCCGTCCTAATCAAACATGGTAAAATTAATTTGTACAAACAGGACGATAAAAAGCATAGTACAAACCTTGTAAGTCATTAGATCAGACAGCAGCATAACATGTCTCCTGTCAATGCTCATACCATGGTTCACCATTGTATACTGAATCTCATTGATAATGGTTGTCCGAGCAGCTTCAATTCCTAGTGTCTTCTCTACCTACACAAGAGATTATGTCAGATTAATGAAGAACCAAATGCTTGGGAGCAAATATATTTCTGGAACTAATAGCATCTGATGTCTTTTGCATTTCTCTGGTTTAAAAATATTTATAGAAAAAGCTTCTTTGAAGTGAAGAGTGCTGCCAGTCGAATTATTCTCTTATGTTAATGCATTCTGACAACTGTTAGTGAAATCAGGCTTGATTAGATATCAACTGCTGCATGTGAGCACAAACAAGCATCTGTAAAAAAGATGCTATGGGGAAAACCCCACAGTACCCATTTGAACATTACCTCGTAAGTGTTGTTAGAGGACGTTTTTGTTCCTTTCACTCCGTGAGTAGCCATAACAGCTCGCAGATTATCACCTTCGACTAGAAGTTTATATTTTTCTTTTCCACTTTGTTCATCAATATGAATGACAGCTCGGGAAACCTCTGGTATACCTTGCACTACAACCTTCACAAAACAAAAACACCTATAACTTTGATTTGTACAGTAATGCAGTAGAAAAAGGTAACCCTTTTCAGCATTCAAACCTACTCCAAAGACTGGAGGTCCTAAGAAAGTGCTCAATTAAGATACATATGAAATAATATTTCCTGCTCTTAAATACATTATTGTAAATGTGGCATTCACAGTGTACTATAAACCTTACTCACTACCTACATTTTATATTTTATGCCAGGTGTCCTCACACTCAGGCCTAGGTCTCTGAATGGTGGTAGATCCACACAAACAAAAAGGCATCCTGCCAATAATAACATTCACTTATCACTATTTTTAAAATCCAAAGTAGACAAGTCTCCTCACAGAAAGCTGCAAAAATGCCAGATACTGTCATGTGGTTCAATTCTAGCTGGAAGAGTATGTAACTGTTTCATACAACTGCAGTGCTCTGAATGCTTCAGTAAATGTTGTAAGGAAAGTATCGAGGCTTCCATTTTGTTTAGAAAGATTAGTAACGGAAGCTTAGTTTCAGCTATAAAGCAGTAGCATTGCAATCTAAGAGTTATGGACTCAGCCTACCCTCATTGTCAATACTGACAAGCATTATTTTGTCTTCCCATAGAACAAATTATCATTATTACAAATTATTATTCCCAATTACCTCCCACAAAAGCATGAGACAGCCTTTGTTTTTACCTTTGGTAGTTCTTCCTTCAGGGACTGCAATACATAATACATTGAACTCTTGCTATTTTCACGAGGGGTCACACATACAACTGCTTCTCCGTGGACAGCCACATCCCCAGGCTTTACTCTGAGTTTAGATATGCAAATAGAGTAGCGCACAGTCTCTGCATTCACCTGTGGCAAAAGTCAGCCAGCAAACATCAGGGTATCTCTCTTAACATATGTAAATCTGCTTAAATACATGCAGCAGTCTTTCAACAGAATATAACAAAGCGGAATGTAGAAAAACAAACAAAAATTGTTACTCTCATAAATTGGCATGAGTGGACCAGCCTGTATGTTAACTAATGGACAGAAATGGCATCCTCCCGTTTAACAAGACACCAATAAATGCATGTATGTTTTCTCATTTCCAAATAAAGGAAAAATTACCCACTTTACAAGGAAAAAAAAAAACGGAAAAAAGTTCCAGATGTGATGTAGCCACAGAAAATCCTTCATTCACTTTCTTTTTTTAAACTTCCACTGGTCTAATTTCTGTTTCTGAGACAGGATTAAGAGACCCTTTGGAATTTACCCAAGGCATATTCTGAACAGAACTGAGTAACTCACCTCTAATCTCAGTAGTCTAATGCGTTCTAAAGACAGCTTCACTAGGATGAAACAATCATCTGGAAGAAACACTTCCTCAATATATTCTGAAATCTTTAAGAGATAAGGACGAAAGAGTTACCATATGAAAATGGTTAAAATGCCCATAGCAACTGGCTAATATTTACATTTAAAGCATTAGCAACAATACAGTTTTCCTACCTCTCCTAATAAAGTTTTCTCAATTCTTCCTTTAACCAGACGGGCAAAATCAGGATCATCATCTGTGTCCAACTGCGCTGTAATAATAGGGGTGCTACAAAGAATAAACACACACACACACACACACACAAAAAAAACCCAATTAAGAAATTGCTCAGATAGATTACAGTTGGCAATTTGAGTTACAGCTTGCCTTACGGAACCCCTCTTGTATCTAGAGTAGTATTTAATGAGATAGAGACCTTCAGCATCCTCAGGTACTTTTAAGAAAATTACTGTTCACATACTTCAGGCTGGTAAAAACAAGCAAATGCACAAGAGATTATAACACATCAACTAGTGACCATTTTCATGGTGCATGCTATTCTAGTATTATTTAAGTTTGGCTTCATGGGCACCTAGGAATAGGTATGCTTCAACTACCACTAAACACCAGAAAAATTTACATTATATGAGACACTCCTAATTGAATATTAAACTTAGTAAGTAACCACTTTACCTCATTTAATTTTCAGAAAAATAAAACTTGTCTCTTCTCTGGCCCTAAGTATCACTTAGTTGGACAGACATTAGATTTTTCTGGTTTGGGTAGTCCATGTATTCAACGTTGTCTAGCATAGTACTGAAAACAGGGAAACGCTATCGCATATTGCAAATTTATCCATCAGGTTTCACTTAGGCAAAGGGAAAAAAACCCAAACCAAAACAATGTTAGTACCTAATAGCCTTTGAAGCATTAATGATTTCTTTGATTCTTGGCACACCCAAAGTAATGTTCATTGAAGCAACACCAGCAAAATGGAAAGTCTTCAGAGTCATCTGTGTGCCAGGCTCACCAATACTCTGTGCACAAAGAGCTCCTACTGCAGAACCAGGCTCCATCTGCGCTCTGACAAAGAAATTATCTCATAAAACAATACAGAAAGAGACACAGAACTCAGCAAGACAAAAAATCCTAAGCAAGCAAAGACAGAAAGTATTCTGGTATATATGTAATATACAAGTTTGTTAATGTTTTTTTCTTAATAAACAAACAGGAGAGAGGTTAAAAGGTCACCAATACTCAAGACTGATCTCATGCAAGGCAAGAAGATGCCTCACCACACAGGCATTCCACAGGTCCAGTATAACATCCATAACAGAAAACAAAATGCTCATCCTCCTTCTCCTAAGCATCAAGCAGTAGATTCACGATTCCCCATTCAGGGAAAGCCCATCCACTAACATTTCCAAAACTCCCCTTTATATGTTCAAGCATGAGAGAACTTCATTAAGTCTTCTTTAAGACATTATTATGCAGATTACTTCTTAATCAGAGCAAAATCCAGATATTAATGCCTTCTTGTTTTCATTTTATTCAAAAGCCCTATACTGATGACCTACTTTCCCTTCAAGTTATGCATGTAATGGGCTCTTTCCCACATTTTTCCCTTTCTAAAATGTACGTACTTTGACAACTGTTTGTCCTTACAGTACAAAAAAATTAAGACCACTACTCTATAATATGCAATCTCAAAATGAGATGTGAGTGGTGATTTACCTTCCCCACTACAATTTTGTTCAGATCTGACAGTTAGCATTCTTAAGCTTACACAGAGTGCAATGTGATCTGCTTTTCCAGAAAAAACATAACCTCTGAACTCAAGGCACAATACCGCTTTAAATCAATCTAACTTGTAGCAGCTTCTTGCATTTCCCTCCAATTTCATCCTAGAGAGATGAAAACATCTACACTACCACTATCTTGTTAGAGACCAAGAAAAACAAACAAAAAGCTCCTACAAGTGTGTAACAGAGTCAAGATCATGTTAGCACAAAGCGTGACATAACTCTTCACAGAGTGTGTAGATCAAGAATAATCATCAAGGTGCATATGGATTTGAAACTGATCTATTCAGACATTGTTTCGCATGGACTCTTTGGAGGTTTGGACCAATACCCTGCAAGAGGGGGAGGAAGAAAATGTCTGCCAGTAGGTGTAAAAATATTAGTGTTTAAACAATATCCTCTCTCACTCTGTATCCTACCACTTTTGGCTTTTACCAGAATCTGCTGTCAAAACACGATCTGTGGATATAAGTAGTAAGTAGCAATAGAATAAAACTGTTCACTGGAATGATTACTACTATTTCAGAAGAAAGGTGCCTAAACACAATCAGATAGCTTTGCACGCACAAGAAATACAAAAAGAAATATAAAGCATTTTTTCTATAATGTAAAAGGAAAGAAGACAAATCAGTAAGAATCTTCTAATTAAAGAATCTGATTTGACTCAAGACAGAAAGGTAAAAACCTCAGCTCTGTCACACCTCTACAACTGTTGCACAAGACTCAACTCTGCCTTAACAAACCCACCTGTAGATGGTGATGCTTTTTTTTTTTTTTTTGCATTTTACTTTTGTCTTGCAATGTTTATGTCATTGGGGCCAACTGTTTCTTACTCTTTCTTTGTATTGCATTCACAACAGAACCAACACTCATACAGTAAAAATACCAAAATACACTCCTAGATTGCAAACGAAGCAACAAACACCAAATTGGGGGGAGGGGGATAAACAGAGAAAATAACAGGCTAAACACTTACCTCATGTATTTGTCCCTACAAGTCTCTAGAAATTTCTCTAATTGTGTTGGAGTAATCCTATCCAACTGATATAAAACCCGTGGCTGAAAAGAGAATAGAACAATTGGAAATGCAATAGCTTATAAAGATTTAAAATAGCTAGATAATTACTCCCTTGAAACTACTTACCTCTGTTGTGCCATTGTCATTAATGCCATACTTGTCCCTAGTTTTTTTAATCTTCTCAGAAACACCTTTGATGAATTTTTTAATTTCCTGAAATTATATTAAAACAACAGTAAGCAAAGACGTGGGCCTCAACACAAAGTCTTCAGCACTGAGTTATTTGCTTGGGGCTGCAAATGGAATGTTTGCAATAGTAAATTAGCAATGCACAATATGAATAGAGGAACATCAAAACTTAAGACACGCATGTACACTAGAATTTAGCAAACCAGATTCACTCTAGTGTAACCACAAATTAGTAGCAGTACATGAGGAATATGGTTCACACTGAATAAAAGCATCCTTCCTGAGCACATACCGAAAACTTAAGAGATTTGACTTTGGTTGATCCTTCCCTCCTACCCTGCACTTAGTGAAACTGATTCTACTATCAAATAATAATAATTAAAAATTCCCAAATTTCTTATTTTCTGATTATACTGACACAAACGCAATCTCACTCATTTCTCAGTATCCAGAATAAATCAAAGTGGAAAGACCGTAGCAAGAGAGCAATTCTATAAAGGATACCTGCCAGATATATTTCAGAGATTCAAGATGTACTTTATTTTGAGGAAAAAGCCGTCAAAATTGATATATACACATTAGTCTCTTCCTAATGTAGTTCAAATAACTGCTCTATGCTGCAGAGAGGTCTTACAGATAATTGTATTTAACATGTAATAGTACATAAGCCTTTCATTCCTTTACCAGATTTACCCAAAAGTAGTTCTAGCAGTCTTTACTGGAACATAAATCGAAACAATACTGTTAGAAAAATATCCAACATTTCTATGAAACATCATTCGGGCATTACCCTTTGTATATAGATATGTACACTGGAAGTCATGAAATATAAGGTCCAGAGATTAAACTCTTCCATAAAAGAGGGCTCCGTGCAAGCTACTACCATAACACAGGGTTCTCAAAACCAAAATACAAACAAAAAGCAAGAGGAAATCCTTCGCATCTACTTCAACAATGACTTAAGAAAGCCTCTGTGGAGAAGTGAATAGTTTGATTTTTAGAGTCCTTTTAAACTGTTTCCATCCCATTAGTCCTGCCTGACAACCAGGACGATGATTGTATAATTATCGCTGCCTCTTCACTCCGTACTGGACTCCTTCCAACCACTGCAGTAGCCAGGCACTGAAAATTACTTGCAAAATTGAGTAAATATTTGAGCAACTGCCTTTTTTACAACCAAATTCATAACTCATCAAAACACTTTTATTACATCCTGACAGAATCCTCAGATTCTCACAATAACAACATTCTTAGTGGTATTCAAGATATTTTCAGACAGTACGCTATTTTCTGTGAATACTAGAAAAAAGTTCAAGTGAAAGAACCGACAACAGAAGTGTGCTGCTGGAATGGATGCTTCAAGTTGTTTCCCCACTTGGATCAGAACAGAATGCATTCATACATTTCTGCCCCTTTTGCCCTGCAGTAAGTCATATTAATTCACAAATTAAATATGTTGCCATTTTAAAGGTTTTTATCAATTTTATGCAAATATTTCAGGGTCAGTTTGATTTATTTCCTAAATTAAGTATTAAGCAGTAATGTGGTATTAGAAGAATTAATCTTTTTAGTATGGGTGCATTAAAAAAAAAAAAAAAAAAAAAAGGAATATTGCAGGACTTGCAGAAGATCACCCAGAACAGCTCATGTATAAAAAAAAAAACCAAACCCAAACACTAAGGAGAGACTTTAAAGATAATTCTATCTTGAAAGATGCTTCTTTTGTGGAGGGGCAGGAAGGGAGGAGTGGAAGAGGGAGAAGGCAGAGGTTGTAACATTAACTTCTCCCTCCAGAACATCGAAGATTAAGTTCTTTTAAATTTTCACCTACTCACATAAAACCAGGGGACAGTAATAATAACCACAGCACCACCAACTCCTCAAAAGAAGTTGTCATAGTGGCTGAAAAGTTGGTTATGTGGTCATATGAAGACCAAAATAGCATAGGACTGCACACAGCATTATGGCAAACTGTTTATTGTCAACCTTTCCCCTTTGACAGTCCCTGAGTTCCAAAATACTTTAAAAAAAAATAATTTCCAACATACTAAATCAATTGTTATATATCATTCTGAGTTGTAAAAATAAGGTACTCAAATGATATGTTACTTCCATACATTAGAGCCAAAAAAGGTGAGAAATAAAAGATAAATCTCTCAAGACATTTGTTTTTCTTTATCTGAAGTTTTACTCATGCACAAGAGCTAAAAGAGGAAATGACCTATTCCTCTCAACTTTCAATTATCTGTTGGCGGTTTATCCAAACTATGGATTAATTTATGCTACAAATAAAAGGAAAACATAGCTCACTCTTTGCTGATCCTGTCTGTCTCTATGGACTTCTCTTCAGTGCAACACTGTCCTCAGGGAGCACAGCTACGTAACTTCTGCAGCGAGCTCAAGAAACCATTGGTTCTTTCACATCGTCTAAACCTATCAAATCTTTTAGTCTGGACCTGTTTAACACAAAGGCACAAAACTGACCCAGCGTGGCCCTTGTTAGCTCCTACAGGGCCGATGTTTAGTCAAAATAGCAGCCCAGGGTATAAAGCCCAGTTTCCCAGGTGTTTGCATCATGTTTCGCAGCACTTAAGCTAGCGCGATCATTTCTATATGTGAAGCATTGCTAATTTAAGAATTGTCACAGTTAAGAAGCCCAGTGAACTGCAGAATGGTACAGACAATCCCACAAGATCCAGCAATAATCCATTCAAGTCCAGGCAGACCCATTAGGTCAGGTCTACATAAGCCAGCACTGACTGTGTGCTCAGCCTTTCCCATGTTTGCACCACACTCCCCAGTACTCATATTCTATCATCTCAAAAAAAACCACAGAGAAAAGATTTTTTTTTTTAATTGTGAGGGTTTCTAAAAAATATTCCCAATTTCAATGAGGAGAAAACAAAAAATTCCTTTCACCTGTATCTTAGTATACTCAAACACGTTACAGTATTAACGCAATTGAAACTGTGCCAGCCAACAATCTGCTTTTTCATCAGTTGAATTCCCTCCTGTGAGGGCAGAGTGCAGGCAGAATGAACACTAGGCTGTTTGAAAAAGGCTCTTTAGACATACTGTTTTCTGGACAAAAGTGGATAAGCCCATTATAGGAACCTCCTGGTAAAATAACAGCAATAAGAAATATCTCTGTTCTGGAAGGGAAAGGAGGAGGAAGGGATAGGAAAACATCAGAAAAACATGCTAATATCCCTAAAGGTTAAAAGAATGAGTTTTAGAAAGGGAAGTTATGTACTAAAAGAAAGCTTCCTCAAAATTATCGAATTTATCTATGGGGACTAATTAATGGGTCACAGTTTTCACCATTAAAAAGGAATTGGTTAAATTACTGCGATGAATGCCTACATTATAATTTAACAAGCAGCAATGTATATATGCTAATCAGTTGCTTTAGCACTATACACACATCTTTAGCTAAAAAGCACTAACGTTAATGCTCACACAGTGCACACACATGCTACAGTTACCTCATTATATTTTTCATAACCTGTCTCAGTTAATGTCTTCAAGGATGAACAGAGGAAAAAAAGGAAAGAAGAAAATGTAACAGTATCTAAACCATAAAGATTTTAAGTTAAACTAATTACCATTAAGGTGATGTAGTAGTATCTGTTCTCCTGAAATTAACAATTATTTAAGTTTTCTTCCTATGATTAAAAAGATGTACACCTCGAAGATCTGCTTCATTGCCAAACTTTGATATTTGCATATTGCGGGTTTTTTTCCCCTTCAGAGATGCAGTTAACATTTACAGCACATTTCAAGTATGGATGTAATAATTTTTTCATCTCTGCTCTAGTAACGTAATTGCAAATCAGGTTTATAAACAACTGCTTACTAGTTTTGTCACCTTCTCCTCTGAAGCACTATTAAAAAGAAACCCTTCAAAAGCAGGTCACTAAATTCATGTTGTTCTCACCACTGCCAGTAATCAGGAAGCTCATCAAGGTAACAGCTTTACGTGTCCACAGGCAGGTTAATTCTACAGTTTTTATCACTGTCGCCCAAAGTAGTCTTAAGTGTGGCTGCTCTCATAAATACTAAAAATCACTTAATGCTCTTTCAAACAAATTGACTTTTACAATTCAATATGCAAGCAGTCACGTGAACATTCACTTAACCTTAACAGACATGTAAGTGCGCCCTGGAAGATAAACCCTTTGCAGCAAAGCACTTCCTATGACAGAATTTTTTTGCAGGATTAGTATCTTAAGAAAGCAGGGTAAAGAGGTCTAAGTGTACAGCTGGTGTTTCTATGACAGGAAAACAAGCAAATGAGTAAAAGCAGTTATTCAGTAAGTTGATAATAACAAAACATATGCATAATAACAGAGTACGAGACTCAGCCCTAGTCGTTTCTTACATCGAGTCAATAAGTATTATTTAATTTCTGACATCGCAGGGGAAAAACATAATTATTGTACCACCTTGCTATGGAAAGAAATTCCAGCAACACCTACTAAAAAATCACTAGATTCTTCTCTCATTTCTAATGTTCCTGTCGTGAATGTGAGCAACTATCATAACAAGAATTAAAATTACTCTAGTCCTACCTCCCCGCCCCCTAAAATGTACAGAAATATATTACTGAACAAACTACTACTCCTGTTACTAATTCATAAAATTCAGCCATTGCTTCTACGGATTGGTAAGACCATTTTATTTAACTTCCTGGATTCATAAGGAAAAGTTAATCACAGTGTGATAAGGAAGTGAGATAATTACCTGCAGAAAACTGTCTCGGCAGCAAAGAAATTCGTTCTTCTTCATGATGGACTCAGATGTTAACACCAATTCATTTTTACTAAGGGCTGGTTCATTTCGGCATGGATATACAGCCTTAAGAGGAAAAAAAATTACTTCTTCACATAAAACATATGCACAAAAATTTGTAAAGACACAGAATATAGATGGATACGATTGATTAACAGCATTCTTTAGTTTTGGTTGGTTTGGGGTTTTTGGTTTGTTTGGGTTTTTTCGGAGGGTGGGGTGGTTTTTTTTTTTGTTTAGGTTTTTTTTTGTTTGTTTTTTACTACATAGTATCAGACTACTGTGAAGTTCCACATACACTTCTACTTATTTATGTAAATCTGAAGGTATACATAGACACACACAAACATTTCTAATTCTATCAATTTATTACACTCACATTACAGAAATCTGAACAGCTGTTTCAGCAAAAGGCTTTTATTTGGGGGTGGGGTGGGGTGTGAAGAACAATCAACCAACAAACCAACCACAAATCCAAACACCACCATTCTTCAAACATCACGCTATGTCCAGAGTTATTCAACACCACACCAAGCCTCTGACTTAAGTAGTTCACCACAAAGAACATGCATGTCTGGATTTAGTACGGAATTACTTTGTGTAATGGAAGTCCAATCTAGTACCCAACTAAGCCAGTAGTAATTTGGCTAGTGAGTTGGATATTAGGCCCTGGAACTATGTCTAAGCCCAATAGAAAATTCTGGTTTTCACAGCTTATACACAGTTTGGTCCTAGTTGCTCTGTTCTAATGTAAAAACTATCTATACCTCTTAGTATATACGTGCTGAAAGACTGACCAGGACCACTCAAAAAAGCAATTTAAAAATAAATAGCTTCAACTGAAACAATTCTTTCCATAATTTACTACTTTCTCCTACATGCTTAATAGCCTTTTCACACTTCCAACAAAGATTTCAGTAATCCTTACCCTAATATTGTCTAGAACTCGCTTGAATTCCAGCGGTTCATCCTTCCCTTCCATGGCTGCAGGATCCAAGCCATCTCCTCCATAAATAAACTGTATAATGTCACCAGTAGAACTTCTGACTGTCAAATCATACTGTGAGCAAAGATCTTCAAGTGATTTTACCAGTCGCCTCTAAAGGGAAGGAAAAAAAAAAGTGCAAGGAAAGTAAAGGGGATCTTTTAAAAAATAGCTACAGAAAATCGTACAGAAAATGGACTCAGGAAATAAATCTGACATAGTGATTAGCACGCATGAAAACCGATTTTAAGTCATGGGCTTTACTGTACATTCCCAAGAACATAAAAGCCAACAATAACAAAATTTAAAGCAACACTACAATTCTCCACATTTAGAGATTCCATCATATAGAAAACATAAGCTACAAGAACCTACTATGGTCTGAGGAATTTGGTTTTTTTCCTGACAGAATATTCATACTCTTCCAATCAGGTTTATTTCTCAAGAGATACAACACTTTTTGTGTATGGAAGCAAAACCAGCCAACAATTAGTTTCACTGACAAAAAAGGAATAGCTCATCTGGCAAAGCCAGCAGGTGCTACTTTTCTCCCAGTGTTAGCTACTTCTCTTACATTATTTCCTTGTATTGGGAAATCCTTTTACTACCATCTTCCTTCCTCCACCTCCCAAAAAGAAGGCAGGTGATGAAGCATTAGTGGTTAGAAGTGTTTTTACTTGCAAGATGGACCGCATTGTTCCATGAAAGTAAATTAGGTCACTAAAGAATATAAATTGGTAAATTTTTTTCACTCAGGAAAAGGTAAGATGAAACAAATGTTAAGATTTTTTTTTTTTTTTAAATTCCAAAGTCCAAGTGCTACAGTTTATTCATGTAGGGTGAAAGTCGGTGAGGAAAAAGATATAAAAATGTAATAAGCAATCTGTAAAATATTTGTATATATTTACACATACGCAAACATTATTCTGTTACTTTGGGAGACAAATGCTCTAATTAGTCACCCACCCCAAAAGGAACTGATTTCAGTCTTTGTAGAGTTACCTGCCTATCTCTTAAGGCATCCCCAGCCCCAAATTATCTTGGCTTTTCCACTGCCTGTTGGACTGGCAAGAAGACTATACTTAAAAAACTACTTAAATATTTTCACTGAAGTCTCAAGACTGCTCATAATAGCAAGAAGCTTTGTTGGAGGGACATTTATTTTCACAGCAGATATAGACAAAGACACTAACACCTTACAGAACTTTAAGTCCAAGTCTATATGGCCAAGGTGCCTATTATCTAAAAAGGACAGATACTGAAAGGGAATTTTAGCCATGCTTCTGTCATCCAGACGATCTTTCTTTAAATAACCGAAACCAAGGATTTGTGTTTTCTGTTTCTCATTGTTGAAATACTGTATCTGAAAAAGCACTCAACTCCAATCTATGTGATAATGTATGGACAAAACTTCCACCATTCACATGGGTTTTAGGAACACACACCGCATAGAAAGTGTCCTCAATAATTCCATAGAACAAGGGCTTTTATAACCCATTTTCAAGAGGAAACAGCTTAATACAAGCATGTTACTGTACCATCACCTGAGGTCTGGTTTACAAACCTCACACCTACTGGAGACTAGGGCAAAGTCATGTATTTCACAGTATAAATTACTCTGTTACATTAAAAACAAACACACATACACATAACGTATGTGCTTTTCCCCCCACCCCTCACCTCAACATGCACATAAGAAATATCCTCCTTTTGCAAGACTGCTAAAAACCCCACTCCACTGACAGTTACCTGCATATATCCAGTTTCGGCTGTTTTTACAGCTGTGTCAACCAGACCTTCTCGACCAGCCATTGTATGAAAAAAAAATTCAGTGGGAGTCAACCCAGAATAGAAGCTATTGGCAACAAAGCCTTTTGCTGCTGGGAGCTACAGAGAAGAGTGGGGAAAAAGGGTTAAAATGCAATGTACAATCTGTATGCATGTTACAGAAAAGCACGTTGTATGTCATCTAAATTCTTTCAGATAGTTAGCCAATACATACAAAAACACATAGCAATTGTCTCAGCTGCATTTAGCTTTGAAGTTCAATGTCTGTATTTTAGATCTGAATAAAGGCTTCAAAACCCTTGCCTAGTTCTTCCAAAGTAATCTAACTGACTTTCTTCCTCCTCCTACCAGCCTTGTCATGCTTCTAGCCATTCCTGGCAAACACTACACATCTTCTAACACTTTGGACTCCCTTAAAAGTTGCAAAAATTGAAAAGGCGGTAAGAACGGTTTTTTTGCAACAGTATAGCAAAGGTATTTGCAGTGCTGAAGACTAAGGAACCCAGAAAAAAATATGACTGGAGGTATGTATGCAACTAATTCTTTCGAATTGTTTGCTCTCACCTCTGAGAAGAGTTCTTGCCAATGAACTTTATGCAGGCATCCCTTTAAGTCAAGTAACACCAAACAGCCTCCATGATCACATAGAACAATGAATAGGCTACAAAGAGGTTCATCTTAGATCACCACTTTTTGTTGTTATTTAACAGGTAGTGCTCTCTAAATCAGTAAAAAAGCTAGAGTTAAAATTTAACTTTCACCTTCTCATCTAATCCATGAAGTATTTTTTCGTTTTTAATTTATTCAGAAAAGAAAAGTTTTTACGTTACAGAACTCAGAAGTTCAAATTTGGACATTTAGTGACAAACACAAGTGTCATGGCTACCACCTGACACTTGAGTTACCTGACTAACACACTAACAAGATAGATGGCTGGTACTTAGAACCTTCTCTACTGATCATTAGATGTCAGATAGCGGTTTAAAAAAAAAAACAAAAAACCTCACTGAATTGTAACAATTGCATGAGACTCCTTATTGCTTCATGTAGGACAGAACTCAAACACAGGACATTCAGAGTAGCCCATATCTATCCTAGTTGAAAAAGAAAAAACCCCAGACTCCAGAATGGTTTATCTGGCATGTTCCACCTGTCTACACATGCCCAGCAATTGCCCTGAGAAGTGTTTAGCGCAGTGAAACAGAATGGAAGAGAGAAAATTTAACAAACTGGTTTTAGGACTCTGAACAGAACCAAAAATGTATCAAACTTAGCTTTAGTTTTTACAGGTAAGCCTTGCTTAGACCTTTCTAAATTAGTAAAATTAAACTAACTTGACACCCTACAGCAATTCACAACGCTACCGTTAACTCCCAAATCACATTCAAAACATTTAGCATTCACCGTATGTGATCTTTTCCTTCACCATGTCACGACAACACATTCTGTCATGCATCCTTCTTAAAATTGTTTAAAGCAACTTGTTTCACTTTTCTTTACAGTGTATCGTAAACATACAGAATTACCTTAGAATGCTTTTCAAAGTGAGGCAGAGATCTGTTCTCAAATCCGTCAGGAACTCGGGACCCACTGATAGCCTGCTGACCTACACAAGCAATCATCTGGGATATATTAATGAAGGAGCCTGAAAAGAAAGAAAGAAAAAAATAATCTCATTCACAAATGAGGAATATCACTGCTCCTCTGAGAAGCTATCTTCACTTCTATGAAGATCTATTACTTAGCTTCATAATTCTTAAAAAATGCACGTAGAATTGCAACAGTTAAAGTAGCTTTTCTGTTACTTGTTCTGTTCATTTCAGTATTTATGCAGAGACTAACAATTAAGCCTATGATACAGCTAACAACTCCTTTAAATTTTTTTTCCTTTGGGTCATAGACATTCATGCCACCACTATTTGACTACAGTCCTTATATTATCCTGTTTCGTACTGTGGATTGTGTTTTATACAACCCGTGATCCTAGCCTATATATTTTGCTTCACAGTTTCTTTAATAAACATATTTTAACAACATTTTGCATGAAGGGTTCAGTGTGTACTAAGATTCCTAGAACAGACTAAGTCCCATTACGTCATTAACTGTTTTATTTGCCAAACACGTTTGCAAACAATATGTGCCCCCTACCCAATTAAACAATTAATAGAGTGAGACATCAACTTCCACAGTTTAGCTATTCCTACCTTTAGAACCACAGAGAGCCATGATAAGGGGACTGTTGCTCTTGTCCAGTTCTCTGAGACAGGCACTGCCAGCGTGATCTCTGATGACAGACAGTTCTTTAAGGATTAAGGCCTGAAATCCAAGATTTCAGAGATTCAGCATTCGTTAAAAATACCATACATAAACAGTACTCTATCACTTGCCAGCAGTACCTTGAATAGTCAAAGGGAATTCAAAATACAGTAAAGAGAAAGAAACCTAGACACTCCTTTGGGTAAAACAAGTTTAACTTTTAACTTGCATAACTTTCCAGTTTGCTGCACAAAAAGTCTTTGTTGGGCTAAGACGGGGTAGCCAGGGACGTGACAATGTCTCTTGTCAGCAGCGCCAGCTTAAGCTAAACCCCACTGTGCTACGTGAAAGATGAACAGAAAAAAACCTCCCATATTTTTGGTCTGCTTTCAGAGACTACAATGCTGATATCTCCAATTGTTAAGAACATAACAAACTTATGAACAAAACATTCTAGGACATGCACAGGTGTCTGAAAAGAAGAAGAGTGGAAAAGACCGCAAGACACTTCTTTCAGCCAGAATGCCAGTTCAAACTGGACAACTGTGGCAGTACTTCATCACAGGCTGGGGTTTTCTGGTTGGGTTCTTTTGTTGTTGGTTTTTTTTTTTGTTTGTTTTTTTTTAAAGGCAAAAACTAGGCATTGACTAGCCAAGACAACAAATGGATAACACCAACAAAGACAATGAAAAGAGTTTTCTTCAGCTGACTTCATTAAGTCCCTGTCTGTAGGCTTTTGGACAACATTCATTGCTCTTCATCAAAATTTCTACAGAAAAAAAAAAAACCCAAACAAACCAGCATAACCAAAGTCCACTTAACTTTTGCTCTAATAAGGGTCAAGAAAATGCTTGCATATAAACAGAACCTTAACTAAAGGAATGTTTTGCTCCTTGGATTAGGTCCGTTGCTGTTACTGTTCTTTATTAACTTCGCAAATATTGATAAATATAATTAACCCTGTTCCAATTACCTGTGTCATTTTATCCTCTTGTATGTCACCCCTATACGTCCAAGCCAGGAGGGAGGTAGGATCTAGGCTGTTCAGTATTTTTAGATGCATACAAGCATCGAAATGTTAAGCCTCGACAGACTCAGCTAAAGTTGTGTACCTAGGGACTCTATTTGCTTGTATTTTTACATTTCAGAAGACAGCTTTGAACTTCACAATTTACAGAAATATATTCATGAAGTCTCTACCCTAAATATATAGTGATTTAAATTAAGGATTTTACCTCTAGTGTCTCTTCTGCAGTACAACCAGGCTGCTGCTGTAACTTGCCAGTGTTCAGAGCTTCGATATACTCATCACATTTCTTATAGCCAGCATTCAGGAGCTCATACTTAGCTTTTAGCAGGCCCTGCCCAGGGGTTACATCACCAATTCCAATTGAAAAGCCACGGTTAGCTATTATTAAAAGAAAAAAAAAAAAAAAGGTTATATAGCTCGATATTGTACAGAAAGAACAAATTAAAACCAAGAAATATTATCATTGGGAACTTTATTTTTCCCTCCCATCATGTGACCATCACAAGCACTTCAGATTCACAGCTCCTTGTTTCACTGTTTCTGTCAGCTTCACAACTAGCTTATTTTTTTAACATAGTACATCACATTCAAAGCAAAAACCTTGCTTGCTTGCTCTGTATTTCTGCTTTAAGTTACTATTTTATAAGGATTTTATACATCACCCGTTACTTACAAAGATAGACAGGAGCAAGTCTGGCTAGTCGTGACATAGCATCTGCAGCTTCTACCTGCCCCCAATCTCTCAGCAAGATGTAGAAGATGTTGTTCTTGGATCCTGAGCCTAAGGTTCCTTTGTCCATACTGCCACTCATTAACTCACTGTTTTGAATTGTGACATCTAGAAATAAAAAGGCAAAAAGAATTCATCGTTTTTCTAAAACATTACCTAAACTTCAGTAATCAGTTATGGAGTAGTTTTTTAAATAAAAGCTCTATTCAGGAAAAGGACAAAACCCCTAAGACATACATTTAATGTATCTGTAGAAGTGCATGAGTAAGTATGTAAGGGGAAGAGCCTACAGTCAGACCTCACCAACTGCAGTTAAGATTTATTTCCCTTCCTCCTTAGAAAGGCAACTGTATCCAATTTAAGACTTGTGAGAAACATCGTGAATAATCCCTTTTGTTAAAAATCTAAAAATAAACTTTGTTTCATTAATCAGAATAAAGTCTTCAGTCTTATCTGTCCAGAAATAAAGTCCGCAATCGTGCTTATTAAACCAGAGTTATTTATTTCTTTATAAAGTAGAGCAACAAAATTTCAGAAGCCAAGTTACAGTTCTTCTGTTCAAAGATTGTGATACCCAGTTAAACCAAATCACCTCTGGAAGCACAGCTTAAATTTAAAAGACACACTGGACTCAGATGTCTTTTTAATTACAAGCATATCGTGAAGACATCTGTCTTGCCTGCAGGCCTATACACACTTCCTCCCTTAGATGAGTTCCTTTTGCTTCATCAGGAACCTTCCATTTCAGGCACTGAATCTTCCTATGTTTTAGCCTTAAAGGCAATTTAAAAGTACCTTCTGTACGTGAACTTCAGACATATTTTCTGAGAGCAGTAAAATATATGTTCATTCTCAACTTCATGATCCATCTTTCAAAGAAGAACTGGCATATGTAGATGGATCCAGTTTAAATCATTTTATGCAGAACGCTGCAGATGTTTGCACACAGTACTATATGCTCAGTATTTTCAATGTGTATTTAGGTAATCATCTTCTTGAACCAGAAGTCACTCCTCTATTACTTATTATATACAATCAAAATATGATACCAGGATTTCTTGAGACTTTGGAGAATTTGAAGAGAACTGTCTGAAGACAATTAGTGTTGCTTCAGAAATGAAGTTTTTTCAAAGAACTGAACAGAGTCACCAACGAAATCCAATAGTTTTCTGCATTATCTGCTACTGTCGAACTCGGAAAATGGAAATTCTTCCCATACGTTCTAAAATGAAAGCACTGCAGAGCAAAGAAGGTGGCCTATGTTCACATGAGTGTGAACGGGATTGCTTTGTTGCCTTTCACCCTATATTCCTTATAGGCTGAAAAAAATTGTGTCACCATGTTTATAACAAACTTCACAACCACAGAGTGGTCCTAACTTCTAAAGAAATCACTCAGAATCTGGTGTAGAGTGGATTTGAGTCCTAATTGACAAATTCTTTCTCACACCAACATTACAGGACAGAATTACTGTAAATCAATGGTTCTTCCCTAAGTTCCTTAACTCACGCTACTGAGCAGCAAGGAGCCAAGCTAATCCTGCCTGCTCAAGTTCTTTTCCAGCTTTTACCACACGAAAGTTAAATTAATAACAAGCAAAGCCTTGTTCATCTCCTACAGCCTCTTCAACCTTGATGCTTTGCATTCCATCTGCCACTCTGACTTCCCTAACTGGAAGGATACAGATGGTTTGATATCCTATGGATTCCTATCTTCCCTCCTTATCCTAACTCTTTTCACTGTTTGACTTCTGATCCCTGTATCACTACCCCCACTTAAGATATTAAATTCTTCAATTTGCCTTCTGTACAACCACTTCCTAAGCTTCTTAGCTTTTATCTCTCTCTCACCTTCAAGTACGACATTACTATCGCTTTATCACAAGAAAACACTCAAGTCTTTTCTTTGGTGTCCAGCACAACTCCAAATTTTGAGAAAAACTGCATTATTTTTTTTTCATTTCAAGAATACAGGTGTGAAGTACTGCTTTAACTCCTACAATGGCAACAAACTCAACAAAACAACAGCTACAATGTCTTTGAAGACATCCAAAACACAGCTTTTTAGAAGTGCCACTCACAAGAATCATTGTAACACAGGTCTTCCCCTTTGCCACAATACTGTTTGCCCTTGGTTCGTAGGTTGGCCTTTACAGGACAATCATCACTGGGTTTGAGAATGAGGCTGAAAACCTGTTTTCCTGTCCAGAGCGTTACAGGCTTAGAGAAACAAAAGGACAAGAATTAGGATTACAGAGTTTATGTTACAACTACAGTAAACCAGCAAGAATTTAAATGCAAACATTTTTCTATACAGAATCTTTCTATACTGAACTATACCTGTGGAAACTCATAGCAGCATTCCTTTGAATAGGGAAGTATTATTTTTTTTTTATAGATATGAAAATGCTGACTGCTGAATGGTTATCCTTTACGTAAGGATATGTATATGCATTCAGAGAAACATGCTCTATTGCTCCCTCTTACTGTCATGTTTCCCTTTCTGATTAGAAAAGGGGAAAAAAAAATGCTATTGTCATTTCATTTCCCAAAGAGGCTGCAACATTTATAATTCCTTCTTTATAGAGTGCCTTTGGTTTAAATTTTTAGAAGGTTAAAGATTCATATAATTATGTACTCCCCACAGCTATAGTTAAGTTTAAGTAACTGACAGAGCTAGCACCAAAATTTTTCATTTGAGTGACAGCAGCAGTCAGAGAACACTGCCCTTAGTTATTAGCAAAAGTTCATATAAATTCATAAAATTCACATTAGATACTGCCCACAAATGCTCTGACCTTGCTTTAAATCAGCATTATTAATTGGTATTTCAATTTCACTTTCTGAATTTCCTTAATGTTACTTATTGTTCTGAAATTAAATAAAGGGTATAAAAAAAGTACATGCTAATACTCAGTATTTACCAAATCTGAAAATCTACCAAACTCTCTTCAAACAATACTGTTTGCCTCAAATATAAAATTAATCAGACTCTCTTAAATGTAAGTGAACAAGGGCTTAACAGACCCTAATCTAATAAATACTATAGCTCTCTTCAAAGTTTGTGACAAACACACAAATACTCTGCCCTTCATTATTCCCCCCCCCATTTTGTGCACATGATATAACAACAAAAAACCCACAAACCCCAAACAAAAAACAAAACAAAGAAAGCAAAAAAAAAAAAATGACATAGCACTCATCCTCTTTTTAATCTTTAACACATTGCAAGGTTAACAACTAAAGCATACTGTTTCCCAAATGACATAGCACTCATCCTCTTTTTAATCTTTAACACATTGCACGGTTAAGAACTAAAGCATACTGTTTCCCAGGTTTAACATCACCTAAATTTGGGATACTGAAACCAAGAGCTGTTGAGGATTTTGGGACATTACTTGAGGGCACCCAAGGAATAAGATAGTTTCTGCACTTAGCCTCATATTAGCCTGCGCAGGCAGTAACAGTGAGGTTATGAAGAGTGATGTACCGTCTCCTGACCATCAATAGGTAAGTGGTCTGTCTCGCAGCAGCAGGATAGTAGCAAAGCTGTGTTTGAACCCTGTAGGAACCCTGCATCTGGACTGCACCATCCAAGGCTGAATCTGTTCAGCACCAAGAACCATCAAACAACTTCTGCACGGCTTTGACCCTGAAATCTGATCCTTGCACTTTACAAATACAGAATCTCATACAAAACTAACGTCAGAGAAAGCAAGAACTGTTTCTGCTGAGAACAGCACCACAGGTCAAAAACACAACAGAGAAAGTTTTAGTAACATTAAAAAAAATTTAAAAAAATAGTTTGACACACCTTCAGAATTGCAGGAGGTGGAAGACGAACTTTAATCTTTTCGTCCTTGCCAACCAGGATAGAAGCAATGATTTGACAGGCTTTGGCTCGATCAAAAAAGGTATCTTTTAATGTAAGAAGATAGGCACCTGTAATGTAAGAAATTATTAATGTCACAGACTAAAATGAGATTAACTTTAAAAGCTATTGCATATTCAATATCGATGGTTTCATTCTAATACTAGTTACCTACTTACTATGCAAAACAAGAGTTTAGACAGCTTCAGTTGTAAATCCTTTCCAGAATTTTTTTTTTTAATTGCTCCACACTCAAGTTTCTAAAAATTCAAACCAGTGCATTTCTATAATCTAGTCTCCCTCTCAAGCTCTATCCCATAGATAAAAATAAGACCTTGGCATTCATTTTTGTACACTTTCTTCCTTATATCCATTGGACGTTTCCCAAAGAATTAAGGAAACTTGAAGGTACTTACTGTAGGTTAAAACTAATTTTTGACTAAGGTGTTCAACTCCTCTACCATAATCATAAGCCATTTACATTGTCTACCTAACGCATACAAAGATCCCAAACATACATTTTTATCTGCTGGAGAAACACTGCAAAACACAAGTAGTAATAATTGCACCCACAAAGGTAGACAGTATCAGAAGAGATTCTGAGGACATCATTATATTTCAGACTAACAATGGCCTTACTTCCCTAATGTCACTTTGACTTGTGAAAGGAGAAATTTTTTAATTAAGATAGAAAAATTCTGGAGAAGAGGGAAGTGATTCTGAATGAACAACTGATAAGTCATGCAGCTTTAAAATAAGCTTTTATACACACCTGTGAGGAAATCCTGAATAGCAGCGATGAGAGGTTCTCCATTTCTTGGTGTTACCAAGTTTGCTTTAGTCTGTATGATACAAGAAAAAAAAATTACACATTTGAAGACACTGACATTTCATGTGTTATTCAGGAGGAAACCTACCGTTTAAGACAGTTATTTTAGCAAAAATGGTACAAGCTTATTCTAAATCAAAGTACAGCTGTCTTCAAAAAGATAGAAAAAATAAACTTGAAGTTTCAGTTCACTACAGTCCATGCAAATCTACTGATAGTTAAGGAATAATTTGAGAATAGTTACTGGAAGTTACATATTCTGTTTCCAAAGCAGAAGTTGCAATCAACTTCATGTGTTTGGTAGGTTACTGTTCAAACAGAACAGGGAAAGGAAGACAAGTTAGCTTTGAACATCTGCAAAGGGACAAAAGAGGTTATGCTCACTGCAGGGAGCTAGTGAAATATTACAAGTCGGGTGGTCCCTACTGATTTGTCACAATCAAGCTAGCCACTTCCACTAGCCCCATTTTCTTATGCCTTACTCAGACCTCTGCTCCAGTTAACCACCCCCACCCACGCACCACAGTTTTCCCTGAACTCTTCCTAGGCCCACACAAACCTGAATCATGTACTTTAGGGGTGGGTGGGTGTGGGTGTTAGTTTTCTTTTTAAGTTCCCAAATCAGTTCAGCAAGCCAATAAACACTGCAGCCAACAGCTGTATTGGTACATCTGCCATTCAGTCACCCTAAAAGGGGCAACGTACTAGAAAATGCCCAGATCATTGCTACTGACTCTACTTTCACACCCCAGATCAATGCCTGCAAATCATCAGATCCCTCTTTATCCACCTTCTCTTCTCCCTTTTTTCCACTGCCCTAAGAGCCTACTGTCTCCTGCCTTTTGTAGCAAACTGCCTTCCCCCAGTACAAGCACACTATTTCTGCCTCATTTCCAGATGGTCTGACTGCCTGCAGTTGCTGGGCGGTCAGACCAGAAAACAAACTAAGTTATCTGTTTGATAACAGAGCCACCCTATTTTGGTAGCAATCATTAAGGATAGTCAGCCAGAAACATGCTAATGACATCTACTTACTTAAAACCACTGAATTTTCCACGGATGCTAAGTGTTAAGTCTATTAAACTACCATTGTGTAGTCCTAATTTATTCTAAATTCCCTTTTGCAGAGTTTTCTGGCAGCTCCAGAGTCACACATTATCCATACCCAGGAATCTTGATAATATTTCAAATTTCACATACAAGTTAAGAAATATGGGGCTCATCCCATCTGTCACTAGCAAAATCCCCACCCCAACATTATCTGCATACCCCCATTAAAACAAGCGCTTCTGCTTTTGCTTCTTCTGTCTGAGGAAGGTGAAGGTTCATCTCATCTCCATCAAAGTCTGCATTGTATGGTGTGCAGACACATTCATTAAATCTGAATGTCCTATGAGGTTTTACTCTAGCCTGAAAAAAAAAAAAAAATTAAGTGATGCATATGCAGTCAAGCATGCTAAAAGATGAAATGCCATACCTGAGTGCTTTCTTGTAGGTTTTATTCTTTCTTCTTATTACAGACACGACTCAAAGTTTCTGATTATAGAGTTTAACTCAACCAGGAAATGACAGAAATTGTACTCAGGTTATATTATACAAATGTAGCTAATAACTTCCATTATTAAGAATTTATACAAAGCTCAGGAAACATCATGCTTTGTAGAGATCATATCAACCCTACAAAAATGAAATAGTTTCACAAGAACAGATACCGAGGTCAATTACAGCTACTAACAGAATTGCCCAGACAGCATACTGCCCAGTTACACACCAACTCCCATGCAAAAGCACAACTGCACTGTATTCATACTTGTCCCCATGCAGCGTTTCAGAAGAAGCTGCTTATTTTTGTGTGTGCAAGACATAAACAGCAGCAAAGGTAAACCACCTAATACTCAGGGATGCACTGCCTGTGTAAGTGCTGAGTGTGCACTTACAATGTGAGCCATGATGCTCAGCTTATGAAGAGAGGGTTGTCGATTGAACAGGACAATGTCACCATCTATAAGATGTCGCTCCACGATATCACCAAACTTCAGTTCCTGGGCCATCTTTTCTCGGTTTCCGTATTTCAAAAACCTTATAGTAACAGATAACAATGAAGTCAGAAGAAACAAAGGTCAGAAAGATGTAAAGACAACTGAAAATAAATTCTGCGTTTACAATGCAAGTCCTTCCATTACATGTTGGAATATTTATATTACAATAACTAGAAGACAAAACTGGTGTGGATTGTATCATTACACATCAGCCCTACTGCTACTTTAAATAATGAATATATTTGTGACATTAGTTAATGCTAGTTATTAGTAAAACAAATAAGAAAAAAGTCTACTTATAAAAACAAAGAATTTGCTTCAATTGTGTCAGGGAGTATAGGGAGTTTCACTCTTGTAATATCACTTCTTACTACCCATAAACTGATTGCAGATTAGCTCTCCCATGAAAACAGCCAGTACAACGCGCCCCAAACTGCCTGCTTTCATTTATCTCTGTACTACATCCCCTACTCCAAATAACGCTCAGTCACTAAAAAAAAAAAAAAAATAGTCTAACTGCAGTTCACTATCATTAGTATGTACACTTAAGTTTAAATCCAACAGATGATCTAAAAAGACATCTTACACTAAACCTGAGGAGATAATGCCAATTTTTTTGTTACTGCCCTTTATGAAAGATTCTAAAAATAAACTTTAATCCCTGTAGGTATAACTGTTTTCACACAGCAATAAGAACAAGTTGATGGGGAGAGATAAAAAGTGCATCATTACAGAGAAGCACGATACCTTTTCATCTGTGTGTGCCTTTGCTGGATGAAGTTGGCTCCAGGATGAATGTCAGGACCATTACGGACAAGTTTCCTCATAAAATTAATATTTGCTTTGTTCACCTGTTGCATAAAGACTTCAATCAGAAACAAATGAAAGACATTTCAGGACCTCTTGTTTTTGGTGGTGGCTTTTGCGTTTTCAAATTTTGGGCTCAACTGACAACCCCCCTCACAGCTTCCAGCTGCTGAAGGAAACAGGCAGGAGGGAATAGAGGAGGAAAATGGAAGCCAATCTTAGATCAGAACATCAGGGTGAAATTAAATTAAAAATCTGGGAAGTAAATTCAGAAATCAAAACACCCAACCACTCCTTAGACCGAATACCAAATCACTCCTTAGACAGATACACCAACAAACATATGAAGCTATGCATGCGTTCAAAAAACATCAAGCAAAACTCTTCTCTTTTGATACGTCACTCCTTACACCATATGCCTTCACAGTACTTGCATACACCTGACAGTGCAACTTTAATTCATCATCAGCAACAGCACTGGCAAAGCGTCACTGAATGACATTTCAAACATAAAATCAATACATTCATTTCCTTTTACAGTAAGACTATAAAGGACAACACTGATGTCTGGTAAAAAAAGAAAAAGGTATAGAAAAGGTTTTAGTATTACACTGCTTACCTTTTCAGGAAAGGTTAGTATTTTAGCAACATGAACAGGCACTGCTACTTCATCTATTCTTAAGTTAGGATCAGGTGAAATGACTGTTCTGCCAGAGAAATCCACTCGCTTTCCAGACAGATTGCCTCTAAACCGACCTAACAAAATAAGCAAGTGAAAACTCTTTTATACAAAAAGTTGTTTTCAAAATGTTATCTGTTAAGACAGCACATTAGAAGATCTGTCAAGGTACACCACTGAAGCACAAAACAATAGTAGCAGAGAGATGCTTTGGAATAGCAAATATTTGTGGCTTAATTAAAAAAAAATTAAACACAACTTTCTACACAAACCTTGCTTTCCCTTAAGTCTCTGAACAAAACCTCTTGTCCATTTTTTAGGTGCCATGTTGAGAGGGATTCCCGAGAGCTCACTGTTAATGTACAGGGCACACTGCAGTTGAAGAAAGTCCCAGTCTTCCATAATCATCTGTGTTTTGGCTCCTGATATCCTATGCTAAACAAAATAGTCATCCAGTTCAGAAAATAAATATAACACTGTATATTAAACTAGCAAAGAATTTTTCTGATACAAGTACAACTCCTCTTTCGAAAATAATGTTAAAAATCTTCACACAATGGAACAAAAAAAGCAAGAAAACTTTGTAACAGGATGCATATTGCTATAGCATAAGGCCATTCACAAGAGAACCCAGTAGAAAATTTGACTAGCACTGGCTTTGGACAAATGCTTAGAAAACTATGTATTTGTTTAAAATTCTATTTTTCCCAAGTCACTGAAGTTAAGCTAATATAACTTTACAGTCAGGAAAATCACCAGTAGTTAATAATTTTTAAATCACAGGAGTTAGTGCTTAGTTCATTTTGTTTTTCTGACAAAAGACCAGTTTTGGAAAGTCTGAAAGTATTAGTCTGGCAAAACTGTTTTTCTAAACAAATGATAAATTGTCAAATTTACTTCTAGTTTCAATTTGATAACGATGCTAACTGAAACTTGATTTCTTAAGAACAGATGGTGGACGAAAGGACAATGATGGAATGAAAAAAGAAGGTCTACATGAAAAAAAACCAAAAACAAAAGCCAAAACCAAATAGGTATAATATTTTCATTTTAAGTGACCATTCAAAAAGTGTCAGAGTCATGGGAGGGGAGAGGGAAGGAATGAAAAAACACTTCCTGTGATCCACCAACAGATCTTCAGCAGGTCCTGCACTGCAAGCAGCCAGTCAGCCAGCTCCATCTGAAGGAAGTTTCTCTACTTCTTTCAATAAAATCCCAAACTGCTTGCTAGATTGTAAGCAGTAAGACAAGTAAAACCACTTGCTATATTAAATTCTAACCAAATCTTTTCAAAGGCAACAGTCTTGGAGAGCTTTAAGTATGGCTCACCTTTTTTATTACATCATTGAGGAAAATGATCTCTGTCAGTTTCATTGTTAAGTCATCTTCATTGGTGCCAGACTTCAAGTCACTCACCACAGAGGGTCTGATACACAGTGGAGGCACTAAGAGTCGCGTGAGGATCAAATCTGAAGGTTTACCTGCTTCTGGGTTCATTAGAAGCAGAGGGATATCTTCTGCTAGGATTCTTTTGAAGAGGTTCAACACTACTAAAGGATTTAAGTTTTCCTACAAAATCCATTGGAGAAAGGGGAGAACAAACCATCACATAACAGTTTCAATGCTTCCTCCCTCCCCTCATTTATTGGTTGTTTAAAAATAAAGTATTTTAACAAGACAAACAGATAAGGCCTATGAATGCAAACAAAACGTTTTATTCTGAACCAATGCTTTTAGTGTCTTATGTACTAACTTTCTATTTTCTTTGTTCTTTTTTCCTTATACATCAGTGTTTACTTCTCATGTCACTCTTTTTAAACAGTTAACAGAATATGTCATAGTTACTTGTCAAAGCAACTGAATAAACCTCTTACAACAAGCTCACAGTACATTGTATTCATGTTAGTAGGATCTAACATGAATTGCATAACTTTCTAGAGCTTTTTTAAAAAACTAATTTCTCTCTTAGTACAGCTACTGCAGTATAATAAACTCCAGATATTTGTTACTTTTTCTGTCTAAATATGCACCCCAAGATCTTCCCAGCTTTCACAGAGCAGAAGGAAACAGAACCACACACAATGCAAAGCTAAATGAAACAAAAGGATTAGATAATTAAGTCTCCTCTCTCCTTCTCAACATTAAGTTCTTCTTCTGAAGAAAAAAAAACTCCCCGCCCCCCAAAAAAAAAAAAAAAAAAAAAAAAAAAAAAAGAGTTCTGTGTATTGTAATAATCTCAGAGGACAGTGAATCTACATGTACATGCAGAACTTCTACGGGCCCTTCTTCTCCCTTTTCTAGCTTACGGAAGTTTCACACACCAAGAATATCCCCCTTCTTAACAGACACAAAGCTATGTATCAGAAGATACCAATAAACTAAGTCTCTCGTTTTTGCGGAGTTAGCATTACTGCAAAAAACCAAAAAAATTCTTCAAGTGTCTTTTGGTGTATGAAAACCTTGGATCACCACAAGGCTAAGCTGCTACACTGAAAAACCTTTGAGGAGTTTTATTTCAAGCACAAAATCTAACAGAAAATTTAAGTATTAATAAAATTCACCTGAGCTCTTCCCAGTAAGGGTTCCACTTCTTTGTTATGTTCTATAGCAGTTTCAAATGACTGGAGAAAAGTAGATACTATTGGATCTACCACTTTCTTATTGGTCTTGTACTTTTCATGTATTATTTTCAACAAACCACACTTTTTTACAGTTCCTGCAAGCAAATAAATGTGGGTGTTTTTTTTTTTTTTAAATGACAAAAACACCAAACCAGAAAACCCCCAAAACTTAAAATGAGTAAGCTACAGTTCCAAAACTAGTTATGCCTTCAGTGAACACAAGAATAAAATAAAACTTTATCAGCTTTATTAACCAGTCTCCTATATTCACAAAACACAAACAGCACGATCAGGTCATGTCTTGTCGTATGGCTGGCTTGGCGTGCCTAGATGATGATGTGGCTTCTGAAGCTGCAAGCAGGTGGTTTACCCCACACTTTAACTCAGCTTCCCCTCAATCACAGCAGATTTTTTTTTTAAGTAGAAGTTCCCACACTAAAAACAAGACTAAGATGTGCCTTCTACGTATCATCCCACTATCTTCTAAAGTAATTTTGGAAGTGAATCATAAAAAGAATCTGACAACTGTTTTCATATCATGCAGGTAACAGCATTCATAAAACTTCCACAGACTAGTACAAGTGCTTTCCAAACTCAATTATTTTTACTGAAGTATGCTGACCTACCACTTAATTTTGTAAATGCCTACTTTTTGTGCCCCCTATATGTATACGTGGTACTTTTAACAAAGCAGCTCTCTCTTTATTTGGGTTGTTGATCACTACAACAAACAACCCCAAATTTTCATGAGTTAAAACCATAGAATTTTAAGTTATCCACTATGAATCTGTGACACTGCAAGTACTTTAACAGCAGTATCACTTGATCAGAGTACATGAAGAAAAAAATGTATTTTTGAAAAGCAAATGTGAAATCTTATTAAGCTACTCTGCCCTGAAGAACAAACTCCAGTGTAATCCAAGATCATCACAGCTCAAATTCAGCCAAACTGCAGAAAATACCACTACTCAAATATCAGCTAGTGCCATAAAAAGCTAACACATGAAACAAAACAAGGTAAAAACCATCACAGTAGATAACTGTCACTAACTGCTAATGCGACCACTCACCATTAAAGGCACCACAGTAAGGACAGGTGTTTTTCTTTCGGCACTTTTCAGACACTTTCTTTTTTAGCCCTCTCTTCTGAAGATATGTAAGGCCAGGTCGCTTCAGGTAATCCAAAAATTGTTTTTTCTCTTCCACCGACAGCATGATACGGCAACAGGTTTTGCAGATCATCTTAAATATAAATGCATATAAACACAGTTGTTTAACAGACACATGCAGAGTTGTAACATCTTTACTAAAACTTAAGTTCTTGAACAGAGGATGGTTTTTCAAATGTAATAAAATGGTCTTGGTTGAAAGACCAATTCATATGCTGTAATCCACAAGAAAAAGCACATGGAAAAAAAAAACCCCACAATCAACGAGACAAATCATCATCTAAGCTCTGCAGGATCTTGAAAATCCAGATGTAAAGCAAACAGAGCTTTGAATTACTGGGATGTCCTAAAAGACAATTTATACTGCATACATTTAATTCAAATTACTACAGAAAAGCAATGGATTGAATTAATCAGTCTGAGGTTATATAAAATAACACGGATGTATTTACATTATTAAGGCTGGTATATGTTTATTTTACAAAACACAAGATGTATGAAGATAAAATTTATAAAAAAACATGATTTTGGTCTTCTCAGTTACTCTTTCAAGTAATTGAAAGAAACGCTACAAGATACAGCAAGCATCTTTTCTGATAATTCCCTTTTTCTACACCAGAAACTGATGACATATCATAATTGTGTTTACCTGTAAGATGCCTATCACAGCTTTGAAGTATCCAACGTGAAAACAGGGCAGTTCTAAGTCAATGTACCCATAATGTCCTAAACAATCAGCTAGATTTTTTCCACACGTTTCACAGGGACGGTCTTTTTCACTGGTTCCCTTTGGGAGGAAGAGAAACACACACACACAGAGAAAAAAAACTTTCAGCTATCATCAAATGAATACATAGGAAACACAACAGTTCTTAAGCTAGCCAGCTGTCCTGACAGCAGACCCACAGCACTTACTCCTTTTTCCCAGCATCAGAAGCATGACAGTAGCATTACATTCACTCCAAATCCCAAGAAAAATGTCTTTCACACAGAGGCCCTACTGATACCAGTGACATGAGCTCACAGAGCATCTGTAACTGATCTACAGCCCGCTAATCTACAACGTGGTATTTTGTACATGGATGTCTCTGGGTCTCCCAACAACTAGGCAGAAAGAACTTACCTCCTGCCTCAAAAGAATGCTCTCCCGAACCATCCAAAAGCATGAAGAAAGAAGCTGTCACTGCAACAGACAGCCTATGCAATTCAGGTAGAGACACATTTGCATGTATTTTGGATGAGCAGTAAATTTCAGTCATCCCAATTTATTTTTAGCCACTTCAAGTAATTCTACAAAAATAGTTTGAAAAAAAAAAAAATGGTTCTCACCATACGATGGTCAAGTACTCCATACTGCAGCGGAGAGTGATGGTTGTCCTGACTATACAAATTTTTGCTAACCACTTGAATGTGAGCTTGCTGACGCATCTCTTCTGGAGATTTCATGCCAAAACAGATGTGGCTTCTAGGATGGGAGATTTCACACGTATGTATGTAAGCAGAAATACTCCTACCTACAGGCACGCGCGCACATACGTATTGAAAAGCAATACAGAAGAGGCCAAGTTGATTGACGATATTGCTGAAACGGGACCTTTCTGGATCCCAGAGCAGGTTTGCCCTGCGTGAGGGGTTCACAGCGGGGGGACTTACAGACGGGCCAGCCTGCGGCTGCTCACACCTGCGGCCACCCGCC
>NW_009260182.1:3357381-3389744 GCF_000687185.1 Egretta garzetta | reverse complement strand
CCGGTGCCGGTTGGTAGCGGTGTGCTCCGGGGTGCGGGCCGGGGCATGTGCTTGGGCTGCTGTGTCGCCATGCTGCTGGTCGGTAAGAGTAATCCTAGGCTTTGATAGTAGCGTAACGTTGTGCCGCTTTTAAGGCGTTAAAGGGTTGTGGTGGATCGTGCTCAGTTATTTGTCTTGTGGCTGCTCATGTCTGAAAGCATTAAGGAAGTAGTAGTGTGTAGGCTTGTTATGGAAACTTGCATTGTAGTGCTTGGGCTCGTGGTCCTTGTATTTCATAAAAAGCTGCTTCAGCTTTTCAGGACGGTGGAGTTATGTATGTGGCTGTGTTATTTGGAAACCGAGGACGAGTCTGTCATCAGGTGATGTAAACTCAAAAGTGTATCTCAAAGTGTACTTTACAGGGTTGTTATATGTAGCCCCTGTAACCAGTCTGCTTAGGTTATGCGTTTGCTGTCACTATTTGAGAGGCTACTGACTGTTGCTGTACTGTGCATTGTTTGTGTCTATATTATGCTCAATTTATACACGTCACTGTTCTTTGCTTTACTTGTCTGTATCTTCTCTTGCAGAATGACACAGTGACCATTAGAACCAGGAAGTTCATGACAAACAGACTGCTTCAGCGCAAGCAGATGGTAAAAGAATGCAAAAAAATGCATTTAATTATTTAACTGTTGGGTTTGGGCTGCAAGTGTTGTTTAGCTGCTATAAGTAAGGGGCCCTTAAAACCTCCAGAGTTCTTGTAAGAGCTTAGAGGTTTAAATGTGTTGATGTGTGCTGAAGGTAAATCTCAATAGTAAGGTAGTGAATTGTTTTGTCTTTTGAAGCAGGAGGCTGCTAATGAACACTTCTATATGAAATTGTTATTAATTTCTGTTGCTAATGTGGGTTAGTTTAAGTGTTAAGCTCATGGTGGGACTGTAGCACCTGGCTGTTGTTCTGGAAATTGACTTTCTCTTGCTTTTATATAACTTTGAAAAATTCTTCTTAGGTGATTGATGTTCTTCATCCTGGAAAGGCCACAGTCCCCAAAACAGAAATCAGGGAAAAGCTGGCAAAAATGTACAAGACAACCCCTGATGTAATTTTCGTCTTCGGCTTCAGAACTCACTTTGGTGGTGGCAAGACAACAGGTTTTGGCATGATCTATGATTCTCTGGACTATGCAAAGAAAAACGAACCAAAGCACAGGCTGGCCAGGGTAGGTTTTCTGGTAACTTGAAAACAATTAGGATGGATTTGAAGTGTTTAGTGGTTCATGATTTACACGTATAAGAGTTTTGTGAAAGTACTGTTGGTGTAGTCAGAGTTATATAAGAGGTCTTATGATAGTATAAGCTAGCTTCTGTCTTTGGAAAACAAGGTAAGTTTTTATTGTTTATTTGAGGGCAATTACAAAGGCAAAATTGATGTTACCAGTGATATTTAGCATTAATAGATAACTAACCAATAGTAAAGGTCTTGAAGAAGCACAAGAGATGAGACTGATCTGTGTAGTACTTTAGTGCTTTTATTCTGTATTGAATCATTAACCAGTGAACTTGTCTCACTACTTAGCTAATATTTCAAATTTAAATATTATTATCAGTGAAATGAAATTAAATGCAACTTTAACTGTGTTTTAATAGCATGGCTTGTATGAAAAGAAGAAGACTTCTAGGAAGCAGCGAAAGGAGCGTAAGAACAGAATGAAGAAAGTCAGGGGCACAGCCAAGGCAAATGTCGGTGCTGGCAAGAAGGTAGGATGAGAATATCTGTAAGCTAGAGTGAGCATGTTGCCTTTGAAATGCTGATTAAAATTCTTCAATGGTATAACATTGTTTTTCTTCCATTTCTTTCATCTGTTCTACTGGATAACAGAAGGTAATCTGTGTGGTGTTGTATAGCTGCTTACCAGCTTGGTAGTTTAGTTCTGCTCCTCACTGCTGCAAGCTTAGCTGGTGTAATGTGAAACAATGCTTCTTAGATGATTGTTTCCTACGTGTCACTTGAACTAAAGTTAAACTTTCATAACTCTAACAGTATTGCTTTAATCATAACTCAGCCTTGCGATACATAAATTAGATATTCTTAACACTTGGTATTCAGACTACCTAAATATTTAATGCTCACTCCTCCAAGTTACTGTTATTTATGGTCTTGTTTATAGAGGAGATTTTGTTAAGGGTGTGTTGTGTAGGTAGTGAGGACAGTGTGCAAGTAGAAATAAGGCAGAATACCTGCTTTATCCTGGGTTTAAGTGACTGATTCCCAAGATAGTGGGTGGGTGGTTTTGTTTTGGGTTTTTTTTTTTCCCCTGGTGGGAGTTTCTTATGCTGTGGCTGGAACTTGCTAGGAGCTTGTCAGTTGCGCAGCTTGGAGGGGAGACAGAGTTCCTCTATCCTTAAACAAAAAAAGGCACCAAAACCAAGGAACAGCCTGGATGTGAAGACAGTCATCTTTCTTAGTAGCTTTTTGTCCTTTGAAAAATACTGAGTAGGCTGTGCAGCTAAGTGGTTTTTTTTTCAAGTGTTCTAATAAGGGAAGATGGGTTTTGACACTTAGCTCTAGCTGCTAAAGTGCTTTGACATCTCGAACTTTAGTAATCTTCACTTTTGCTTTTTTCCTACTTTCTTGGAATTCTCCATCAGAAATGAAGTATCTTAACAGGTACTGAAAATGAGCATGGATGTGGTGACTCAATTATCATCACTGAAACACGTATCCATTCTTTTAATTGAAGCACTGTACTCCCTTGCATGCATGTTTGTTTTCAACTTGCTTCTGACCTGTAAGGGTTCAGATAACTACATAATGAACTTCATTCCATATGACTTGAATAATAAGGTTTGGCTAATAGTGAATGAGACTCTTGAAACTAGTGAAGCAACATTAAAAATAAGGAATTCCAAATGCGAAGAAATTAAAGAAACTCCATGGTATTGATTTGAGGCATTGGTTCAAAATGCCCCACGTTCTGATTCAAGGTAGTACAGTGCAATTGCATGTGTAACTTGACCTGTGTGTGAAAGTAGTTGTGCATCTTTATGAAAACTAAGTCACATCACAGCTTTGTTCACTTGAGGCAGTGGTTGGAAATGGCACAGTTGTCAACATTAAACTGTATTTAACTATTGCCCTGTGGTATTCCAAGTGAGGACACAAACCACAGTGATTGCTCTCTGAAATCAGGTTCTTCACTTATGTAGTAAGTGAAGTTCTTGTTATTGGAGGGAAATAAATCAGTGTTGCTGTGAACCACTAGATAAGATTTGGAGCCCTTCTCCTTTCTGCTTTAATGATGTTTTAATAATGAAGTCCTATGATTGTTTACAGTATAACAGTACAAATTAGCGTTTAGTATAGTAGTAACACTAACATACACCCTCTTGTGAATGTCAAGGGAGTCATTTAGTCTTGCACTGATACCAGTAGTATGGATGAACTTCTTCCCTTTGAGAATTTTGCGCTTGAAGGTAGCTGTTACTGAGTGTTTACACAAAATGGCTAAATGACTGTTACTTAAATTACTAAAGCTGTCCAGTTCATAGAAATTCTCTTAATGATTATAAACACCTTAGAAATCAAGGCCAGGATCGTGTGCTGTGATAATTGAATAGCAGATGTGACTTCTGTATCAAGTGCCTCTCAAACTAGCATGCTATCTCAATAGTAGGCGAACTGTGTTTTGGATTAGAGTTTTTTTTAATGTCTCTTAAAATGATCTTTTAATTGGTAAGTATGCATGGGTTAGATCTTACTTGTTCACCAGTTTTGTCAATCTTTGTGTCCTCACATTAGACTTAAACTAAAGATAAATTAATTTACATGCTTTCTGGAAAACTTGGTTGAGATGAGTTCTGTGCTGTATCACCGAAAGAAGCTTGTGGAATACATTTGTGTCTTAAAGCTTTGTCTTGAAAAATGCATGTTTAAACGTGATGGCATGGCATGGTTCAACATCCTTTATCACAGCCATGTGGGAATTTTTAATAGGAGTCATGGAATACGTTTTGGAGTCTAGCTATACAATCTGAAAACTGTTTATCTTGGAAACAAGTAGGCACTTGATTCTGAGACATCTTCAGGCAAGTCTGTATTGACTACATGGTACATAACTCCTAGAACATGAAAACTTAAAGTTGTGAATCATACTTGAATAGTTTTTCTTGAACTTTTAAGTCAGACTTCAACTGTGCGGATGTCTGACTGTTAAAAAGTTCTCTTTGGTGCTTCCTCTCACTTCTCACTCCTTCAGAATTCCCATTCTGTTTTCTATGAAGTTTCAAGAGAAGTATTTTGAAGTAGTTTGTGCTATTTAATGTATTCTGTAGCTTTATAGCTGAGCTCTCATAGAAGTTTGCACAAGTAGATGTGGATGCCCCTCAACTAGTGTTTGCATTCAGGGCAAATGCAAAAAAAACCCCACCCTGACTTTTAATGTCACAGCTGCAGTTGTCCCAGCCTTTGACATTTGAGCTTTCCAAACAAACGCTGGTTTTGGTTTTGTTTTGTTTGGGTGTTTGGTTTTTTTTTTTTTCAAATTGGTCAAACAGAAGTGTGGATGGGTAGGCACTTTAAACCATTGTAGCCTGTAGAGTATTACTTAAGGTTCAAACAGCTATTGTTAAGATCCTGTTTGAGGGAATGCATGAAGTCTAAGTCTTCAGTCTCTACAGTAGTCAAAACTTTGAGGTTTTCCTATCATATATAACTGTGGTAATGAAAAAAAAACGTTGTGAGGGTCAGTAAAAAGCCTCAAAGCTCCATCTTGTACAGTAGTAGAACTTTGATAAAGCTGTTCTCTTATTAATGAATGCTTTTTCTTTTTCAGTAAATGAAGATACTTCAGATAGAAAATGGATAACAGGTATGACTTCAGAATCCTTTGTAAGGGTAAACATTCAGTAGCCTGTTGTCATTATGATGACATAGGTCTAATGTTCATTTATGCAAAGGCCATGGTACTATGCTGATCTAGAACCCAGTCCGAGAGTTTAAGATGAAGAAAGACTGTTGTGCTTGCTACAGAGTTGCTAATTCATGTGATTTCTGCTTACGTGAAATCAGGCAGTTCAGATTTACTGTTACAGTAAAACTAAATAATCAATACTTTTTGCAAACAAAGCTTATGTGTTTCCTATTATAGGCATGCTAGGGAGAGGATAGTACACCTTGGGTTTTATTGTCTTAGATTGTAGTATGATTTCTATTTTGAGGACAAATTTCTGTTTTCTTACGGATGCTTATTTCAAGTAGATTTCTTATAAACAAACCTGATACTCTTTTAGACAACTCCTATACTATGTTTTTATATCTTTGCTGCAGAACATGTGAGTTGGATGTGCTGTGGGCAGTAACTGTTAGAGACAAAACTCTGTTTTTATTACAAAACTGTCTGAATGACTCAATTTTAAAGCAACTTAAACAGTCTGTAGTAAGTATGATGTCTTAACAGAAAGCTGGTAAAGTGATTGTAGCTTGTTGAGCTCTTTTACAGACATTTTGTAATCTAGGGTCTCATTTATTCCCATGACAGTCCTATGAAATTTTGAACCTTAGTTCTTCTAAGAAAGGCAGTGTGGTTCACCTGACTTGGGAACCAGTTTTTCAGCCTCTATAAAGGTATGAGTATAAAAATTGTTTTAATCATGTGGCATTGATCTATCTTTTCCTTTACAGACTACATTATTCTATGAAGAAGTATAGAAAGGATTGTTCTGGAAAGAAGCTGCTCATCTGGCTTTAACATCAAATAAACTACGTTAATAAAATGCTGGTTTGACCTTTAGTTTTGATTTGAAAGCTACCACTTTGTAAAGTTGGAGAAATTCAAGATTGGTGCACTCTTTGCACTGAATTAAAATCTTTTCATAATTAAACAACTCTTGTTTTGAGTATCTATTTGAAGTGAATCGGAGCTTTCTGTGGACAGCAGTAAAACCTAATTCCAAGCAGTCAGTGTTAGTTCATGGAGGTAGGCATGCTTTTGTCATCTGGTGTTCAAACTGTTTGGGTAAGTCTTAAGATGTGTTTGTTTGACTGCCTGTATTACATAGACCTGTAGAATATAGCTGAAGGGAGAATGAAACATGTAGACAAGAGATACTCAGAGCTGCATGCTTCCATAGTTAAGATTTTTGCTAATGAAGGATTGTCTTTTGTTCCCAAGTTGTCAGGACAGGCTCTGGGGTCTGCCTCTGGCCTGTGAACTGTGCAATGTACCCCTAATTTTCCATCTGGTAGTGTTAAAGGAGTCATTTAAGATTGGATTAGTGGCTGGATGAGGTATGCTCTATGCTACTGGTGTGGGCATTCTGGTGCAGGTGTTCTGAGTAGCAAGCAAAATAGAAGTTTTATACTTTAAACAGGACTGAAACAGACTGGGCATCTCTAGCCCCTGTGCTGATGAGGCTCTGACCTGATTCTTTAGGGTACAGTATTTTTAAATTGTACTACCCTTGTACTGAGGCAGCATATTGTAACACAGGTAAGGCATTTTTAGCGTTTGGGGGAAAAGCCAACAATCCTATAGTTAGTTGTTAAAGTGGTTGGAGGGGGACACTATTGTCCTAATAACTTGGGGGAAAAGCCAACAATCCTATAGTTAGTTGCTAAAGTGGTTGGAGGGGGACACTATACGTACCAGATCTTGTAAGTATAGATAAATTACTTAATGCCTCTTCCAGTGCCTTCAGCTTGAACCTAGAACTAGTGGGGTTGCTATTGTCTGTGTTCAGCAGCATCACATTCTTAGCTGTACAGTAATTTTTCTGTACCTCATGCTACAGTGTTCCTGCCTTTGTTGAGGTTGGTAACTGGGATTAGGAGGCAATTGCCCTGGTGAAAGGATAAGTACTCCAGTTTCCTCTAAACATAGGTGAACGAGTGACATTAGACTAAGAGGATGGTGAAATGGAGTAATTGCTTCTAAAATAACAGGTTTGATCTGAAATCCTGTGGAAGTTAAAAGGCTCTTTTACTTGGTGGGCAGACCTTCAAAGATTGGTACCTATTGGGTGCTCTTCTCAGAGGTTGTAAGTATATTAAATTCTGAAGAATAGATAGAGGAGTATTTAAAGTGGGATTTGTGTTGCTCCTTAGATACAGTATGTGCACGTTTTGAATAGGTGATAGTAAATTTCTGACAACCGAAAAGGGATATAGAGCAAACATTATGCATGTAAGGCTTAGCACTAGAACCTACACCTGTTTTAAAGGTAATATTTGCAGTAAACCCTTTCCATATATATCGTTCAACATCAAAAGAGAGAAGAGTCATGCTATTAAATATAATGGAATAATCACTAGGGGGTAGTGTGAACACAGCAATACAAATACAAGGAAGACGTGTAGCTATTTTTCATAAAATAGGCTGATAGAAAGCCAAATTGTGCCCTGCCAAAGAGGTCAACTGCATTGAAAAAAATTCATTGAAAATAGTTGTGTTTAGGATCTGAGCCTTTAAGGGATATTTCTGTTCCACTGGTTCTTTTTTGAATTGAATGGAAACCATCTGTTTTAGTGAAGACTCTACAGTTAGTATTTTCCAAATGTTTACTACTTTAAAGCTCTGGAGTGCTGGCACAAATTCTAGTTGCTCTTTTCAGAAGCCTCCTTACGCTAGTTTTAAGCAATCACAAAGGATCTATAAATAAGTGCTGGCATGTAGGTATATATGTCTTGTGTAGGCTCAACATTTTGGCTTTACGTAAACAGTGTTGTTACAGGGGGCGTGTACCTCTTGAAGCAGAACTCAGTTCTGAAGTTGGCATATTAAAGGTTCCCTTCTCAATTTTGTTAGATCTTAAGTGCTTTTCATTACAGGTTCATTTATGAGTTACAGTAACTTTTCAAAGTGGATGGATTGAAATGGGCTGGTTTGGTGCCCAGATTGGGTATTTGATGCCCTGTTTTGATGACATAAGATTGACAGCAAAAAATACCTAGTGGTTCCATAGAACAATTGACCTTGTTGCAGGGTTAGGATGTACTCTTGTCTTGCAATATGAGGCATTAAGCACAAAAAAAAAGGGAAGGGGACAAAATGACATGAAGTGATCTAGAATTAACTGACCAAATCAATGACCCGATCTGAGTTTTCCCACTGTGCTGCAACATTTTGTGTCAACACGGCTGTCCTCTTCTGTTGCTCCATCTGGAAAATGGCAGGCAACTAAATAGCTGTCATCCAAAATCTTGGTGCTTCAACAGTCTGGAGAGATAAGCAGCTCTTCCTGCGAGCTCTGTTCTGCCAGCACTTTGCCTTTGTACGCTAGAGTCTACGCAATGTGTAGCAGATGTTCTGTGATTCAGAAGTTTAATGCACGTGTCATGCTGTGAAGAGACTCTAGGTTAATCCCCTTTCCTGTGGGAGGTAAAACAATTAAGGGGGAAGCATTGATGAACAGGAATCTTCACTTCCATCCCTACTGCGTGCTGAAGGTACCCTTCTATTTCCTGCTGGTTTTGGTGCATCCTATCATCTCTAGGTAATAGTTTTTGTCACTGTTGCATGCTTTTAGACTTTGGCCCGGCCTTTGTCTTTCAGTATTTCAAGTATTTTATCTATTTGATGACCGGTCTGAAGCCCAAATTAGACTGTGAAGGATTTTTGGAGAAGGAACTAATAAATGAAACCGCTGATGAGTAATCTCAAATTGATACACATGAAAAGACTTTCATTAACTCTTTACCATTTTTTTAACGCCTAGGACTTGTTTGAGTTGTGTGGTTTTTTTACAAGGGATATAATTACCACAGGAATTGGTTTTTGGTTTTGGTTTGGTTTTTTTTGTTTTTTGTAGGAAGAACTCAAAATTTTACAGCTGGACTACTAAAAGTAAATGAAGTCTTCCTGTAAAATACTTGAAAAGCTGTGCAGAAGCCTCAGGGCTGGACTTCTAATTGAAACTGGATAAAGTAGTCCCAACTCCTTGCTGAGGTTCCACCTCTATGTTCAGTGAGGTAAGCCAGATAATGGCGGCTTCTGCCTGAAGGAGGTTGTAGTCCAGAAGGCAAAAGACAAACTGCAGTGGATCAAAGAAAGATTTACCAGGGAAGCAGAGCCTGTTAGGGGGAGCAGAGATTAGTGTCTTGGCATTATAGAAAAAGATAAAACTGTGATACAGATGAAAGATGGTAACATTTGGCATCACCTGGGCAATGAGGTGGTTTTGTCTAGTGAGTCGTTTGAAACAGACGTGAGAACAAGTGTTGAGGGAAAGAAATGAAGCTGATGCCATCAGTGGCTTGAAATAAGTGAGGCGTAATTTACCATGAGAAGACTGCAGTACCAGTAAGCAGAGGGATAAAAAGGTGATGTGGGTTCTTCTTGTTGATGGAAAATGTGCCATTTAAGGAATAAAGTATGCAGGTCACTAGCAAACCTTTTTGCAACAGTTGGAAGAAATTAACTTGTCCATATTATTCTGGTCAGTTCCTGTACAAAATTAATGTCATTAGTTTCCTACACAGAGGAAACGGAGCATTGTCCTGTAGCAGCTGTTGATATTAGACTTGTACAGTAAGTTTGAAATTCTGGTTGTGAATGCTCCCTCCTCATGTGCTTCCATTTGAGCAAAGCTAGATGTATTGAGCCTTTTTTTTGGATGGATGTTTGGGTGGTGCTAAGAGACCAGATGAGAGTAGTTCACTTTCTTTTGGTCTGAATGCTGGAAAAGTTTTGTCTAAGCAGGAGAACTTTCCAATATGGGTGGCAAATGTTTTGTGTTCATCATGTTCCTAACACAATAGCAATAAGACTTAAGTTATTTCTATGAACACATTTGTGACACTGCCTCTAAGAGGTAAAACGAAAAGGCTTAAATAAGCTTTGACAAGTCAATGGCAGGAGTAGGCACATCCTAGAACATTCATGCTTTTGGACTCCTTTACTTTAAAGGGATTAATGAAACTTATGTTTGTTGCTAACATTTATGCACTCTAGCTATGTCTCAAAAAAAAAAAATCCTCTGTGGAATTTTATCCTCATCTGGAATTCAGTAAGTTTCCTCTTAATTTTGGTCTTTGCTCTTTGTAAAGGCTGCGGCTAATGGAACAGCTGCAGAAGTGGCTAGAAGGCATCCTGTACGCTGGAAGATAATTGTGTGTTTTCCAAGAGCTAGCCATCGGCAACCAGTACTACTAATAAAAAAGCTCCGTCTTCCTCTCCAGTTACTGCTGTTCGTACACAGAGATCCCAAGTAAGGTCAAGTAGTGTGCTGAGGCAGGAGGGTTTTCTGAGCATCTGTGGCTTCTCTTCACACAGTAGATGCATCACAACCAGCGGAAGATGTGTGAGTGCAATGCTTCGCTGGGGTAGGTGATAGCGGTTTGTACTTGTGTTCCTTGGGTTAAAATACAGCTTGTTATTTAATGAAGCTGACCAGACTGCAGACTGACCTGCATTAGGAGAAACATGCTTCACTGCCTTTCATGATGATCTGATTTGATTGTGCTGGAGCTACTACCCTGCTATCATTTTGTGTTGATTTTTGCCAGCCTGTTTGTTAAGCCAGGCATAGTTTGTGTTGATTTGCTAACAGGTTTCAATCACTGAAAATAAAACTTACCTGCAACAAATGACCTCAGACTGTATCTCCTGCATAGTGTGGGCTGTAAGGAGAAGACGGGGACTAACGCTTGCCTTTTTCAATGTTTTTTGTCTGGTTTAACAGCCAATGTTAAAATCACAATGGAAGTGGCTTAATATTTTTAAATTAACAGGGGGGAAAAAGTTGATTTTTGTTTCACTGTTTCCTTTATAGTTTAATAGATCCCACTACAGGCAGAAATGAAATTAAGCTGCCTTTTTTTTTTTTTTTTTTTTTAGGGCAGGTAGAGGGGTATTGTAGAAATTAGGAGCTGTCAGAATTTGTTTTAAGTATTTATTTTAACTGATCAGTTCTGGTTATTGAAGAAAGTCAGATTGATTAGGCCCTGCTTCAGGACTTTACAAAAGTAAAAAAACTAATTTAAGAACCTAGGATTGGGAGACATTGCTTTATAATCACACAAACATTAAACTTTTATGTTTTTTAAAGAGTTAATTAAAATTAGTATATTTTGCCTAGTGTTGAACTCACTAGTGTTTAAACAAACAGTGTACCACTCTACTAATGCATAAACTGGAGAAAACATGGTGAAATTGAATTGTCAAGAGTCAAAGACATGCTGGAAAGTAAACATCTGGCATTAAACATGAAGTAAAATACGCATCAGAATTTTTTCTTGTTTTTATTGTATAGGAAAATCTTCATGGGCATAAATATCTGCTAGCTGTCTTTTGTGACTGACTTGTGCTTTTGGAAAAAAAAAATCTTTCACTGTGGTAAATGATTGCTTTAAAATACTTTCTTTAGTTTAACAGTTTTCTTTTGGCTTGTACTTCATTGGTATGCCATGTCTGGTGGCCTGGGGGAGGGTCTTGGTGTAGGATACTTTCACAGAAGCTCTAACGTGGTGCTGCATGGACCAAAACTTGGGGTCTCTCCTTAAAAAAAAAAACAACGATGCTGGCATTGAGGAGGGGTGCAGGCACTTGTATAGTGCTGGTGGGATGTTGCCAGACAACCTTATAAATCCCTACGTGTCTGGAACATTCCAGTATTCCCACTTCACAGATGAGGCGCAGAAGGATAAAGTACAGAGATTTTTTTTTTTAAGTACCTGAGTGTTTTAAAAGCGTGAGTACAAAGGTACTTGTGTACAAATGCATGAACCTCCTATTACTATAAAAATACCTCCTTCGGTGGCTGGTCCCCAGGTCAGAAAACAAGTGGTGTCAAGGTAACGCTCCAGCAAACTGCTGGACTGGAGCTCTTCTCGGCAAAGCCCGAGATGGGACTTGCTTCTGGAGTAAGACTCTCAGTGAGAGGCTCAATGTACACAAAGCACCTCATGCAACCAAGGATCAACCAGCTCCTCTCCCCCTCAGCCTCAGGGGTTTTCTGCAACGCAGTCTCTGGGTCAATAGCTAAGGGACGCTTGCCCTTCAACCCAGCAAACTAGTCCGTGTTTGGTGTTTTGGCCAGTACTGTCAGCCTGATGCAATGCCCCTACTGAGGAACAGGTAATTCTTTCAGCTGGGTTCAGGTAGGTCAGGAGATGACTTCCTTCTCTTCCTGTAAAAGCTCTCTTCAGAGGCGGTGAGGCCAGCTGGCAGTATTTTAACCATTTCTGCTACACAATGGCTCATGTGGGGATTAACTTTTACTTCTGTCACTGACGGGTAGGTCAATGTAATTTGGTACCATTTTAGTCTCACAACTGAGCTGTACCCATAATTGGCTGCTTAACTAGGGGTGCTCTTCTCTGCGGTTTACAACTCATTCAGAATGTTATGTCCCTATGTTCACTAGCAAGTTCATTACTCTATAACATAAACAAGTTGTACTTAAAGTACAATACTTGCTGTGACCACTACTGATTTTAGTGTTTTAAGAGGTGGGGGAAGGTAGTTCTCCAATCTCCCATCTTTTTCTGTCCCCTTAAAGAAGCCTGAGGTTCGTTTAACCCCCAAGTCTCTGCTTAGCCAAGAGAATATTTTGTCTTCATTCAAGCCGCCTGTTGCATACGGACCATGCTTCTGTCTGAAACCTCTGTCAGTCCTTTCCACTCACTTTTAGAAAACGCTGCCTCCGTATGGCTGTTCCACTGATACATGCCTGAAGGCATATATCCTTAGGGATACATCTGCCCTTTTCTTGTGTTTGTCTTGCATCCCCTCCCTTTCTGTCCCAATGGTACCTTTGTTTCTTAGAGTTGGTCTGCTTGCAGATGCTTTTTCTAGCCTTACTTTCCCATAGACTGTAGGAATAAACAATAATCGCACTACGTACATAAAGGAATTTATGTATCGATGTCTTTCCTAGTGGTCTATTGATACTCCACTGGCACCTTTGTAGCTACAAGTGCCAAAAAACTGAAGGAACCTAAAGTTGCTGTCTCTGGAGTTGAGGTAAGATTGTAGAGCATTTTGTATTGCTGCTGTCCTGTGGATGAAAGGAGATACGCTTCCAAGGTATACCAAGGTGCCACACTTCTTCAGTCCTACATTAGCCTTTTTACCTTAGTAAAGGCACAAAATAATTTCTGGAGGCTTTCTCAATTAAAAAAACCAAACACCCCCCAAAACAACACAGCAAGCCTTTCACTGCCTCACTTTTATTAGAATTAGTAAATGGGAAAATAAATGAGTACTGCAGCAGACACCTAACAAGTAAATGCTATGCACAAGGTACTTCTGGGGTCCATTCTTCAATTAATACTTCTCAGTAACTTTTAATGGCAGTTACAGCAACACTAGAGAGAGAACAGATGCTCCAATCTCTGATATGGTGAGCTTAGTTCTTCAAGTACTTATCACCCCCAGCCTCTTTTTTTATTTGTATTACCACTTAAATAGTTGTCTTGGGATGTAAAGTGCAGGATCATGTGTAAAATACTTTTCATGGAACTTGCTGAGTAATCAAAATGTTTTTATCTGGCCATTTTCAATCTACACAAACTTGAAGAGCAAATATCTTTCTTTCCAGGGAAGATGCATGCAAGAGAACAGCTTAGATTCTCAAAGAGATTGTGCAAAGTAATCATTTAGCCAGCAGAGGACTGTAGAACCACATACTACGCTGTTATCGATGCAAAAATGTTCAATCACAAAGAGTAAGGGGAAAACCCATGTAGTCGAGACAGTCTCTTAAACATAGTAAAATACTGAAAAGGGAGGGCTCTTCTCTTTGTTTCTCATTAAAGAATTTAATTTGCCCCAGGTTCCCTTTGTCGATGAAGATCTATGGGAATTTTGTTTACATTTTGAAGCACACTGCCAGGAAGAGTACTTCATATGGCAAGTATACTGAACCTTTTGGGGGAATGACAACGCTACAGAAATGGTGGCGCATTCCCTAAAGGAAAACATACTTCATTTGTAATGAACATTATGTCTGCAGAAACTAATGGCACAACCTCCTATTCAGTTTATGTAAAATAAAACAGGCCCATATGTTGCTGCTTTTAGAGTTTGGGTGTTTAAATTAAATGTTGTTTAATGAATATTCAAGCCCATTTGCTCAGAAGTTGTGCTTGGTGTAGCATCTTTTTCCTCTGTCTTTGGTCTTACCTAGAGTATTAAGCCGTTACAAGAGGGTGCTAAAGCTGAAGCATCTGTTTCTAACTAAAACTTGGTTATTAAAATGCCAGAGCAGATGAGAGGGTAAATAAAGACATACAGTAAGAGGATCATATTATTTTTTGTTTTGTAATTAAGACTGAGAAAGGTTTGATATGCATGACGCCCTTTAAGGAACAGGAACGTTCATTGTGCTGTTACAGCAGCTGCAGTTTGGGTATGTTACAGTGGCGCATTCACTCCACTCCCCATTTCCTATAGGAATTAATTCAGCTTTTTCAGGATGTGTGGGCCAGATGCCTGGGCTGGGATGCCTCAGCCGTCTGCTTTCTGGAGACGTGTGCATCTTTGTGGAGCTGTAGGCAGCTTCTAGTGCCTGGGTGAGGACAGGTTGACTAGAGGCACTCCACAAAAGCGGGGATTTGCATGCTGCCAGTAATGATGTTTTACCTTTTATCATCTGTCCCCAGCTCAAAGTCAAGTAGAAGTATTAGTAGGCTGGAAGAAATCCTCTGGAAGCCAGATCTGGCCTATTGATGGCCCTATTGAATGGTCTAGACTGCTCAGATCTGAAAAGCATAGGGCTGTTGTCATTGAAGGTCAGGAATTGCCCTGTGAGAGGTTACTTTGGATTGGGAAGGAACCTGTGGCTACAAACAGATGGTTGCATTCAGCCTCATTGTGCATTTACTTGCATCTATTAAATCAAGTTTTTAATTTGTGAAGGCATTCCAGTGTATGTTTAAATTAATACGTTTTCTGGAAAATCTTTTAACTCTTAAGAGAAAACCTGAAATACGTACTTAAAAATTTTCATGAACTTTATCTCTGAGTCCAGAAATTGACAACACTATCCTCTTTTTTATTTTCAATGGCATGGAAAAAAAAATCTCATTATAAGACAGCTGGAATGTAAACACAAATCACAATAATTGGCTTTTATGTATTTTCATGAGGGTTCTTCAGATGCTTGTTTTTACTGCACAAGTGCAATATTGTAGATATACAGCGAAGCCCTCCTCAGAGAATAATTGATACATAGATAAAATACTTAAAAACATTCCCAAAGCTGTAAATCTAAACGGAGGCCAAGACTATTACCTGAGGAAAACAAATATACAAACCCTCAAATTCTTTAAAATTCTGTTATTTGCTAGAGCTTCCCTGGCCTAACTAATTCCACTGCCTCTACTGAGCTAGGGAATTAAGCATCCATTAGTGCAAGGGCTGAACAAGAAATTGCTTGGCAATGGCGTGTCACCTGACGATAGTTAACCTGTTCTAGGCGGGCCGGTAGGCCTAAGAATTCACCGTTTATCAGTCTCCTTTTTAGAACACTTGTTAGGTATCTCCAATTAGAAAAGGGAATTTCTACATAGATAAAAAATGTAATGAAGTTAATACCATCAGTTGTCTGCAGTGTGAACTTCTGGGCTACTTCAGTAGGAAATTACGCTGTTCTGGCTACTGGACAGTCAGCAGTTAGAGACACTCCTACCCTGAAATACTGATTTTGGTTTGCAACTTGATGCCGAGCTCCTAAAACTTGCAATGCATAGGAAAATTATTTTTCTTTTAAAACCTTCAGATACTGAGAAAGACTTAGTGGGATAATGATTTTATTTTTCAACTGTAGCTCTATGTTAAATTTATTTCTTATGCAATCCTCTGTGTACATTCTGTGAGTGTATCTACTTACTGTATTTCTGATTTTAGCACTTATTATTTCTATGGAGCTGACCCAGATGATGAAGGGAAATGGCTGCCATCAGCTACTGTTTTCTAAACCTTCTGTGTGTGGGGGGTAACAGAACAAACCCTAAATGTGGGGATATTTTTGGAGTCAAACTGTGCTGCAAGAGAGTATATGCATGTGTGCTGAATTTGCAGATAACTTGTTCCTTTTGGCTATAGGATAAATACAGTCTGAGCATTTTAATTTATGTCGATAGGATGACTAGAGGTGGCTTGAAATCATGAGCAAATGGCTTCCCAAGTCACCAGTGTCTGCCTGACTTCAAGTTTCTCGAGCCCTCTATCAGACAGCATCCTGGTCAGTTCAGCATTCAGAATTTAGCCCACAGTTCCCATTTTGTTTCCCTATGTCCTTCTTTTTGAAGGACTCCCACCTGTCACCAGTTGCAATCTGTTTAAATTGCAGAGAGCATTCTATTCTCCAAACACTGGGAAAACAGAAAAGATATGTTTTTTTCCCCCCCATCATGCTTTAAAATACACTATCTCTTTCTTCCTCACCTTTCTTCTTGTCAGCTATAACAAACACAAACTCTCCCTAAGGAGAAAACAAACACTTGCTGTGGTATGCAAACACTCTAAGAATCCATGACATCGGTGCTAACATGGCTTGTTTCAGCACCAATTTAAAGCACATTCTCCTGTACCTTATGTCATCTCTTCCTGGCTATCTATCGAGCTTCTTCCAGGTTTGTCATATTAATCTGGCATCCACCCTTTTGAATGCTAAAATGTGTTATCCTCCCTTTCTACAGTAGTGTGCATGTTAAAACATTGAAATATTTTTGCATCCTCCTTAACGCTATATAGGAAAGATGAAAGAGGCCACAGAGAACAATTGTACATCATGGATCTAGCCCTCAGGATAGGAATGATACTGATGACAACCTGTCGAAATGCTGAACTTGTGCTGTTGTTTGGATGAAAGAGAGAATGCAAATGAGGGATAAGGAGAAAATAAAAGCTTCAGGATGGGCAAGGGGGATTTTCTAGCAACAGAATAGCAAACAGTGTCGGAGCACTTGTGATTGCAAGTCATATAGCCCTCTGCTGTTGGGAGCCAGAAACGTCTCTACATCATTTCCATTCCTTCTCAAAGACATTATAATGCCTGAAAGAAAATAAATCTAGACAGATTCCACACGTTACAGAAGGAAGATTTGCTTTATTAAAGTCTCAGAAAAGACTCTTGGATTCTGCCTGCGTACTACCTGGCAGGAGCTATCTGGGTGTAGGCTGTGAAAGTTAATGCATTTCCATGGCATTCTGGGTTTGTATATATGGCAAATTCACATCATTAAAAAATCTGATAAATTAGCGAAGGGGCACAACCCCTTCATGTAGATGTTCTCACTTGGTTTCAGTTTGTCTTGTGTACAAGTTATGTTAGCTTGATTAGACAGTTAAATCAATGCTGTTTTCTGTTAGAACTGAGACCTTTAGGACTATAGCTAACTACCAACATTAGTAGTAAGGCTGCAGTTGACTACTTTGGGGGAATAAGAGGTATAAAATGCCTAAACTTGTGGGATGTATGGCTACACTTTACTGTAGACAGTACTGTACACCAATATGCTGTAAAACCTATACTTTTTCTAGATGATAGCCAGTAATTACGCCATGTATGAAGCAACCCATTTCCAGAGCTCACACGGGTGTTTTTAGGGAGGGAAGAATTCTATATTCCACCCAGCTTTTAGGCAACACAGTGCAAATACAGTCAAAAAAGGGTATGCAGTACTATGCAGAATCACTACAGAGGGGAAAGCTGCTTCTCTCCAGTCCTGTCTTTCTCTGTGCTATCCCCCCCTGTATTTCCCCCCGCTGCCTGGCAGGTACGACATTAAAAGAAGTTGTATACAAGGAACTGAGAGTAATCGAAGCACAGCAGTCTTTCTTGATTTATTACTTCATTCATTAATCCATATATAAAATGCAATTTAGGACAAGGCTCAGAAATCCTCATTCTGACATATTCTCACATATTTGATAAATGATTCCACCGGAAGAGGCTTGAAGGGCATCTGCAGTAAATTCTGCTGAGATCTATTTCTCAAAACATTTTTACAATTTCATATCAAATTAGAGGATATCTCGTAGATAAGGGTAAGTGATGGGATTTCTATCACTTGGGTGCATGTCACATAACTCACAGGGTAGATGAGTGCAAACAATCAGCACCGTAAGAAAGCCACAGCTTTAGGACAGTCCCCTTGAAAATAATTCTCAGAATTGTTTTCTTTCAACCCAGAGTTGTTAATAGTGATTGAGATGTTTGAAGACATTGATATAAATGTTGTTTTCTCTAACTATCCAAAGGAAGAACCACTGTGATATACGGATTCCATTTGACTTATTCCAGGCAGAAGATGGATTCTTAATATTAATTTGGGGGAGCCGAAAAAAATTTTCATATGGATTCACACAATCTCCACATACAGGCACAGGATACCAGCAAGACTCTGTAAACTCGGAAACGGCGTTCCTTTGATTAGGTTAGAGACAGGTAGTGAAACAAAGAGTTTCAGTTTTGGAGAACTTTCCTCTCTCCCCAGACTGGCTCCAGAATATATACCCATCACTGCAGTGTCCTTAGGCTTACCTCCACCCCTTCCACCCTATGTTTGAGACTCTTCTTTGCTCTTTCTCATTTCTATGCATAATATTCCCTTCTCCTAGCTTCTTTCATTCTTCCCTAAGGCGTTTGTCAGGCTATCCCTCCAGTTCCTGCCATGTAGAATGTAGTGAAGGAAAGCAATGTCACTAGTAGGAATCTGTGGAAGTGACTAAGTGGGAAGATGTTTACTTCTCACATGCCTGCATGTGAGAAGTAGATGCACCCGGTCAAGGTAATGATAGTCATCTTCCACCTTGCTTTTCCAAACAAGGATGCGATGTGGGAAAAGAGTTGGTGGACCTTGCTTTTTCTGACACCTTGCTATGATTCGAGTGCTCATGGTAGGGTAATATGCACATACACGTAGAGACGTATGTACAAGCACTTGCCTGTGTTCCTGCTGTTTGAATGGCAAACGGTCAGATGGCTCCCCGGCTCCCACCGATAGATCAGAAAAAAGGGGATGTAAAGTGGGCATTGCCCTTCTGTTCTCTTTTGCGCTCTGCTAAACTACCACTACAAATTAGAGAACAGAATCAGTTTAGGGAACAAGGCTGTACTCAGAAACTGTTGATTACACCTACGGTAGAGACCTACTGTCAGCAATGGGACTTTGCAACAGGGTGAATGAAGTTTTAATGCTTTATTTTTCAGAGAAGAAAAGAATTCCAAATTAGCAAGATTTGGTCTTGAACAAACAATTTTAGCTCAGAGCTAATGAGCTGAATTGATATTTATTTAAAATCTCAACTTTAGAAAACAGGATTACGTTGATCTTCTAGGTATGTAAGACCTAGAAGCTCAATTTTCTCTCTTTTCTTTGCATTATATTTTGTTGTGAAAGTAGCAAATAAGTTAGACTGAATTCTAATGACTGCTTCTTTCTCTCATTCTTGGCAACCCTTTAGTTCAAGCACCTTTTGTCCATTTCTTCAAAAATTTATTACAAAATGTCTTTCTGAAGACCAGACGTGAATTCAGGGTTGCTGGTTTCTAATAGAAACTTCGCTGCAACATCACCTCTACATCTGCAGTGAATAAGTATGCTGCAGATCTCAATCATGTATTTAAATTCTCTGTGGATATATAGATTATTGCTGCTGTGCAAAGGAAATCTTTGTGCTACCCTTGAGTAATAACCTCTGGTCTTATTCAGCCTGAAAGTATTTATCAGAAAGTCATTACAGCTATTTTGTTTGCATATAGCTTTAATTCCTCGTATTTTAATGTCTGGACAGCATTAGCTCAATTAGTCTAATGAACAAGTAGGTCTTCTAATATTTACTGTCTAATTAGTTTATTGGCCTACATGTAAAGTGCTAGGTCTAACGGTGTACTGTGTCTAGCCAGGATTGTTCTGAAGAACTTTGTGGTCTATTTCTTTGATATTTTGGCCCAGTGCTTTTTGGAAGAGAAAGAATGGGGTAATTTCTGTATCCATTTTCCTAAAGATTGTCAAAGCAATAAAGCATCCTAGAAAAGGTGATACTCTTGCCCTACTAAACTCCCAACTGGAGAACTCTGTATCCCTTCTGTCTAGGGCAATCTGGGTGGATTGGATAGCACCTGGGAGAGAAACTAAAATAAAGGGCCATCTTTTGATTTTGAGCTGACACATAGCATGCAAAAATAGCGATGGAGGACCATGCAGTGGAATATATACCGAGGATCATAAAATCTCTATTATATGCCCTTCTCTCTCCAAAGGGAATAAGAGAACAAATACATAACAGATGTTAGTTGTAATACTTACTAAGCTACTTGAAAGTGCTGAGATTTTACCACGAAGAGCTCTTATCAAAGCATACAGTTACACTACAAACGGAAACAATTAGAACAAACAGTGTTATGTGTATCACTAAAGTAGCTCAGGCTCTTTCTTAAAAAGTAGAACAACAAATTTGATCGTACTGTTTTTCCCCCTCCGTGTTCATTCTGTGAAAAAAAGATAGGTAGGTTATGAGAAGACGACTTCTAGCAGGCTGAACAGCCTCACAGGTAGCTCAGAGTTAGCCCTAACGTGAAGGGCTGTATCTAAGCCCAGCTGCAGCTACTGGTTCTGTAACAGGCCCAGCTGAGGCTTATTTTCTGTGCAGCAGGGTTAGCAGGTTGGGGTGTAACGTGGTTTCTTTTTATTAGAGCCAGGTGAGGCTGGGGGTGCTTTTTTTACTGCCAGTCTTGGGGCTTGGATGTCCTGTCCTGATGGCTGCTGTGAACCTGAAAGCCCAGAGAAAGGAGGATTAGGAGTGTGTGGCTGAATGTTCCCAGGCTCATTTCTTCTGGATAAGAAGGTGGAAGAATGACTGCTTAACTGAGATGTGTGTGAATGCTTTGGGGGTCATCTGCTTAACCTGAAATTCAAGGAGAGCAGCCTCAAGAAGTCTTGAACTCAGATAAAGGTAGGAAAACTCTGGGATCTCTGTTTAAGGCTGTTGGAGCTTTGCTACTTTTGCTCAGCAATTGGAAATGCTTAAAAGAAAGAGCACAAAGTTAAATGTGTGACTGAAATGGTGTCTAACTGAAATTTAGTAAGTTTTTCTTTTCTTCTTAAGGAAAAAAAGCAGTTTGACTTCCCTTTAAACTTGAAGTTGTCTTTTGCTGTGCTAAAAACACACAGAAGAGAATATAGGGTAGTAGAAAGAGCATGCTGTTAAATAGATAAAAAAAACACATTACAAAGAAATATCTAGAAATAAGGTCTCTTTCTGTAATTGCTTTTACTTATTAGCCCCTTAGGTTTTGACCCAAAAGGTGGCTTTATAAAAAGGTGTTCTCTAGTTCAATTGGTATTTCCAGGCAGCCTAGAAACTAAAATTTGAGCATGCAAGCAAAATCTCTTCCTGTTTACTCAGTCTCTGTCTACCCTGTATGGCATATCCTGCAATTTGGAGGCTGCGTAGCTTTGTTTCTTTTAAGTTGTGCTTTAACTTGGTGACACCATGCACAGCTGTAGGACATAAAATGGAGACATACAGGGCTATATAGCTTGGTGTTGTACTTACTGGTTGTGTTCCCTCTTGGGTTGTATTCCTTGGTGTTACAAGGAGCATTGTGAATTCCAAGGCATTCCCAAGGTTTGCTACAAGATATCTGTACTGCTGGTTGTAAGGAGTTTGTCTGAAATGGAATGTATGCTACCTTCTACTCCCAGTTTGCTTGAATGATAGCAGATATCAAAAGCTTCTGAAGATAGACATTGGATCACCTCTTTAATGAAATGTTGTTGCTATAGGGGCTAAAGTTATGGTTAGGAGCTATAATGAATACAGGAGTCTGTTCACAGAGCTTGAAAGTATGGCCTGAAAGGCAACCTGAGCATGGGATGCACCAGACGCTTTCCCCTTGAAATACTTGCTGGGACAATTCAATGGTGCAGTGGGCTATTTTAGCCTTGGGCCCATTTTCTTCTGTACAGCAGTATCAATGCTAATGATGCTGAATGGGGCATCCCAAATAACTAACTATGGGAAGCTAAAGCAATTTTTGAAGCATCTTAGAAATGTTTGTGGAAGTCTTGGGTAAATGTGGGAAATAAATATGAAAAAAGCAGCCTCTCGCTATGTCATATATTATTTACATTCATGGTATATGAAATTGATTAGTGTGGTGTCAGAATTACTCTTGTGTGCCACATGTGTTAACTGAAAAAATGCATAACTGCAATGCAAGGATGGGAGATGGTCCTTGGGTAGCAATTTTGCTTCCTGGCTTTCAGGAAGCTATTTACATTTGGGCAGGAGAAAGGAGATAGACTTGGCCTTTCATATTACTAGGTTCGAGAAGTCTTGACATTAATTATTTTAGAGTAAGACAGTTCTCTGATTCTCTGCCTTGCTAAATGCTGCTGTATTTCACAAAGATGGATAACATGTAGTGGATGCCCCTGCTGTCATGGGCAGTAGTAGAACACTTACTGTTACTGCCATTCAAATAATCATAACTGTGTTTCAGAATTAACAAACCATATTATGGCAAATACTTTAAAAAAAGAACAAGACTCTTCAGATTGTCCTTGTAGCATTCCAGGGAACCAATTCTATCCCGATTCACCGTTGGAAGGTTCACCCAGTGAACTGGACCCTTGTTAACAATTACGTATCAGAGGGAGGGTTTTGTCCCGATGACAAAACTTTCTGAAGGTGTGTGATTTCCTAAAGATGCCAGTCTATACTGTTAAGCACTTCTGATACCTTTGACAGTCTGGTGCTATATTTCATTGTTGTAGCAATAACCACTTTTATGGTATACCAGGGTGTCAGCGTATCAGAAAGCTGTTCCGATTGCTGTACTGGTTGTATTGATTGACTGTGATCAATAATGGTACAATCAAAAATAGCACAAGCACTGCTTACCCTTCAGCTTTGGTTCTGGCTTTTTGCAAAATGGGCATATATCACTTTCTGAAACTGCCTTTCATTCTTGTCTAATGTTGCTGCTTTCCTCCTCAGTGGAGTCATATGTAAGCTATGATGATGCACCTCTAAAACAAGTTTGAATCCTGCTTTGCAAACACTTATATATGTTTATAAATTGGTCCCAACGTATTCTGTTATCTTATCTCTGAGCTCTGAGTGTTGATAGAGTAATTTCTGATCCCTTCTACTTCATCAGTATACATTCACATAAATTCATGTGGCAGTTTAGAGCCAATTAAAATTTATAAGCCACAAGTAGTGAGTGAAATTCTGAGGATTAATTTACTCACTGGAGTATTAATCTGTGTAATGTAGTAGGTTATCCTTCAGTAAACTTGGCTATATGGAGATAGGGAGATACATTTCCTTGCATGTTTTACTGTAAATGCAGTAATTAGTCCCACTGGGCTGTTGAGCTTGAATGGTTACAGCCAGCAGTACCACTGCAGCCTTGGTATGAACCCTGGGAAAAAGAACCGAATCAGCAATATGAAATCCAGTCGTGTTTATCTAGCAGGATCCATCTTGCTTTTCATTCCTTGCTCAGAGTTTGAGATCAGGAAAGAAAAAGCAAAATAAATAAAATTAATTAAAATTGAAAACAAAAAGACCATCCTTCCTGTGAAGATCGGAAAGTACAACCTATTCCCTCTACCTCCCCCAAACCTCGCCATTTAAAGAAGTGATTGGGAAGGGAGGCAGTGATCATAAATTACTTAATACATCTGCAGAAGGAGCTCCCTCCTTAAGGCTTGTGAGTTAGGATCTCTTTACACTTGGAAAACCTAATTGATCAAGCCTAGTAAATCTGACTTTTGTTAATGGGTTTTTAACTATCATTTATTCAGCTAATGATCTTGCTGATAGGGAGCAGGGACAGAAAGAGACAGTGGCTCATGAAGGGCCACAGGAAAAGCTCGTGCCTGATCCAAGGTTTTAATTTAATTTAGATACTTTCCTCTCTGCTTCAAGATGTGCTTCCTTTCATCAACTTTTGCCTTCCTCCTAAGTTATTAACTGTGACCTTGCTATGGTAAACCCACTAGAATTCACATATGTTTTTAAAAAAAAAAAGTAAATAAAACTGGAGGAAAAAAAACAGGTGTCAAGGGAGCCTGGAAAGAAATTTTTTTCAGGGTTTTCTCTGGAAAAACCCAGTCAGGACAAGCAAATGAATAAATAAATATGCTGTAGAGGCTTGTATCTTGGGAGCATTGAGGTTTCAGGATGAAGAATTGCAGTAAGAATTCCTCTCCTAAAAGAGGCTAAGCCTGGTATTCAGCCCTGTTTTTTCACTGCTGTTGCTGGCCGTGGGTTGGAAAGCCAGCATCCCTGTTGTTATCTCGCATTATTGGATTTATCTATCATATTCCCTCTGACAGGGATGATCCTGAAAGGCCAAAACCTGCTGAATTGCCTTTATCTGGACGACATATGAATTCTTCCTGTCCCACCCCCTAGTTCTAATTCTTGTGTTTGTCAATCGATGTGGACCAGAAATACGGGTATTAAAAAAAAAAATAAAAAAATGACTTTCTGCAGGTAATTCCATGTCAGTTGGGAGCAAAACACAAGTTCTTCTCCTTGGTGAGCCCTGCCCTGTCTCCTAGGCTGTGCATCCTTCTAAACCCTTCTTCCCAGCTCCTAAACATCAGGTCCTTGGGGAACTGTCTGTCCCTTGGACACCTTCAATCCCAAAGCAGGTTGAGATCTTGTGGGCTGCTGTGTGGTAGCAAAAAGTAGGCAGAAATCATGGTATGGTCACCAGGTCTACCAGTCACTGACTGCTGGCTGCGGGCTATGCTAGGCTGTGCAAGAAGTCGTCATGTTAGTGATGCAATGCAAGAAAGTGGGGAAGAACCAGCTGGTTTCTGACCTCTTCATAGGACCAACACTGAAACAGAACCCAGAATAAAGGCATAGGATTTAAAGGATTGTTTTTTTAACTGGAAATCATGGCAGTGTGCACTCATTTATGCAGTTAAGCTAAAAGACCCTTATTAAGGCTGTCCAACTGTAAAGACTTCTAAAAATTATGGAAATAGGTCATATATAACACAGGTGCTCTTGGGGAAAAAAAAATCTTGAAAACATATACCAAAGACTGCTGTTAGGAGTAGTAATTACCTTTCAGGTTTCATATGTCTGACAGAAAGAGTTACTTCTGTCTCAGTCACATTCAGGTGTGTATTATCTGGTTTTAAATGGTACTTTATTTCATACACAGGTATGTACCCTGAAGAAAACAAAACAAAAAACTATGTGGTACACTTCAATTCATGGGGGAACGCTACCTTGTTTCATATCATAGTATTTCTAAATTGGTAACACTAATTCTTTCTTCCATGTTCTCTCTCCAATTACTAAAGCTTGCATGTATTCTGTTTTTGTGCGTGCTGTTTTCTAATTATCTTCTATGAGATTACCACTATCTCCCTACAGAGAATAACAGAAGTTCGTAGAGATTCATAAAGTGCATTTAAAAATGCTCTAATGGATATATGAATATAGGGGAAAACAGTGATTTTCTTTTTGTTCTGGCTTTTTAGATGTCTGCCTCTGTTCAAACAGTGGCATTCAGGAGATGGAGATTTGATTAGTATACTTTTGTTCCATGGTATTATTTTCTAAGGGGGAGTCTGGTAAGAGTTGTCCCCCACAAAGGTCCCCATCATAAATGCTAATGCTTGTCATTTGTTATCACAATTCTCCATTATTTCTTTTGTCCTTTTTTTTTTTTTTTTGTTACCCAAACTCAGTCACTTTTATAGTTTTGTTTTTATCCGGAGTATTCAGAAAGGATCCTCACCTGTCTGAAATAAAAATTGAAAGAAATTGCAAATATCCAAGTGTAATTGTGAATATTGTGGACTTTAACATAATTTACTCTTGCAGTTGCTATGGTCACTTTGTACTTGAACGAATTGTGGTTTTTCTCTGTGACTGACCTGAAGTACTCCCTTGCCAAGCATTTCCCAAGACTTTACTCTATATAAACAGAACTAGAAAATAAACTGCCATGAAATGAAGATTCTTGCACTTCTAACATTGGGCCTGAACAATTGGTTTGGTTCTCCACTGGGGAAATAACTTTATTTTCTTTGGGCTTAGACTTGAGAGGTTTTCACTTGGGTGTAGCAAGGCCAGCCTCTCTGGTAGGGCAGTGCCATTTTGAAAGCCTTGGCTGGCCTTAAAGCCCTTTAAAGGGGGATGAAGGGTGCAGGTGCAGCTGTAGCCATGCCTAGCCTGTGCCTCGCTGGCCTGAGCATGTCCCCATCTCCAGAGAGATGCCTGGTTCCCTGGCTGGGGTGGTGGGACAGACCATGCCCAGTCTGTGCTGGGGAGCCCCAGCAGCGCCTGGGCCCAGTCTGACTTTGGTTTGGTAGTTGTAATAAGGATGAATAAAATGATAGGAAGCTTTTTAACTGAATGGAAAGGACTCCACTGGCTTAAGTGGGCTTTGGATCAGCACTTCAGAGGGTTGATCCTATTTTGTAACTCATAAAAACTGAAGCCTTGACCCTATTTGCCTAAATACTTAGTGGTGCACACTGCTATAGCGTAAGGAGTTAATGCTATTGACTGTGAAACATGTGACACATAGGCTACGCTCCCGTCTGCTAGCAAGAGCATCTAGAATGGTGCATATACTCAGCTGGGAGGGCAGATTTAAACCTTGTTCAAAGCATTGGGAGGATAAAGCAGTTTCTGATTTATTTCAAATCTGGATCTGTATCAAGAAGAGTGATAAGATTGCAGACAGATGGGGTGTTTTAAGCAGATCAGTTAGAATTGCAGGATTACTTTTTTTTTCTTAGCATCATGCTGTGGTCCTTTTTGAGGTATAATGGCAAAATTACATGTTGAATTATTTCGTCTTTTTCGGTCCTTAGGTGACCTGTATATGTTCATGTAAAACTGTTTGATTTAACTTCCCATAATATATTTGAAGTAATCATTCTTATAAATTAGCTTTATGAGACCACTGTGAAGCAGCACTCTTTCTCTTCCACCCCAATGCCACCGATGTTTGATGATGTCTGCTATTGTGCCAATCCACATCCCACAGTGTGCCCTGCTATTTTGTGGGGAAAGTATAGAGTTCATTGATCTGCAGCTGTATCTTCCCGAATTCTGCAGTGTCTCTCTGCCTTCTGCGGGTCTCTAGTTTGATCTTTCTTTCTGCCTGTTGTAAGTTATAGCTGAAAAAGCTATTCTCTGCTGATTAAAATGCACGATGAGCTGGCTGGCATTGCTCTTGGCAAACATTGCCCTAGTCACCAGGGTGGGGAACACATGGAATAATGAGCTTTAATCCTTGTTAATGATACACATGAAACACGCAGGCCAGCCAGCCCTGGTTGTCAAAAGACCCTGATTTACGAAGCCTCACCTCTTTGGAAAGAAGCGATGAAGATTGATTGCTGCTTTTTTGTCCGTTGACGTTTACTTCCCATTTATTTTGTTCTTGACCTTTGTTCCTCATGAGCTTCATCACATGTTAGCAGACCCTCGTGTGGTCCCTTGCATGTCAAAGAACTGGCTTGTCAGGCGGTATTCTTCTTTCCTTTTTGTTTGAAGTTGTAATTTCTGTTTGTGCACTGGTGCTAAGACTGTACTTAAATTTGTGCAAGGAGGCGCGTGGGGCAGGTGTCCATCTCTGGGTCCTTGCATGCTTGCTCTGCACATGGAAAACCCTGAAGCGCAGGAGCTCACCTATAGCTGTTGATCTGTGGAAGCTGTTACCCCAGGCTGAAAAACCCGGCTGGGTTGTGGGAGAGAGAGTCCATAATTTACACATTTCGTATATGTTTGCTTTTTGACGTGAGAGGTGCCATAGATAATGTAGGGCCCCTCCACCATGCCCCGGGCCTCATCCCGGTGGCCCCCCCAGCCGCAGGCTGGCATTTGCGTGGCGGAGGGGGAAGGCAGTGATGCCCAATGCTGCAGCAGTGTGTTGTTATCGTGCTGCTTTGGCTGCCCTGCCCTCTGTTGACCTGGGAGGGAGAAGATGCTGCATTAACCAGCTGTTTGGGTTCTTCTGCTGTCCCTTGGCTCTGCCTCACCCAGTCGCCACAGGATTGCTGTGGGGAGTGGGAGAGAAACTCCTTGTGGCGCTGCCGGGCTCTGCGTGGCTCCCTTCTCCTGGATTTTGGCTCTTCTGCCATTTGGTGTAGGACATAAACCAAGAGGATCATAGAGCCCTTGGCACTGTGATAACAAATGGCTTGCAGTGTTTCACATCTACCAAAGTCATTTAAGTGTGTGCACATGGGAAAATGTATTTTATTGAAGTTTTCCAGCCAGTATCCATATAATTATCTTGATAAAAATGTCTTTTTAAAGGCTTTTAAATGAGATTTTCTAATAATTTCCAAGTAGTCAAGCACAATGGTCTTAAACTTTTCCAAATAGACTGCACAAACCAATATGCTTTGGTACCCAACTAGGAGAGAAGGGGAGGGGAGGCCAGCCTCATTTTTAGCAATACTTTTTCAAACTAGAGCTGCTTCTATTTGTACCCACAGGAGGGTTTAAAGGTGGGCTTATTTTACAAGCTGGGCCATGAACTGCTGTGCTGGATAGACCCATAGCTGCTGCTATTGGTGATATTCCCCAGGTCCTAGTTTCTTGTATTGTGGAAAGATCTAGCTTTCTTTACACTCTTCCTAATTGCTAGGTGACTTCTATGATAAAAAACCTAAAGCTGGTTTAAGAAAAAGAAGCATCAGAAAAGGATGAGCTCCGAAGCTTTTGGTTTTTGATGAAGGACAATTGAATTGTATATTTAATGTGAATAGATGGCTTGGATTTGCTGCTTTATTTGAGTCTGCAGGCAGTGAAGAAATGATTATATTAGTGTGGGATTACTTCAAAAGTTCTACCTTAAAAAAAAAAAACCACAACAAAACCGAAGAACTTGTATGCACCAACAAATGTGCTACAACTTCTACCGTAAGGCCCTATATAAGGCCTTTTAAAAAATATTTTAAAATTTAAACAATTAAATTTTTTTTAATTAAAATATTTTGTGTAAGATGCTGGCAGGATGCACTGACTTTAAAATTCCTGTACTGTGTGTAATGTAAAAGTACAAATGATATGGCTATGTTAGAATGGTAGGATACTTTGTCTTCTGCAGGGCCTCAGGTATATGGCCACTGTCAGCTTATGTCTGCCTCTTAAGGAAAATGGTACGATAAGGGTCTGGCACCTGGGTACATGCAGAATTCACAACTGCCCGTAACAGTCTTAGGCCCAAATGTTTTGTTATTGTAGCAGTTTATAAGTGCATTTGATATGGTATGCGTATGTCTGAGGGGGGGAAAGCACTTTTCCATGGAAAACCAGGCACAGATGTAGATCCTCTTCCAGGCTCTTTGTGATGGTCAAACCCTCATGGCCACCAGCTAGCAACTTTAAATTGCCAGTGGGGTGCTGGCACAGCATTTTCCTTTGTGCTGTAGGCTGCGTGCTACAGCAAGCCTTAGCCATGCCAGCTCTGAGATCCAGTTGACTCAGGTGAAATTATACCTTAGGTAAGGGGAACATGTGTGTGCTGTGGAGAGACCATAAACAGGCAGTGAAGTCTCTGGGACAGTTTAAGCTGGTGGTTTTTTAGCAGCCTTAAGCATTGTCAGTCTGTAGCTTCTCTATTTGCGTGGCTATTTACATATACAAACATCACTGGATCAGGTCTTAGTCTTCACTGCTCAGTACTGGTATAATGAATATGCATGAGCTATGCTGGTGGGGAAAGGTATGAAGGATGCAGAGTTTCACACAACTATAACCTTGTGCTCGTGACGTACTCTCCACAATAGCAATACATTTGGGTAATGTACAAAGCCTTCTTGTTTGTTGGTTTACTATGTGTGACCCTCAAGGAGTCACACGTGCAACACAGGAGTACTGTACCGCTCTGAGCCCTTGTGTCTGAACCCTCAGGTGAAAAAAGGTCATAAAGATAATCTGGCATTCAGCTCCTGTTGACTCCTAAAACACTGAAAGTTTCAGCCCTACCTGTCAAAATTGCTTTTCCTTGTGCATTGGAGATATTGGTGAAGCTTGGGTGCAGTTTGAGCTTGAAAAGCGAGGTACGGTCTTTCCTGCGCTGCCTGTTGTGCCTCCCAGCGCGAGTCGTGATTTCTTTGCTAGATCCTTTGTGGATAGAATCACAACCCCATCTGCTCTTCAAGCTGTTTCTTTATTTTTAGGTTCACACTGTACTGGGGCCCCTTCCCCTGCAGCAGCAACACACTTTGCCTCTCTGACAGAGGCTTAAAATATAAGAATGGTGATTCTGGTTCAGACCAGGCAATGGCTACATCGCTCCCTTCCCTCGCTACCTAGTATGTTCTGGTGGCCAGAAAGACCACCTTGCTCTGATAAAATAACTGTATGCTCGCATATAGATTATGGTAAATGCTTTGTTTGGTCCTAATTCAGGGAAACCCAGATTCCCATCAGTCAGAGAGGTTTAGTTTTTGCTTTAACTTTTTTAAACCCTCTGTTGTGAGCAGACGTCAGTGGGCAGCTTGTAATCTATTCGAAAAGTGAATGCATATGGGTGTTTTATTCCTGATATATTGCCAAATCCCAGGACCATACTTGTCTGCCTGCTTAATTCACTTTTGTAAATGGTGAGCACAGCACCCTGTTCTGATGCTCAGCGTGTGCTATGTAAGGAAATGCATGTGAATACTTTGAAGCATAAGGATTTGTCATCTTTAGGAGGCAAGCAATTGTCTGCTATATGTGTGTGTACCTATATATTAAAAAATATATATAAAATTCCTGTAGTCATAATTCTTGGATTTATTACTGTTTTGGCATTATTAAAGAAGGCTAACTCATTTTTTTGAAACAACCTTAAGGAGAATGGGGTTTAAATGTTTATTGTTTTTTAACTCTACATTATGCAATTTGTTAACATTAATATTTAATTTAATGGAGTAAAAAGATTAATGCCAGTGTTTACTTCTAGAAAAGGCAAAGATGCTGCAGGACAGCATTTAGCTTTGTTGTGCTTCAGAAAATATTGCTTAGGAAAATACTCATGCTGCAGTCATACAAATATTCTTTTCCCTCCCTTTGCCCCTCCCGAAATATCTCCATTCTCTCATTCCTTATTCCTAAAAATAAGCCATAGGGTTCTAATGGGGACACTGATTAAATATTCTGCTCTGTAATTTATGCAAAAGCAAATCCCAACAGGAATCAGGGACTCTGAAAATCTGTTGTGAAATAATTATCCTGAATGACATTGTAGAAATGGTCCATGAGGATGTTGTCAATAATACATTACATAAAATCTGTTTGAAATAAACCTTGAAAATTACATGATATTCATGGGAACCTGAAAGAATTATCAGTAAACAAATTTAATCAGCTTGATGTTATGCATACCACTCAACCTCTTATTATCTGATCATCTAGGTTTTAGAATGCTATGGGGAATTGAATGACAATTAATACTAAGATAGAAGTGTAGGAACTCGCGTGTTGGCTGTGGGACTACCTGATTCTCATAATTTTTGCTCATCTCTCTTCATTCACATTCATTTCTTGTTGCAACAGAGTCTTCAGTGACACCCACTGATGGTGACCTGGCTGTTTGTTGCTGCAGCCGTTCCCTTAACAAGAAGGCACTTGTTAGCAAAGAATGAGCCTGCTTGACAATGAAATCATTCTAATTCTTCCCACATATTGTGAAATGGTTATACCAATGTCTAGATATTTCTTCTTGTGAGATCCAAACTGCATTGCAACAATGGAAGCCAAACCACAAAATAAAGTGCAGCATAAACCACACACTGAATTGTGTACAGGTTTATTGATGCTTCTTGCAGTAAAAGGCAGGCTGGCGGTGAGCTCCATTGTAAGTAAGTTCAGAAGAGGCGGGACGGACTTCTGCTTCTCTGAAGCCAGTAGAAATTTTGCCTGTGACCTCACAAGGAGAAATAGGGTTGGAATTTCATTCACCTGAAGTCTGTGTTTTCAGGCTATTAGTTACTAGGTATCCACTAAGAAAGTCTTATATAAGACCAAAAAAAATATATAGGAGGACTTGATGGGACCTTCAAAACTTCCTTTTAGTAAATAGAAGCACCATGCAGACTTTATTGGTACATCTGTCTTATTCGAGGTCATTGGTCACGCATGCACTGACATCTAGGACTTAAGCTTAGTATATGCTTTTATGGTTGTATGCGTGCATTACTTACAGGGATTTTCTGCTCTGTGAATGTATTTGGATGAAATCACGGGATATTGGAACTGTGCAATGATGTCTCTGTTCAAGGTAGTACTTCACTTTGTTCACTAGTTTTGAAATTCAGGTGGGAATACTGCTGAGAAAAAGCAGTGTCCTTTCACAGAGAAGCTGCAAGTCTTGTTAAAAATTATCACCTTGGGCTGGTTTATGTTAAGGTGGCAGAAATGCAGCCAGACATAGTTTTAAAAA
>NW_009260182.1:3323647-3357371 GCF_000687185.1 Egretta garzetta | reverse complement strand
GGGGGGGGGGGGGGGGGGAAGTATCAGCTGATGTGGAATAAGTTTATAGCTTTGCCCAAAGACTCAATCTGATCTTTAGGTAAGTCACAATAGAAAAGCCTTTTGCAGCTGTAAATGATGGATGTACAGTGACTTCTGAAATGAAGGACAAGTGCTTTACTCTTGATATTAGCAAGATGTGTTCTACTAATTTTTTGGGGTCTTGAAACATTTTTTTTTTTTTCTTGTCGTTAAGATCACCACAAAATGTACAGAGTATCTTGTATTTAGAAGAAGAGTGATATGACCTTTTGAAAGACTGTTTTTCTTGACGGTAGGTTTGTGAAGGAACTTGGAATGGAAAGAGAAATAGCTTTTTCTGTGTTGTTTAGCTGTGCTGAAACAGGATAGTATATTGTTGAATGGGGTACCTGTCCGTATTGCATTCCAGCGCGTACCAGTATGGTTAAATATTGATTGAAACAATATCTTCTTCACAAACTCTTATTTTTCCTTCAGATGATTTATCCAGTTCTATTTTCTCATTTTCCAAGTTCAATGGTTTTACGTTTGCATCACCTTAACCAATCCATGGAAACTTAAAATGAGAAGTAAATACTTAGTACCTGTTTTCCTGTTCTTATTACAAGAACACTTAAAAAATGGAATTTTATTAATTAAAAAAAAGAAATAGTGAGGAATAAGATAAGGCATTTTATCTTGGTAATAAAAGTTAACCCCTCTGTCTGAGGGAAGATGACAGAGGCCAACCAGCTGGTATCTCGAGGAGACATGACTTATGTCTACTATTGTTGTAGCTAGTTAAAGTGATTGACTGAGTCAGATTCATATTAACAGAGACAGTATTTAGCCTAGTTCACTAAAGGTCTTACTAATAAAACCTTCGTGTTAGTAAGTGGGGGCGGGGAGGGATGGGATGGGACGAATTTAGAACTACTCTATTAGTGAACTAGCATCAGAAAAACTTGCAAGGTCACAAAATACAGAATTGTAAAGCTAAATCTATAGGAAAAAGACAAAGCAGATACTGTCTGACTCCTTTTGCTGAGTACTTTGTTAAAGCTTACTTTGAATTACTTGATCTTTTCCTAGCCTGCATCTTGCTTGATGAGCTTGACTGGGGGGGGCATCCACTTGCATTGATTCATATATTTAAATGCTAAAGTTGCTTGCTGTTTACTTAGAAACTGTGATCTTCCCATATTCCCTTTTCAAGTTTGGTAAGTAAAATTCACCTTGCATCTGGAGGTTAATGAAGAAAACTGTACTGGCCAAAGGACTGAGATGTCTTGCCTAGTATTCCAGTGACTGGAATACTCCAAAAGGCTTTACCTGATTTTATATGTAAATCTATATCTCTTTCTCTGTTCAGCCTTATATAATTTTTCCCATTAGTGTGAAGTAAAAGGATACATCATTAATGATCTGATTGTGCTTCCCACCCTGCACTAATGCTTCCATTTATCCAAAGAATATTGGATGCATAATGGCTACAGGAAAACAGTATTATGCATTTGAATAGGTTTCTACACACAAGCAGTGAGCCTCTTCCTGTGTCTCTGTAACACTGGTCATTACAGGTGTTTGCCGGCTGGGTAGATGGTCTCAAATACTCTGCTTACTGGGTTTCCCCTTCAATTAAATAACACAAACTACCCTTTTAGTGGATGGATGTTAGCTGAATAATTTTCTTAAATAGAGTTTTAGTAGATATACACTAAAGCATAGTTTCATCCTTAAAATATGTACTCTCATACAAATGGGATTTTATAACAAGGTAATGTCAGATTTCTTATGTTGCCTTCAGAATATTTTGTTCAAGATGATGCGATACAAACCAAGGTGGGAATACATCTAGTGAGGAAAGGCTGGGGGGAGGTAAAGGCAGTAGGATGGCACTATACGTTAATGGTGTAGCTACCCTGCTAAATGAGCAGATGAAAGCTTGCTCTTCTGCGTGGTTTGACGTTATCTGACGCTGGCACTGGTTTCTTTCAGCTCTTGACAAAGTAGTCATTAAAAGGAAGATGCGGTTTGGTGACAGTCCTGTTCACGGGCAGTCCTAAGCAGTTGGGTGAGGAAAAACTGAACCTTTATTGGAACTGATATACAGACAGGTGAACAAGAGACTGGAAAAATGACATATCACACAAAATGCAGATCCCAGCCTCTGTCTCCTCACTTAGGCCGGAATATAAATACAGATTTGGTATCCCCTTAGTATTTCTTCAACAAACTCAAACTAGACTATTAAATCATTCCTTTTTCTGGCAGTTAAAACCTTAATATGAATCCAAAAGCCTCCTTATCTGATGGTCAAAATACTGCTTTGCTCCTGGTTTTCCCACAAGTGGTGTTCTAATGAGGCTAATGCAACCCAACACTCCTGGTGGGTTTTTTTTTTCATTATTTTATGTCCTGCAGAAGAACTGTAGCCCACTTGAGAATGGATTTACTTAACCGAAGTAGTGAAATAACAAGCGCAAAATATGTGTGAGAAAAGATGACCAATTTGGATAAAAATAATTCAGTGAAATCTTGTAATAATGTAAATCAGTGGAGAACAGTTAATCTGGTCAATGAACTTTTTGTAACCCATCTAAATTAACTATGCTGTCTCGTGTATGCTAAATTTTAAAACAAATACTATCTTGACAGAGAAAACAAATGAGGTTTCTTACTTTGTCACATGAATAGGATAAACTGTGGTTATTACTTTTTTTTAAATCCCAAATTAGATATGAGAAGGGCTGTTTAAGCCAATCCGTGTGAAGTGCTCAAAAGTGAACCCCCACCTATTGGATATTGTTTAGACTTGTCCTGTGATTGACCTTTGTCTTGTCCAGAATTGTTAGAACATGGAAGTCTGAGAGTAGATATTGAGACTTCCTTCTCTGATGCTACTTTACTTCCCTGAGACACTCTTTTATTGCCTTATTTTCTTCATGAAGTTAATAAGATGTGGCAGCTCTGGCACAAGGGTGAATCAGCAGAACTTACTTGGCAGGGCCATGGTTCGCTACTACATGAACCTGAGAACGTGACATCCTATTGCAGTGCATATTAACCAGATTAAATGTTACCTTTGCTAGGGGAGGGATGTGGAAATACTGTACTGGGCAGAACAGTGTCATCTTCTAGTTTTAAAAATTACTTTCCCAATTCTTTTTTTCCCTTGTGTTAGGAATGCCATCGTACTCATCCACTTTCATGCATTCTTCTTGCATATGCATTTTGCCATACGTTGAAAAGGGAGAGGAAGAAAATCAGATGCTCATGGGTATTCCAGTCTTCAGTTTTTCTGGATGTGACTAAGCCCTTTTGTCTCCAGTCTTTGATGCCACTGTCAATTGGCCTTCCTGCTCTGTTATCTTCTATTTGACATTCTGAAGCTTCCTCCCTCCTTCAAACTGTCATTAGTCTTTTCTGTAATTTCTCTCTGACCTTCCCTTTGGGAAATAACTGAATCCAGCAATATGTCTTCTCAGTGAGTATGTCAGTTTTTCAAGGCATATCTGTCACTACCTTCAGTATCATTCAAGTACAAGGCCTTTGGTCATCCTGGATTTTTACTTCTCTCTTCTGTGACTTCTGTAATTACCATTGTCAAGACAGGACTTGGCTGAATAACTAGTAAGCAGGTTTTGGGTGTCCTGGGTTGCCTTAACGTCAGAAGGGCTGTTAGCTTGGTGTGCTCTGCCCATCGGTTACCAGCCTGTGCAACTCCTCACAGACATGCTCTGCTCATCTTTGGATTTGAGAGCTCACCAATGCATCAAGTGAGGTCCTGCCACATGGGCTTTTTGAGGGCAAGCTTCTGTTATGGCTGAGGTCAGACTGCAAGCCCAGGGTATGAGGGATGAGTGAATCTGCCTTTTGAAAAGTCAAGCTTACAGGGTCTGAGATAGTGCCATGACTCAGGGATATGATTGGAGTTCATCTAGTGACGCATTTGCTTGTGGCTTATCTAGTTCTATGTGTTTGTCCATATCTGTTTGTTCTTTTAATCTTATAACATATAAAGTTGGAGTTGGCTTCATGCTTTACATCTTTATCAGACCTATTTTATACTAGTCTTTCACTGACCAGCTGAAACCTGTTGCTTTCACCATGATGTAGCCAGGGAAAGCATTGTCCTTCTTGCACAATCTACTTGACAGCCCAAATAGGTGATTATAATTGATCCATTCTAGGAAAGCTGTGGTGACCAAGCTTATTGATGCAGGCCTAAACTATTCAGCAAATTCTTCTTATGAGCAGACCTTTGAACAGAATGGCAATCCAAAATGTATGTAAACTTGTTAAACTATCCACAATTACTCAACCACTTCTACAGCAACCTGTAATGTTTCTCCAGCAATTGCCCATCATGTTCTCTGATCCCGATGGCTTAAGTCATGGTGTTGTCTGTCTGCCTTAAAAGAACTACTGCAGTCCAGCTGTGAGATGACTACATCTGAGCAGTGGGTAAAAAAAGAAGGGATTTTATGTATGCATGTATGTGTACATATAAATACTGAATATTTGCAGTAAATTTATATGTTTGAATATCATGCATTCAGGTAATAAACATAAATAAACATGCACACTTGGACACACTCATGTAGAACCTAGTCCTGTAAGGACTTATTAATGCTTCAGTTTATTGGTGAAGTTAACGCGAGTAAAATCTCATGGTAGTAAACACCAAGGTTTTTGTATGAAGGCTTCCAGTGTCAGTCCATGAGTTTCCAGGAGATGCTGGGTATTTTTAGGGATGACTGTGCTGAGCAAGGGGGAGGCAGTGCAGCCTGTAGCAGTAAGTGCAACAGTCAGCCATTGTCTCCATTATCTTTGGAACAAGGTTGGTTTTACCTTTCATATATGTGTATCTCCAGTTAAAAACAGCCATATATAGAATAAGAGTTAGCATCCCATTTATTCCAATTTAGTTTATGGCAATTGTAGTCTGGTAAATCAGAAGTAGATACCTTGGCTGTTGAATTCATCTGAATTTGTGGACTGCAGGCAGAACTAGTATAGCAAAGCTGGCATATCTTACTCCTGGTTCCTTTGGGTACCATGCTGCATTTTAATAAAAGATGGGTAAAACACATAAGTGTTGCAACCAAATACACAAATCTTTAGCGTTTTCCTACTTGCACTGGTAGTAACTCTGTGAGAGCACTTTGGGAATGAGAGGCAAGTTCTCATTCAAAACCTAACTGCTATACGTGGATTTATAGTGCTGTGTCAGAATGGAATGGAGAAAATATTTTGCTCTGGGAGAACAGAATTTACTAGTGGATTCGAGTGTTACTTCAGCAAAATGTGATAGTATTGGATGTGGCAATATCACAGTATTGTTTTATTGGCAATTAGATTCCAAACTGGCAGGGATGTATGAATATAAGTCTCAATTATGGGACCGTGGTGTTTTAATGCCATCTGTCAACAGTTTGCTCCTTATGCCACAGCATGTGTACCTTTGGAGGAAGAAAATGATTGAATAGAAGGAGTGAAGAAGTAAAGCACACCAAACTGTACTCCTGTTTTTAACAAATGCTGCCGTTTATGAAGTTTGATGCGGTACAAACAAATTTACACTTGCAAAACTACACAAGCAGCAAGGTGTCCTGGTTGATGCCCTATATTATGAAGATAAGCAATGTATACTGCTTGATATAGGTTTAATCTAAGAATGCTTGTGAAACCCGATACAATACGTATATAAAAATGTGTCCACAATTCCTCTAATTATTTGGTGTTGTAAATAATGTCTTGTAAATGAAGTAATCCTACTAATATGGGGATTCTACAGATGACCATGGAACTCGTTGCAAGGGTTTGGCTGGTTGCCAGGTTAGGTAATTGTATTATGATTATTTATAATCACTTCATTATGTTCTTGTTTATTATTTTAAGTACTTGAGAAATTTGCTACCAACTGAACTTTTGCTAATTGTTATTTTTTCCGCTAATGGGTAGTACTTGGATTCCCAACCAACTGTAGGGTGCTCTTAGGAATATGTTAGAGTAGACATTACCATTTTAAGATAGAGTAAATCAGGAGTAATTCTGAAAGCTTTCAAATGAAATACCCCTTAGTGAAAACAGTGGTTGGGTGGAAGAACAACTAGATCCCTAGTGTTTGTTGCTCAGCTGTTTTCTGCTTGAACAATAATCCCTGTGATCTGGGTTGCTGTTTTCTTGTTGGTTTTTTGTTTTTTTTTTTCTCTGCCAGGTAGCACTAAAGGGTTGGGTTTTTTTGTTTGTTTTAAGAAGCAGTCTAGAGACTGCTGAACAGAGCTGGCTATGCTGTACTTTCAGTCACATGCCTTGTAAGGAAAGAATCCCCTGTCAAGCTAAAGCAAGCCAAGATGAAGGTTGGGTCAGGTTTTATACAGAGTGAGGTAAAGCTAGCATGTTAAAATAAGGAAATAGGATGGAAGGGAGAGGCATCTACAAGACGACGACAGCCTAACAGAGAATATAGGAACTGCAGGGAAATTTTATCAATGAAAGGATAATAAAACTACTGAGGCAGAAAAATTGAGAAAGCTTGTAATAAATAAGGAAACCTATTTAGAAAGGGGGTGTGTGCATTAAAAAAGCTTAATGATTGCAGTATCTTTTTCTTTTTTTAAATTAAAAATAAAAATGTATCCATTGTTTGTGTGTGGGAGGAAAAAATAGAAATCATGAGTGCTGTCTTTGACTTACAAAATAGCTTTTCACATCATTCTATTTGCTTAAAGTTGACACTGGTATTACTTATTTTGACTGTTTCTCACAATGCATCAAGCCCCTGACTAGGTAAGTAGACTTCTGCTAAAAATATTTGAAGACTTCTATTTCCCACTAGGTATAAGAGTTTACTATGTTTTTACCTTCAGAATTGCTTAGAAACATTTGTTTTGGAAATAATAATGTTCTCCGCTTCTCATGATTGGCTCCAGGGGAAAGTTGTGTATGAATCTAGCATGCTTTGGGAATCATCTGTGGGCACCAGCATAGCGCACGCACGTTCTCCATGGACTTGAATGATCTCGCTGAAGCTGGCAAGACTCTTCTGATGCTTAAACATCTTTGGGTGTTTCGGTATCTTGTTCAGCATCTTGCTGACCTGGTATCCTGATGTATTCCCACGGGTTGTTCTGGTTCACTGAACAAAGAAAATTATAAGGTGAATAGTAGGGCAAAGTAGAGAGTTGTCTCATATCTTGGAGTTGTTGTTGTTGTACACAACAATGCTACGGGAGGAATAAATTCCTTATGAAAAGGATAGTGACATTGCTAAAGGGCCAGAATTCTGTAATACCTGAGAAAATGAATTGGTTAAATAAGAAATGACAAAATAGTCGGTAGTTGAAGTTCACTATTGCCTCTGAAAGGTCAGGTTTGATGCTTACTATTACCAACTGCTCTGGCTTATTTTATGATAAAATCTATGCTTGGGTATTTTTCTTCAAACTTGATTAAAAAGGCTGAATGCCTGAACTTTTCAGGTAAACCTAGGCTTTCCAGTCCTAGTATTTCAGAATAAAAGTGCAAAAAAATGTGCATCTTAAAAGGTGAAATGTAGGCTGACAAACCACAATATTGTTTTTAAAATCAGTCTTGGAAATTTTTTATTTTAATGTGAATTTATGATTTTGAATTGTGGGATCTCACTGAAGATATCTTGCCTGGCATTATAGGAAGAATGTGAATTCAGCTCCGGAAGTGGTGTGTACTATACCTTCATGGAAAACTCTTTAGTTGCTTGTCTGCTGGTTGTCCACAGATGGGTTGATCTGTCCCCATTTCTATTCTGTTTGCATAAAAACTTTAGAAAGTCCTGGAGTTGACCAAAGACTGAAGAAATCAAGGCCCAGAATTTTTGGCAAAACAGGCTTTCTGTTTTCCCAGCCAGCCCTTCTGGCAGTACTGAATTTCCTGGTTTAGAACCCCACTGGATTTGCTGTGCCCTTTGCTGCTCATAAATAGATGTTTCTTAGGGCCAAGAACTTGTGATCTCTCATGATTATTACATTCTCCATATGGTTTTCAGAGATAATTTAGATACGGCATATAAATACTAGCAAGTTTTTAATCTAAATGTTTGCATTCCATGGTAAACTTTCTACGCAAGCTTGTACTGAAAAGCTGTGAAAGTCATGTTGCTTGCTTATAAGTTACGAAACATCCTCCTGTTGAAGTCTGTCACTAAATTTCTGCGAGTGAAAAGTCAGATAATGTATAGATTTACATGAAATGGGGAAAGGTGTAATAATATTATAAAGCTAGCTTGTTCTGCACCATTATTTCCTCCACTTTGCAACTGTACTACCACGGAGGTTGGTTCAGTGCTACTGCTCAGCAGCCAGGTGGGACCAGGACCATGGTTGAGCTGCCACCCTAATCGACGCTTTTGGGGCAAATCTGAGGTTTGTTTATGGTCTTGAAACTTGTACTCTAGTGGTCCTAAAAGAAGCTATAAGTCAATAATTGCAGACAAAGTGTCTCCTGCACCCAAGCCACACCTAATTGGAGCCTGATATTGACTTCTACCGTAGCTCAGCCTGTCCTGAAGTAATGTTTTTGGCACTCAAGCAATTGAAGGCCGAGTGGGTTTTCTGTGAGCTCTAGAGGGTTTTGCCACTTGGTATAGCAAGTGAGATGGTAAAACCTGGGGGAGGGTCTTAAGATAGAGAAAGAAAGAAAAAGCTCCAAGTAGCTCTTGACAGATGGTGCTCGAAAATGAGTATCTCTTTGGCACCATGAATGCTCCCTGAGGGGTTCTTCATTCTCCAGCTCTTTCTCTTTCTTTTTTCCCTTCGCTTGCTCCCTGACACTTCCCTTCATTTGCCGTAATTTAAATGAAAGCACAGAAAAGGCATATTTGGTTTTAATATGTAAAGAGCTACTCCTGGGTTTGAAGCAGCCATTTAACATGCAGGATGAGTGAAAAGAGAAATGGAGGCTGGGGCTGCTGGCTGTCAGTTCCTGCCACAGCAGTCGCTGCCATTGCTTGGCTGCTATCAAAGATTCATCAGGGGGGAAGTCGCTGCTTTGCAGACAAAAATAACAGATGGTCGTTCGTGTTTGCCTTACTCCGGGGGCCTTGCCACAATGCATGAGGTCCAAGAGAATTTGCATTACTGGGGGTGGTTGCTTTTTGTGTGGGCTGTCAGCCCCTGCCACAGCAGTCGCTGCCATTGCTTGGCTGCTATCAAAGATTCATCAGGGGGGAAGTCGCTGCTTTGCAGACAAAAATAACAGATGGTCGTTCGTGTTTGCCTTACTCCGGGGGCCTTGCCACAATGCATGAGGTCCAAGAGAATTTGCATTACTGGGGGTGGTTGCTTTTTGTGTGTGTGTTCATGCATATTTGAACAGATTTTTTGGTTTGGGGTTTTATAAACTTGCTAATCAATTTAATGATGAACCTATAGATTTCCTGAGATGCTTACAGGATGTGTTGGTTTTGAAGTGAGTTTTAATTAAATTTTCCAGTGCTCATCCACAATTTAGCACTGTTCTGTTGCAAAACAAGCTTCTTGCCACAGGTGGCAGGGCATGGATGTGACTTAGAAAAAAAAGCTCTCCCTGCTGCCAAGCCAAATAAACATGGTTCATTTTGGAAAAATACTGATCACATTTTTTGTCTTCAGCAAACTAAATACTGTGTAGGCAAAATAAATGTCTGTTTCGGTTGAAGATAAATAGAGCAGAATAAAATAATTAGGTTTTTAATATTTTTTCTTTATATTTTTAACATTAAACTTACAACTTTTTTTAAATTAAAACCAACTGGCTTTATCTTTACAGGAAAGTTCTGTTACTCAAAAGTTAGAATCAAATGCCTCAAAATCGGGTACCTCTCAAATACTGTGCATGGCCAAGAAATGTGATCTGTAGTCTTTTTGTCTCCTTTTTTTAATATTATGGTTTCCTATTAACAATGTCTCATTTGGTATCCAGACTTCTTGTATAACTTACACTCGATGATAGCTGACAACGACTATCTCTGAAGAACTGGCATTGCAAAGAAGCAAAGCTATTAATGTTCTCCCCCTACTTTTGTCACTGTAGTAACAGTTTGCTATTAGATATTTTCAATTTCTTGTCATATCATAGGAGAGTTACCATTTTAACTGACAACTTGTATTTCTTGCATAAAGAAAACTTCCACTTAGTGGGATGGTCTGTGGGCTCTTGTTAGAGCACGTGGCCAGATCTTCCTCATGCTGGCAGTAAAGTCCTTTCCATAGGTTGATCCTAGGAGGTGGGCAACAGCTCTGTAAAGCCATTGTTCTCCTTTGTCCCTCGGGCTCTTGTTTTGTAAGCAGGTTTAGAAATTATTTGGGTTGATCTCTGCTTATATTATATTTGCATTCTATGAATATTGCCTTTGTGGTTCAGAAAAATACAGTTTCTTCTGTAATGTGCAATTTGGCTTCCAGCGTTTTTGCTCCTGTTCCTAAATTTGTAATTGGCCACAACTACCAGGGCATGATAGAAGCTAGTAATTCTAGCAGCGTTTAATTATCTGAGTTACCTGGCTGCTGATGTATTCAGATGAACTGTCTGTCCAGGTTGGGTCAGGAAGGATTTAGTTCAGAAGAGAAATCACCATTGAGGGTTTATTTATCATTGCTGGGTGTGTTTTGATTCTGTAAGCTGTTTGAAACTATTTTCTTGTCTTTCAGGGATACAAAGCATTTTGCAGTGCCCTCTGCATTTATTCTGGTCCTGTTGTGGTACTACAGACTTTACTTTTACTATAAAAATAGTGAAGTGATGATTTGTGTCCAGTGGGACATGGGGTACTTGTGGATTTTGTTCCACACTAGCCATGAAGTTCAGAATTCTTAGCAATAGCATTCAGTGACACCATGGGTTTGGCTTCACTCTTACTTTAGGTCTGCCTGTATGTGACTCCAGTAGATAAAGACACAATGAAGCCTGCAAGACTATATGGCATGTGAAAATTGTAATGCTTGGACTTAATTATTTTTCATGCTGCCGATGACGGATTGGAATAGTACATAAATGTACCACATTAAGGATATTTTATTTAAAATAAGTTGGGTTTTTTTTCCGAAAGAAAACCGAAAAGAACATGACACTCAGTCTCTTGTGTGGAAAACTTCATGTTCATAGCTCTCTGATTCCTAATTCACTGAACATTTTTCCTTTGGTAAGAATATTTTCATGGAGATATTTTTCCCTTCATCGTGATGTACCATGTGATAGGATTGCTGAAATATGTGATGCATGCATTATTTCCCTGGTACAGGCAGGCTGTAGTTCTGAGATTTTTCATACAGCTAATCCTCTGCTATGTGAATTATAGCTAGGAACGCTTCATACTTTTAAGGCAAGAGAAGGGCAATAAAACAGGGTCTTCCAGCCACTGTCCAGGTGTTTCCTGGACTTAGTAGTAGAAAATGAGAGAATTGGGCAGATGTTACTGGAGAACTAGATGCATAGATGCAATGGGTTATGAAAGCAGAAAATAAAAATAATTGAAGACTGGTCTCCCCGGTTTTCACTGGTAACTATGCAGAGCATGCAGCATGTATCATATGACTATTTTCATTGCTGGTCTTAGCAAGTTAAAACTATTTTGCTTGGGCCATGGAAACAAGAGGCATCAGTAGGGTGCACTAAATTTCCACCTTGCTACAAGTGCTTACCTTCATTTAATACCAATTTGTGACTACAGCTTTGAAACAGTTTGTGGTTTTTTTTAAATCATGGTCACAATGTTAGTTTGCTTATTTTCTGAAGATGTCATTAAACACTTGTGTTGCAACACATGGAGAGGCTTTGATTTACTTTCTCTGTTAGATCTAAAGGAAGCTTCTTATAAAGATGAGTTTGTCCTCCTTAACTTCAGTGAAAACTTCTAGTCTGGGAAATCTTCCACAAGATCTGTGCCACAGTGCGTTACTCTGCCTCTGGGAACAGTCTTTCTAAATATTTTTTTAAGACCCACTATTTTAGAGTATATATGTGAGTGTGCAGTTAACATGGAGTGTGTTTATATTCAGGAACTGCAAAGTGTACCCTATTGCAGGAGCAATGATGAGGAGTAAACCGGAGATCTAGACCCAGTCTGTTGTTTGGCTCCAGAGGGATTGTGTCTGAGGCAGAAGAATTGTATATGTGTATTTGGTGAACTTGTGCCCGCCATGCTGGCTGTGCGTGTTTGGGATCCACATGTAGGTGGATGTGGTAGTCATGTATGGTACGCATTTCATACCAAGACTGTGTGTGTGCCAAGGCTGTGATTCTTCTCAGGTTGCTTCAATTTTGAAAGAATACTGGGCAAAAGTTGGTAATAAAGCCCTATGCTAAAAACTTTGATTTCTTGTTATCAAAGAACAGCAGTGGGGCTCTGTAGCCTGTCAGGAGCCTGTGGATCCTGATTCCTGTCATCTGTCTGCTTTTAGAAACAATTGCCTAGGTCTGGGAATCATTCCGAGAAAGCTGTAGGGATAACTGAGTCTAAAATACTATACTTGCATCTGCTTGGGAGCTTTTGGTATGATGTGGTTTTCCTCTTCTCCTGAATGGCCAGTATGGCCACTACTTGCTTCCTACATGGCAGAAGAGAAGGAGTTAAGATGTGCGTTGATAACTGGGTGGTAGTTGGCTTGCTTGAATTTAGGAGTGAATTTAATGCTAATGCAGTGTCTATTCAAGCATGGCTGAAAATGCATGTAAATTGGGTTAGGTTCTTTAGTGTGGCTGGCTGATTCTCAAGTAAATTTTGTTAGATGAACTGTGTAATCAAGTCATTGTATTATAAAGCTATGAGACGTCCTCCATGTATAGATGTTTGGTAAATGAAAATTATTACTGTAATTTTGAGCTCAGTAGACCTTTTAACGTTAGAAGGAGAAAGAGGCTGGCTCTCTATGGTGGTCACAGTGATGAAGGCCAAGATAACCTATCAACAAAAGCCTTTGGGCTTTATTTTTAGATATGTAGAAGCATGGTCAACGGGTAAAGTGCTATTTGCTATGTTAGGCAAGGTTTTTTTTAACTCTATAAAGAGCTAAATTAGTTGACAACACAGAATAACGTAGTTGGAGGCTTGTTTGCCCAGTGATGAAATTATAGCTCTTTCTAACAGTGCTGATATATTTAGGATTTTCTCAGTAATGCTTTAAACCCTGCTTCTGGCTTGCACATAGCTATGAGCAATTTTTAAAACTATTTTAAGTGTGACTAAGAGTCAGACTGATGCTTAGTAGCACCAGTGAGGGGCTACTGAGGGTTGTATGTATTTGAGCAGAGATATCAATTCTGTTATTCTTTATTGCATGCAGTTGCTGTTACAACTCTAGTATATATCCAAGACTTAAACACCTCAGATTCTAAATCACTGGAATCTGTGGTGCTTGGCTAAATACATTAGAAGGAAAGAGTTTTTGAGAGCTGTTTAAAAGTTTGATATTTTGGCAAGAATTTTATGGAAAAATAGTGGTTTCTTTTTTTATATGACCATTTACAAACTTTCCAAACTCTTATACTGAAAAAAAACCCCTTACTGATATCCTGAATCCCAGGAAAATTCAAGCAATCTTTAGTGTCAGTACTCATTTAATCCAAATATAAAGACACTTTTAAAAAAAGAAACACATACAGGAAAGCAGAGTTTCCAACACTTTTTTTTTTTTTAAATAAAAACAACTTGAGCTCACTTTGCTCCACAGCAGACAAACACATGGGCTTGGTTTAGAATTCAGACACCCAGGTTTCATGCCTCTCTTCAAATAAGGCAAATTTTTGCTCCCTTATGTGGAAACTTTCCAAGGAAATGCCTGAGTTTTGATGAGGTTTTTTGCCCCTAAAATACTGGGGTTTTTTTCTGTTTTGGTGCTTTTTTCTGCTCTAATTGGAAAAGATACTAAACCCATCTGCACACAGATAAGTCGTCTTCAAGCATTTAATCTTCCTTGTCAAAGTAGTGTTGGCTGTCTTACTGTTTGAATACTTGTAGAGTGTTTTGTGACCCTGAGCTGAGAGGATATTAAGTGTATTTTGGTGTAACTTGGCCACTTCTAGTGTGGTCAAGAGGACAAAACTTTGTGAAATCCTCCAAGAGCCTACAGCCATTATGGGTTTACTTTTTTTTTCCTCCTACTCTATGTAGAAATCATTCTCTTAAAAAAACCAGAACAACCCAACCAAACAAAAAAAACGCAACCAAAAGATTCAAAACAAACAAGAAAAAACCTGAGAATGTCCTGAGAGTGGCGGGTGCTCCCCAAGTCTCTAGATACTGAAGGCCACAGCCAGCGTTTGTCATTCCAGCAATGGTGTGGCAGTACCATTTTCAGTTGCATTGTGTTCTTGATAGGGACCCATGTTTGACTAAAATGTTGCTATTTTAAGAAAAAAAAGAGCTTTTCTTAACTGATGTGACAGTTTAAAGAGCATGATTTGTGAATGTTGTAAGACAGACGTTCTATATAACCTGCACTCACATACTAATTGGGAGTCCAAGCCCTATCCCAGAACACCCTGGAAGGTTCTGCTTGGGTACAGCATCTCTTACCAAATGAGTTTACAACCTAAGCTATGACTCTGAACCTCTTCGAGTTTGGTCTGACTTACTCATCTTTTTGTATCATCTCCCTAACTGCCATATGTGTTTGATTCAGCTGGAATCAGTAACTTGGAAATTTTTAGTTAATAGCAGATGCTTCATAGGAACAAGAAGCCCTCCAAAAGGCAGAGGGAGTAACTTCCCAGGCAGTAGAAAGAACTCTTGTGGTTATGATGCGAAGAAAAGCTGTTGTATATAGGTCGGCAAAGTTTGTCTCTAGCTAGTCTGGGTTAGATAAAACCATGGCGAGTTCAAACTGTGGACCTTATCAGATATGCTGAAGGCTCCAAAATAATTCGGAATCAACTATCAAACTCTATAGGAGCAATCCTATTTACCACAGGTGTGAAGTACCTCCTTTTCGTGACGACTGGTAGAAATTGCTTTGCACTAGCAATGTTGCCTGGTGTGCTGTCATAATGGTATGCAGAAGCTGCTAGAAAACCCAAAGTAGAAAATCTGACAACAGGTAAATTCTAAAATATCTGCTAAATGCTAGAGATCACTCCTGCAAGTCCTGTGTAGTAAATCAAGACTGAAGCAACAAAGCATCAAATCCTTGTCAAAGTGTCTTGATAAAATGGTTTTATCAAATCATTTTATGTTCATGGCTGAACCTTGTAATAAAAGCTCCAGACTGGGTCTTGTCATCTTGTTTACTTCTTGACTGCACCATAAATCTCCTGCATGTCCTTGGGGGGAGTTGCTCAATATAACCCTCTCAGTTCTCTACTGGTGAAAATATGACTATACTTTTCCTTCTGTTCCCCATTTTGTCTGAGATGTTAGCTTCTTGAGTGGCCGTTATTTCCATAATGCGCCAATGGATTTCTCATTCTACTTGCAGCTTGTATGAAATTATTTTTTTAAAAGTTATTTTACATCATTTCATGAAATCACATTATTCACTTATCTGTTTTTATAAGGACTCTTAAAAATATGTTGGTTTTCTATTCACTCCCCAGCTTTGTATACCACAGTTTAAATGAAAAAAAATGAAATACAAATGTTATCTGTCACAATGGTGTCTTGTTGCAAGGAATTGATTGTGTTTAGTCAAGCTTTTTAGATAAACTGAAGAAATGTGTAATTCTCTATGCTTTCTCAAAGCGCAGCAGCCTGCAGACCATAGGAGTATATGAACAGGTTGTAGAGAGTGTGAACAAGTTGATCTGTTCACAGAACTCAAATTGGGAAAACCAAATGTTCGAATATCAGAAAAGCCTTTTGTCTCCCTGCATTTGTGTTTTCCAGCTCTACAGTGCAGTTGTTTATGTTTCTTCAGGATCTTATGAGATGTGTTCAGGTGTTGGTTATAGACTGCCCTGGGTTCAGGTACCACCAAACACTGTGTTCATTCATATGTAGGAATTTGAGATGGTACTTGTGAACTCAGAATATAACTGTCTCTTCAATTTATAACATTTACAACCTGAAAGCATGGCAGGTGATGGATCTGGCAGGGATAGAGTTAAAGGCTTTAACTTCCTCTCTCTAGACCACCAGATGCTTTCCAATGTGCTAACAAGGATGGGTGGATTAGCAGGTGCTTCATGCAGGAAGGCTAATGAGGTTCATTGGCAATTGGGGATATGAAACAGCAGGGGAGGAGTAGGAGAGATTTGGGTCTGGAAGAGAGCGATGGTGGGGTTTCTGGCTGAATAAGACTGCCCAGTCTATGCTGCAGCTGCCTTTTTTGTTCTGTGGCAAACAGAAACTCTTTTTATATATGTTACACTCGTATGCCATTGGTGATGAACACTGTGGAGTTCTTTCTCCTTGCTTGTGAACACTGGTGTCTGTGGATTAATTGCTTTGTCATCCCTGGACTGCAATTCTTACTGTTTCATTGCAGTTTTGTGTAATTGTGTTGCCTGTGCTCGTTCTGTGCACGCTCAGTAGGTAGCTTTGTCCTGGGAGAGGTTGTGCCCTAAACTGCCAACGACTCACCTTAATAGGGTGGATCACAGATGGTGCAAGTTTCCCTTCCAAAGTTCCTCTGCTCCAGCTGGGCTGTCAGGGTGAGTTAACCAGATTAATTTGGTCAGCACAGCTGAGTCAATTGTGATGGTACTGGAGTCGGTGGAAGGCACTAAACAGGATAGCTCTGCCACATCCCTAACTGTTCCGATCCCTGAGGGATCTGCCTATCCTCTCCCTCAAGAAAGGAAAGTTTTAAAACCTCTTTTACTTCTCAGACTTTTTGTTTTTTTTCCTGGAATCAAATGAAATTGTTTTCACTCTCTTCCCCACCCATGTAAAAGCAGATGTTCTTGCAAGGCATTTTGTAGATGCAGGAGCTTTACTTGCAGGCAGTAAGAAAACTTAAGTCATGACAGGGTCATAAGATGTGCTGCTCTATCAAACTGAAATGCAAATAGAAATATCTCTCATCAAGAAAGATTTACTGTCTGCCTGGCTTCTAGAAGAAGTCCGGTATAGTTATGTTTAGATTACAGAAAATAGTCTTGAAAATCTTCTGAAATCTCTGATGTATAGAAATCTTTGATGTGTAAGAGGAAGTATATGTTTTCAAATAGACTATGGTAATAAAGATGCACAGTTTCTCTTCTAACTCAGCTGTACTGCTCTTTTAATTAGCCTCAGTCTGCCATATTGGGACTAAATCAATTATAGCTTTCTAATTCTTCTAACCAATAGTGTCAAGACTACTGTATCCAAATGGTCATATTTGCTTACAAATGAATGGTGCTTTATTGAATTTCTTAGGTTTAGAAAATAGGAAAGATTAAATTGTTATTGCTGAAAGATGAAGAAAAAGAATAGTAGGTAAGCCCAAGAGCAGGATTTGCCACAGTTTTGTCTGCAAAATGCTAGTAGTATAAACAGCTGAAGTGTGTGTGTGTGCGCATTCCCTTATTTTCTGTGTGTGCATGTATCTCCCTCTGTGGCTAGATACCTGCCTGGTGGTTCTGCATTTCCCTATGCTGCATTGTGCAAACTGAGCAAGCCTTGAGTGGCTGTGGACCAGTTAGTAAGTCTTCTCCAGTTTGGGATGTGTCAAATGACTTGGTTTTTTGATGCAGATAAACATTTAAGATGTTTTCCAGGAAAAAGAATATATAGATCAAATTTGGCTTTCAGATGGTTTGTTAGGCTCAGGTCTAGGGATGAGAAGCCTTATAGAACTTCCTGGTTATTGCTGAGATCCATAAGGTCCTCAGTTTAGCCTGAAGTCTCGTTTGGTTTTTTTTAGGGAATTCTGGGTCCAGTGATGGGGTGAGCAGAGATATCTAGGCTAGGATTTGATTTAATATGGGCAGCTGCTTCTGGACTAGAGTTGATCTTGGGCTGTTCAGATTCCTGAGATGACCCAAAAAGATGAGAGTTAGCAACATGAGAGGAATAAAGATGACACATGTGACCCAGCTGGTTCATGTGACTTGAGCCTCAGTGCTGCATGGCAAGAAATGCATAAATATAGAAAGTGTGTCAGCAGACAAGGCTGATGATGCTAATGAAGAGTGGCAGTTCCACATCTCCAGTGCCAAGTGCATTACTGAATAATTCAGTCCCTTGTACTATATGCTTTGCTTCAGTTTCTCTTGGAAAGGGATTTATTAGTTGGCACAGTGATTCTATTACTGTCGTCCTCACAGCTTGGCCATAGGAATGCAATAGGGCGTGCTTGGGAGCAGGAAAGAGATTTATAGGAGGCAAAAGCAACCCTGTGGTTCCATCTATTGTAGATTCTATGATGGATTCTAGGAGCTACTCTAGTTTACAGCTGAGAAGGAAAAAAGTGAGAATCCCTGTTCAAATCGACACCTCACACAGCAGTGCTTCTTAATGCATGTTATTTGGAACATACATTCTTGTAGGGAGAAATATTTTTTTTTTTTTTTAGACTGGGGATAATCCTCTATCCTCAGGAGTTTTTCTTGGCATTATGTATTGCCATGAGCTCAAAATTCCACCCAGCCAGCTCTTCCTGTAATCTTCAGATTTTGTAGTGAATTTGGGCCAATTAACATGAGAACCCAGGTGTCTGAATGCAAAAAAATACAAAAAATCTACTAATTCTTTTGAAGCACAGTTGACAGTTTAAATTTACTGGGCTCCAACTTTGGAAAAAGCACAATAGTTCCCACAGTGGAAAGCATCCTTGTGCAGGAACTCTTAAGACCTATCAAGTCCTTCTTCCAGATGCTGAGCATCTATAGGAAGTATAGAATCATAGAATGTTTAGGGTTGGAAGGGACCACTAGTGGTCATCTAGTCCAACCCCCCTGCAGTGAGCAGGGACACTGCTAACTAGATCAGGTTGCTCAGAGCCCCATCCAACCTGGCCTTGAATGTTCCCAGGGATGCTGGGTTTTTTTCTGTTCAAGGCAGCTTACTGAGTATTGAGAAAGGAAGCAGGGTTTGTGTTACAGGTCATGGCTTCAGTTATTCCTCTGCTGCTGCCACAGACGCCTTAATGTGCAGCAAATCATGGGACCCCTTTTTGTGTCATCTTGTACTTCACAGAGGGCTTTTGCGAGGAGTGTGTTCACTTGTTCACAAAAGCACAGCCTGTTTCTTTAGATGGTGTTGGTGTATCTCTGTTTTGAAAAGTAATCTCAAACTATAGTGGACAGCGGTGGGAGAAGACTGGTCACAAGCACCTTGAGCTGCTTCCTTGATCTTACTGAGATAATACAGTCTCACCGTATTTCTGTAGATTTATCAAAAGTTATTCAAGTTATGGGCAAGTCTTGATGCTTCAACGCTTGGTAACAGGGGAACGTTGATCTTTCCTTCCCGTTGTGCAGCTCTGAATAATGTTTTCAAAGCCCTTTGAGAGCCACAGAATGATGAGTAGATACTATGTTTACTTGCTGATTTATCTCATTAAGAATAATATCCGTTGCCTCTCTTCTAGAAGTATTTTTTTTTTTATGGAATACTTCTGTTTTCTCTTAATGCTTTCATTTTCTTCAGTGGAAGAGGGGTGAGAGCCTAGGCTGTATGTACTTGCTGTTTCCTAGAGAAAGAGGATTGTGGGTGGGCGTGAACCAGAATTTACAATGATGGAACTGTTGATCTTGAAGTGATAGACTTGATAAGCTATAAAGGAGTGTGGTGGTGTTTTTTTTCTCTCTTTAGGCTGCATTTGAAAATATACACATACTGTTCAGCAAGACTTCAATGTCTTGTTTAAGAAGAAGTAGTAGTAGGTGGATTTGTACCCTAGGCAAGAAGAGCCTGTGGGTTTGTGTAACCTGGTGGGTAACTCAGCGTGAGATCCTACTGCAATGCTATTCTAACTGGGTGAGTAGGGCTGCTGTTTTCTTTGTCAATATTGATAGGCTCTTACACGCAAGATATAGCCTTGTGTTCTGCTAATGGCAGCATTTTATGTATAAGTTTCTTTAATTACTTTGAATTAACAATATCAGTGCCCAGATCTCCTCCAGAATTTTTTGCTATTCCTGCCTTTCCAGTTGTCTCCATACATCCAACTTTGGGGGTGTCCCTCTCTGACTTTGTTCAGTAAACAAGTGAGGAGATTACATTGAGTTACCGAGGGGTTGCATTCAGTCATCTATTCAAGTGGATCCCTGGCTCACTGAGTTGCTCTTTGATTATGCAGGGTTCGTTTGTTTTTTGGTTTTGGTTTTTTTTTTTTTTCCATTTCAGATAAACTTTTTTTCTTCATACAGGGAGCTTTTTACACCGGGCTTTCTTCTGTCTTTCCATACTGTTACAGAACTTGGAGGGAAGTGTATGGTAAAAAACAAAAGGGAGTTGAGGCAGCCCATGAAATGGCTGTAAGAACTTTAGATACAGAAACGTGGGGAAAACAAACAGGATTCCCCCATGGGTAGATGAAAAATGACTGGGGACTGGGGAGGAGGGTTATATTCCTCAGTTATAATCCTCAGCTGGGCTCCTTAGAGCCAAGATCAGAGTAGTGTGCCTTATGCAGGAAAGCACTTTAGTTTAAGTCTCATTATATTCAATTGCTGCTGGCTGCAGAGGAGAGCGGAGGTAACCTGCTAGCTTTGAATGAGAGAGCTCAGGTATTAGAAGCAATTGAGGCACAGAGCATCATCTGACCTGCTGAGAGCAACCTTGTTCCTGGTACCAAACTGGTATGTAGCTGCTTAAATGCAAGTTCAGGTGTTCCCCCACTTTAGGGCAGTCGGTAGTTTAGACTAATCCTCAAGCACGAGCTTAAGTATTTATCTACATGAGGGGCAAGCAGCATGATAAACGGTGAAGAAGAAAGGACAGCACTCTAGAGGAGCTGACATCATGTGGTGACCCATGTCTGTTCAAGTAACTGGGTTTTTTACGGTGCTGATAAGGTCAGACATCTAGGGTTAACTAATCCACGGTTACTGAACTGGGAGCTGTATCCCCTACTGCAGTGGTTCTGTGGTCTCTGTAATGGATTAGGGACTCGGCATGAGCTCCAAGTGTGCTGCAATGGCTAAGTGTCTAATGTGGCCCTTGGACAGGTGAATAGAGGAGAATAGTGATTAGGGATGACATTATGTATTCATGCACAGTTTGGTACAAAATTACAGGCCAGTACTGGAATGCTTTGTGCTTGAGCCACGCTTTCAGTAGGACACTGAGGAGAGGAAAAGTATAGAAAAGAACCATGATGTATTTGAAGTGTGGTCTTCAGTGAGAGATTTAAGGAAAATTCCATGTTTGGGTGGTCAGGAGAATTAAGCAAAACCTTGGTGGCTATGTTGTGGTACCTTCACTTGGAGGGAATTCTAGAATAATAAATACTTTTTTTTTTTTTCTTCTAACAGGAAAAACATAAGTGCAGGTCTCTGAAAGCTGAACTCAGGAAAATTCAAATTAAACACTGAACACAAATTTTTGCTAGGTGAAGTTGGATCAAAGTGTCAGGAGAATTGTGGTGTCTGTTTCCCTTAATTCACTCAGGTTAAGACTAGAAGGTATAATTTGATTGAACAGGTTTCTGGCTTAAAAGTATAGGTAATTGGTTAAAATTTTAAGTGCTATCCCAAGCAGGAAATTATATTACTCTGTAATGACGTTCTTTGGTTTTAATATGTCTGATCAGTTGGGGGAAAAAAACAGAACATTTTTCTCTGTCACTAAGCAATTACACTTCATTAGAGTTTGATCTGGAGAATAAAAACATTTTTGTTGATTTTTATGTAGTGCTTTTGCATTTAAAGAAAATCTGAATTTCTTTATGCAGAGACGTTCCTATTTTGTGAAAAGGTAACATCAAGAGAAAGCATCTTGTAAGTGCAGGCATACTGTTTATTTTAATTTGAAAATGTGTTTCAAGAAGCCGTGTTTTAGCAATGGATTGCTGCATAGCTGATAGCTCAGGATCAGGAAGAGAGGCCTGAAGCTCCTTGGAGAAAGGTGTATGGTGTTTGTTTACCACCTACTGCTGTTCTTTTGAAACACATCTGTGAGCGGAATATTCTCAAGGGATGTTTATAAAATAAGCCAGGAGCCTGTCAGCCACTCAGCCTTTTCTCTGTGTTCTGGTGAATGTTTCATTTCCTCTGTGTTTTCCTATCCCTCTTGTAAGATAAAGATAATCTGAAACCCACAGCAATGCAGACAATTATCTGGCAGCTGGGAACCTGACAGCCCAAGTATCCTTTTATGAAGGGAATTGGCCCTGGCAAAAATCTTTACGTGCTGGGGAACTCTGTTCAATGCTGTCTTGCTGAAGTACTGGGAGCCTCTTGCAGGCTTTCATCATGCAGCTCCTAGATAATGTTTGCTCGTTATTAGAGGCTCCTTCCTTCCTAAGTCCTCAGCTTTGTTCAGATTTCTGTAAAATGTTTCACCATGCTGGCCTTAGAGGGTTTTATTGGCTCTGACTTTATGGAAGCACGCAATGAGTAAACTACTTCTGCTTATATATGATTTGTTGTTTGCCACTGCTTCTTTCAGGAGTTTTTCCATTGCTGCTCCGAGAAGAGTGTCCCCATTCTGAAGATCAGCAATGGCATTTGTTCATCAGAAGTGGAAAACCTGTGTCTTTAGGGGGGGGAAAAAAAAATAAATCAACAATCTGATACCCATAGTCAACTTTCATGGCACCTCCTGCCTGATTGGAAGAAGAGCATTACTATGTGGTAGTACATTTAAGCTTTGAACTATGAATCTGGACATCCTTATTCAACTCTGGGCTTAGTTACACATAGGCTTTATACTGGATCTAATCTTAATTCCATTTTGTTAGTAAACTTCTAATTGAAAATTATTAATTATTCAATTAAAAATGTCCTCTTGTAAAACTTGGCTCTGAACTTCTGCATGATTCTGTTTCAACCATAGTTTGTCTGCCTTACCAGGTTACAGTAACAGCAAGGGAACTGTTTCTTTCATGCTAAATAAAATGGAAGTAGGTACAACTGTTTATATTTAGTGTTCTCTTTAGGTAAATGATAAATTTCATTTACTCATATTCACCTCAGGGATATTCTGTAACTCACTGGGTATTTTCTGCATCCTGCCCTAGGCTTCAAGGGTGAGGAAAAAAACCCCCAAACCACAAAAAAAAGCCCTAAAGCCCCAACCCCAAAACAAAACCCCCAAACAACCCTCTCCCCCCCCCCCCCCCCCCCGCCAAAACCCAAACAAACAAAAAACCTCTAAAAAAAAACAAAACCAAAAAAACCCAAACAAAACTTTATCTAAAGTAGAAACGCTGAAACTCGCACGAAGAGGGGGTGGTGGGGAAGCAAAGGACCCAAACCAAGAGGAGTGCAACTTTAGCTATTTGATGTCTAAGCCAGTAAATGGTAGATGTTTTAAAAACATCCCCACCACCACCCCAACTGAACAAGCAAGCAAAAAGAAACAAACCCAAAACCCCCAAAGCAAACAACCCAAACCACCACCAGAATGCAACACAGTCTTCTAATGAACTGAGCACACTCTTTTAATTGTTTCGTTGAGAAGTGCTGTGTCCACAACTTCTTTTAAACATTAACCTGGAATAACTTGTGCTCCTGGGAGGCACCCAGAGGAAAGGAAGGGCAGAGTCAGGAAATATACCCAGGCATGCAGAGCTTGCTCCTGAGGAAAAGTGGGTTTGGTAGTACAAAAAGCACATACCAGGCAGGCTTGACTTCAGCGAGTGCCAGTGTTGCACAGGTCTGTGCAAAACCAAGCCCAGGCATCCCCGTGCCCTACTCTGGGCCCTGGGGGCAGCAGCCAGCCTGTGCCCCTGGAGTTGGGCATCTCACGGGGTGCTGGCTAGCAGGCACCACCCCGGGGCCGGGTCCCCGTCAGGGGGGAAAGGAGGCAGTGGCAGAGAGGAGCTGCAGAGCATGGGTAAGGACTGTCCTGGGCTCTGGTCTGGAGGTGAGTCCTCCCTCCTACAGCCTCGCTTGGGTGGGTGAAGGCCTGGAGTGGCCCCAGGGCAAAGGCTGGTCAGGGCAAACCTGACCTCAGGGCCATGGTGGTTGGGGGCCTCTGGGCTGTGTAAGGGTCTGGTGTTTAAATGGAGACACGGTGATGAAGGCTGGCTGTGCTGCCCTAGAAGGAGGGGGGAAGCTGTGGGCTCCCAGCCAGCCTGGGGGGACAGCAGGTGGGCTGGGGCTGCTCTGCACCATGCCAGAGTTGTGCCTGGCCTCACCCTGCCGAAACAGGCTGGGTGGGTCCCCAGGCTGCTACTGACTGCTGCGGCATAAGCAATAGTCACTTGGTAGGCAATGAGAAAACACGCTCTGTGGCTGTGTAAGCGAGTTTGATTGTGCTGCTTTTGTGCTGTGTGTTAATGTGTTTGCTTTATGCCTGAAGCCATTATAAAAACTTCCATTTTGGTTTGGGAAACGGACATGACATGAGCAAGTAGTTTGCCCAAATCCTCTGTTAGCATGTCCCACTGCAGTTTTCTATCCTACTGGGAAAATGATGACTGTAAAGGCTACAGGCTGAAGTCTTTCCTACACGTGTAATGAAAATGTGTGTCATTGTTTGCCTGGCCTTGTTAGCACAGAAATGGTTCACGAAATGTACACAAAAAGTTGAGGTTTCAACCATTGCAGATGTAAAGCCGGTCTTTGTAGTCAGAAAATCAAGGCAAAGAGGAGTCTCACACCATTGTGGAGAACACAGTGCTTTTAACTGACTTCTGAGCATTTCTCCAAGGTTTTGGTGTGATACCACGTGCATCGTGGCAGTTGTGTGAAGCATCATCCTGCACTGGCCCTGTGAATTTGTGTGTGACATTTAATGCCACAAGTGCCAACAAGGTACCTATTGGATAATCAACAGTACCAGCCACTTAGCGATGTCACGCTTCATGAAGCAGCTAATAACTGCATTGGTATCAGTTTTTCACTACATTTGTTTTGTGATGATGCATTAGCAGCAACAACTGAAATGGAGTATTTGAAATGTCAAGCTTTGAGAAGTTCTGGTGCAAAACCATAGTAAGGTGTCCTCTTCATCCTGTCAAAAAATCACACGTAGAATGTAGAATCATAGCATCACTTTGGTTGGAAAAGACCTTTAAGATCATCAAGCCCAACATTAACCTAGTGCTGCCAAGTCCACCACTAAACCATGTCTCTAAGCACCACATTTACCCGTCTTTTAAATACCTCCAGGGATGGGGACTCAACCACTTCCCTGGGCAGCCTGTTCCAGTGCTATGACAACCCTTTTAGTGAAGAAATTTTTCCTAATATCCAGTCTAAACCTGCCCTGGCACAACTGGAGGCCATTTCCTCTTGTCCCATCGCTTGTTACTTGGGAGAAGATACTGACACCCACCTCACTTACAACCTCCTTTCAGGCAGTTGTAGAGGGTGATAAGGTCTGCCCTGAGCTTTAGCTCTCCAGGCTCAACAACCCCCATTCCCTCAGCTGCTCCTCATAAGACCTGTGCTCCAGACCCTTCACCAGCTTTGTTCCCCTTCTTTAGACACACTAATTATTAAGCATGGGGAAACACTGTTTCTGGGACCTTAAAAAGGTTTGGGCACAATGTACTTGTACTCCAGGCTTGGAACAATGAGACTCTCTGATTTATGATCTCTGTGTATCTGCTTGCAGGTCCTATTTGTATGCAGAAAAACTCAAAACAGTAGTTGCATAGGTATGTACAGATGGTGATTTGTGAGGAAAACTGAAGATCACAGTTTTTCCAGGAGAAAATTTGGTGCTTATGTTGCTAAATTAAGTATTTACTTAGTATTAGGAGCTTTCTTTTATGTGTAGAATTGAAAGAAAGATTTGGTATTCTGTGTAAGCAAAAGATCGTATGATATTTTTTCCATTTGAAGATGCTACCTAAACGGGTGAATCAAATCACAGTTGCATTGTCTGTTCATCGTGCTTTGAACTAAAAGGTACTATACAGTCTAAAAATATTCTGGCGACTCATTTTCTAGGGATCCATCATTGCTTCAGTATATAGTTGTAGCCTATTTTCTTGCTTCAGTTCATTTAGAATGCTTTACATAATACCAAATATTTAAAGTTGTAGCTTGCTGTCAATAACTTCTTTTCCTTTATTTTTGACACGTTTGTAAAAACTTCTGATTTTGTGTGGTTTTATTTAAGTCATGGTGTAGGAACTTTTATTTTACTGTATGGGGAAAATTGTATCAAAACAGCAAAAAATTACAAGAAGGCAAGCTCTTTCAGGAGTTAATTTTTATGAAGATTCCAATCTTTTTTTTTTCTTTCTACTCTGACTGTAGTATATCTAAATTGTTGGCAGTTAAGTATAATGATCTCCATCAAGCTTAAGACTGTGATCTTTCTTTTCCTGTAACTCATGTATTCACCTAAACCTCAGTGGCACTGGAAAAGGCTACTCTTCAACTTCAGTACTTAACAAAAAAGTGTGCGTCTCTCTTGCTGCGTGGGCAGTAGTGCCCATATCTAATGGCAGAATCAGCCTGGCATATCTATCAAATGGTTGTGAGAGAATCCACAGCAGCTAAAGCTCCCAGTAAAGAAAATTAATTCTGTCCCATCTGAAATCAGGACAATTATGTAAACTGCTGCTTAAGTGCCAGTAACGTGGTGTAACTGAGAAGATGTAAATGAAAGGTGTTTTCCAACTACTTTGACCACCACTGCACGTGAAATGCAGGGAGCTTAGTCATTCTGTGTGTCTCAAATTTCTTTCTGCTGTCCTTGGCATCGCGATTAGGCTATGTGGAAGATTTATCATCTACAACACTTCAAAATAAATGGTCCTTCTTGCAGAAACAGGTATAAATAATCTTGGATTACCCTTCTGCTTTGCAGCTGTTTCTTGACTGAGTGCACAAGGTGCAGAACCAGCCCTGGGTGATCCTTTGCAAGCCCATCCACAGAATGGGCTCCCAGGTGGCAAACTGGGAAACTGGATGTCGTGATTTTCAGTGGATGAAGTCTTTCATTATGTCAAAGGAAGTCTGCAAACATGTAGGTTTAGAAAAGAAATCTAGTCCTCCTCTCTCTAAATGCATGCTGAAACCTGAAAAATAAGAGTTTGATTTCTCTTTGTTTTGCTGGTTTTGTGTGGATAAAACTTTCTCTTTTGGACTGGAAGCCGCAGCCAGAGCCTCTTGTGTGTGCCTGTTGGCCTCTCTGCTCTGCAGTCTGTGTGGCTTCTCATCTTTAGAAATGGAAACCAATGAAGCATCTTTCCTGGCTTACAAGAGTGGTGGAAGATCTACTGTAAACTGGTCTCTGACATAAGTTTTTAAAAAATTACTCTCCCCAAAAAGAAAGCTTTTCCCTGTGAGGAGCAGCATTTTGTCCAGCAGGCTTCTACAGAGTTATGAAAGTAAATAGATTTCAAATGTATTTTCTATAGAAGGGTGCTCATGGGAGATGATCTAATATTGTCTGGGCTAACGTGCTGGACTGAGAATGCTTCGGAGCCAGAACAACACCGTCCCCTACCCTCACCAATCCTGTTTATTGCATGGTGGTCCTAGGGCTAACTGGCTGGAAGGATTGATGTGATAACTCCCCTGATGTCAGAGCCTGCCCTCCAGTGACTGGGCTGGGGTCTCTGCCGTGGTTCAGGTACGCTTGCTTGTTGAAGGCTTTATAATCTCAGCTAAAATGAGATGTAAGGCTTTCTAGTCTTGGTTACAATTAATATCTTGCTACTTAGACCTTTAAGTGTGTGTGTGTGGGGGGGGAAGTTTATTCCTATAGAGGTCTGTTGTCCATCCTTAGCTTATGAGATGTAAATATCTTGATCTGACACAGCTGCCAAGCTGGGTGGTTCCTGTTAGAAGACTTGTGAATCAAATGTGTTAGTAGCAGGAGTGTCAGGGCTGTTGTGGCTGCTTTGGAAATGTGTGCTATCTTCATACTTTCAAATTGACATGGTTATGTGTGTATTTGTAGGGATGAGTGAAGAAACTGCTGCATCTCACTAGCTGAGGAAGGAAAGAATATAGTGCCTCTTGGTAAAGATTACAATTAAAATGTTAATGACTTTAAACTATCTTAATATTTTCCTCTAATTTCTCCTTCCTAATTTTTTTAATGTTCAACTCAAATTTCATTTTTTCTGGATGAAAGGAAAAGAATGAAGATAAAAGCCAGAAAAGAGTCATCCCTTGGGGCAGGGATGGAATCTTGCTCTTCTTTCTTATAAACCACCAATGCATACATTTCAACCCAAATCATGTGAGAGAAATCTGGGCAAAATAAAATAAGGTGGGATGGGGGAAATTAAATCATTGCGTTTTCCTGCTTGGTATTTGTAGTTAAGTGGAGCTTGACAATACCTTAGGCCACTGCTGCTTGGATTTATTGTTTGTTCTGTTGAGCGTATTGAAGGCGTACATTACTTCAGGATTGTTCCATGGGATGGGCTGGCACTAACAGTTGTGTTGGGGTGCCAGGGCAATAAATAAATAAAAATAATATGTGAACTTAGGAATGAGTATTGTCGTGGCTTAACTGTTTATTGTGTTATATATAGGTATGTGTTACTTACAAATAAAATCTCCATTAAAATATGTAGAGAGAGAGAGAGATAAACAGGGAAAAAAAACCAGAAATGCCTGCTTAACATAACATGAAGTTATGTATTTGATCAGTAATCAGTGTCTGACTAACCTTTTCTTTATATGCAGTGCTTCAAGGCTATTAGACAAGTTTTCACTCAGTGACAAAGATGATGGGAAAAACACATCACTTACAGTAAGAAATAGTGCCACAGCACTGCAAAGACAGTAGTAGCTTAGTGATTAAATTGTGTTTGCTTCCCTGACCCCCGCTTCACAGCACCTTTTTTTTTCTTTTTTTTTTAAAAATGTGTCGCAACAATGCTGTTGCGCAGCCAGAGGCTAAGAGAGGAAATGTAGGTACCTGCAAAAGAAGTAAGAGACTGGAATGTTCCATCTCAAAAACAGCGTTGGTATTATAAAGACAAGATCCTACATCTTCTGGCCCTGGTGTCCTTGTTATTTGCATCAAGGCACCAGCATGAATCAGTTCACTGCGGCAGCAGTCCAGCCGATGTGACTTGCATTCTTATCAGGTACCTGATTGCAGTCTCTGGATGGATGGAGGGCTGGATGTGACTAGCATATCAATACGTGTGGTGCCGCTGCTGCTGTGTGATAGTAATCTGGGATGAGCACAGAAGCCCACTCAGCTCTGCAGAAAAGTTCTTTAAGGACACAATGAAACTCTCCTTTGTGAAATTCTGATTATCACTATCATTTTGTACTCTTTGACATACACCCAGCATGTCCAGAAGATGCTTTGACAAACATATTTAGGCTACGTAGAACCAAGAAGGTATAGAGCTTCAGTTCTGAAATCGCAAATGTTTTCTTCTGACAGATAATTAACTTGGAATTTGATACAAATATGTGCTTCCAAGACTGAACTAGTCCAAGTGTTGGATTCCAACGTGGTATATCATGACTTTTCTCTTCAAAACATTCAAAATTTCCAGTTAATGTAACTGTGTCACTTAAGCATTGTCCTAAAATTTTATTATAACCTTTTTTATGCCATGATAAATGATTCAAATACAGGGTCTTGACTTTCTGTTTATTGATCTAAAGTCTCCATGATCTTACTGTCTTCAGTGGAGCAATTCCTGACCTGTACTGGTTGCAGATGATACAGTGTGATATTAAAAAAATGCCTTTCCAAACTGAATCTCATGACCAAAAAAAAACTTTTTTTTTTTTTAAATTTCTGTGAGGGGTTAATAGAATTAAAAGCCCAATGTAAGGTCTTTCCCTTGATGCTCCTTCTGGAAGGGAACACAACTTATGGAGCAGATCATCCTGAGTGCCATCAGATGGCATGTTCAGGATAACCAGGTGGTCAGGCCCAGTCAGCATGGGTTTATGACAGCCAGGTCCTTCTTGACTAACCTGATCTTCTATGATGAGGTGACCTGCTTAGAGGATGAGGGAAAGGTTGTAGATGTTGTTTACCTGGCCTTTACTAAAGGCTGAGCGGAGACCTTATCACTCCCTACAACTGCCTGAAAGGAGGTTGTAGTAAGGTGGGTGTTGGTCTCTTCTCCCAAGTAACAAATGATGGGACAAGAGGAAATGGCCTCCAGTTGTGCCAGGGCAGGTTTAGACTGGATATTAGGAAAAATTTCTTCACTGAAAGGGTTGTCAAAGCACTGGAACAGGCTGCCCAGGGAAGTGGTTGAGTCCCCATCCCTGGAGGTATTTAAAAGTTAAATGTGGTGCTTAGAGACATGGTTTAGTGGTGGACTTTGCAACACTAGGTTAATGGTTGAGCTTGATGATCTTAAAGGTCTTTTCCAACCTAGATGATTCTATGATTCTGTGACAACTTGATAATAAAAAGAAATTAACAACATGCAAAAGAGATGGAAAAAATATTCTGCTCTGAATATGAAGACCATAAGAAGCTTTTGAGATATGTACAGTGAAAGAGGAATGACTCAAACTCAGAAATACAGAGGTCTTCACTGCAGCGGAGTGCTGCACTTTGTTGGCCCTAGGAACCAGCCAGTGAAGGCAGTTTGTATTGCTCCGAGTACAACAAAAGATTGTTGGTGGCAATTTTTCCTCCTCTCTGTCATTTGTGATTATATATATATTTTAATATAAATATATATATATAATGTGTTTAAGTGCTGCCTGGGCCAGCGTGCCCCAGAGTCGTGTCTCATCTGCTAGCCTGAAGATGACAAGGAGAAACAGAATTGCTAAGAAGGAGGATATGCAACCTGTGGCATGGATCCTTTGTTCTGAAAGGTGGTAGGCAGCTGTCTAACATACAGCAAGTGTCGCAAAGAACATGTGGTAACAAACAAGACTCGGTCATAGCCCATATAACACATCAAGGTGAAAAGATTGGATTGGACCTGGGAAGATAACACAGCAGTCATGCTACTGGTGTTCCTTGCTGGGCCTATTTCAAATTTCTTACTGTTGTAAGCAAGTTTGGGTTTTTTTCTCTATTGACTCTGGTTTGCCCTCAAGTATTTTCAATTCTGTCATTTTCATGAAGACTTAGTAGTTGCCACTTGATGAACATGACAGTGTTTGGCCTGCATTAGAGTAGAAAAAGGAGAAAGCAGTGATGGGAAATTGTTTCTGGCATTGTTAGTGAGGTTGGAGCAGTCTGTTATGGTAGCTACATGACTGTGGTTTGGTCTGCAGCATAATGCTTGCAGATCCCTTTGAAGGTGTGTATTTAAAGTGGGGGGTTTGTTTTGTTTGCTTTGGTTTTGTTTTTTATTTTTTGCTCTGGCACAACTGGCTTTTGTACTCTGAGAGCTGAAGCAGAAGCGAGCATATCCCAAGGCTTTAGAGAAGAGGCTTTTCTCGAAGACTTGCAGCACCTTTTTGCAGAATTGCATAGGCTGTAGATTTGAGCCTGAACAAAACCCCACTTAATTTTGGAGGCATAAATTTTCAGATCTGTCTTGGAGTGCAAGTTCTGTAAGATCATGATGTCTAAGTTCTTGAACTCTTCCAATTATCATTCATACTGTATTTTGAATAGTTTGGAGAAAATCTAAAGTTATGTTCTTTTGAACAGAAACAGAACTATTGCACCTTTTCCACTGATGAAAGTATACTGTATTGCAGTGAGCTCCCAGTATTATCCGTTCTGTGAACTACCCATTGTTAGCTGCTTTCTGATCCTTTGCTGAATTATTTATATCTTTATTTCAGCATCCGCCTTACATGAGGCACTGGAAACTCCAGGACTTCTGTTATCACATTCACAATAATAAAGTACAGAATAAAATAAAGTGAAGCTTTCATAGTAAAATCCTAATTAACAGTCCAGCGGTGAAAAGAGAAATGCATATCCATCAGGTATATGAAGGGGAAAATCACATTCAGACGGATTAAGTTTTTAATTTCTGTGTCGTACAGGACACTGTTGTATCTGCAAAAATCACCTAGTTTCTAAAGATGAGGAAGGTGTTTCAGCTGAGTGTCTTCTTCAAAAGTAGGCTTGGGCACTAAGACACTCAAAACTTACTCTTGCTTACTCTTTTCTTTCTCAGTTTTTACCTGATAAGTTATTTGTGATGACTCTCAGTGCTTCGTAAGGCAATAAAGAAAAAATCTGTCTTCAAGTTGGATGAAAATACAACCAGGTGCAGTGAAGTTTTCGAAACAGGTGGTCCCAAGTTTAGGCATGGACTTAACCTTGGAAACTGGTAATCAAGGACTAAGAAAGACAAATTAAGTAATTATAATTCAACAGTAAAGAATACCTCCTTTGAAAACCCTTAGATCATTGGCATTAGTTTTGGACAGTGAGCTGACATGGCAGCTTGACTCTTACTTTCAAGGTGTATGTGAAAATATCTTTAGGTAATGCTTACATCTTCTGGATGGTGCAAAATAAAGTGCATACACAGTGGGGAAAAAACCTATAGCATTCTTATTTTGCTATAGATTAAAAACTTGATGTCATGAACCACGCCAATCCAATTCTCCTCTGCTATACTGAGTTCCTTTTTTATGAACTGCAGATTGTCAGTTCAGACAGGAGGGTTTCATGGCAAGCAGAGGTTGTGTCTCCAGGAGGTATGAGTGAAACTAGTGTGGCAGATGCAGAATTGTGAATGCATAAAAATGAATAACCAACAGTGGGAGAAGATCTTGGAAAGCATGAAGGAAGGTGTGTGGGGTAATATCTTAAAACAGGAATAGCTTAAGGTTGTATTAAAAAGTGTTGCCTAAACTGTGTGATACATTCAAAGGAACAGCCACCAAATCTTTCCAGTAAACATCTTATTCAGGTTTTCTTTCTAACAATCTAATAGAGGTGATTTTCAGTGTTCTTAGTTTGAAGGAAAAAGGCTATCCTTTATGTCTTAATGATGGATAGAAATTTTGTCTGAAATTTGGGTGCCTTGCGGTAGGTGGTGGACATACCTCAAAGCAGAAATAAATAACTCTGAATAGAATATAGAGGTTGAGAGCAAATGCCACTGTTGAGTGTCAGTCCAGTGCCTTCACCACAAGACCAAAATAATTCATTTTGCATGGTGTAAATAAAACAGTGGTGAAATAACCTGGGCTTTTTTTGGACAAATGCACACCAGGCTGAAGTGGAAACAAAGAATACTTCAGGGTGGTTTTATTGTTTATCTTGGGGAACAAATAGTTCACTGCAAAATAGAGTGAACTTCAGATAAGAGCCCTGACAGTGATATAGTATGATATATCATATTACCACTTTATTTTTATAGTATCTTTTGTGGGAATGATATCTCAGAGGCTTTACGTGGTTAGATAATACTGATATAAAGTTAAATGGTAGCAAGGAGAGAGAAATTAAGACTTTTAAGGAAAGAGGGGACAATCTGTTTCCAGATGACATTTGGAAGATAGATGGTAAATCAGTATGGCAGAGACTTTTTTTAGGAAACTTTTTCTAGATGGCAGGAAGGGTGGGAAAGGATCAATTTAAAGAAAGGCGGGCAGAGAAGGGCATGTGTAAAATTACTGCTGAATTGAAGTTGCCTCTTGCTTTCCAGCACTTACTTTGCAGCACAGAAGCTGACTTCGTGTCAGGTGTTTACATATATACTTGCACTTAGACCTAGATTTCTTTGGGTTACATTTGTAGTGATTATAGTTAAATTACTACTGACCTGTGCTGATTTAAGTGAAGTAAAAGTAAGCTGTGAAAAGCTTTTATTCATGTGCATCACTGTTCATGGTGATTTTT
>NW_009260182.1:3294777-3323617 GCF_000687185.1 Egretta garzetta | reverse complement strand
CAAAATATTTTTTCACTTGCAGTTTTTACTGAATTTGTTACTGGTTAACACAAACTGCAGTTTACACCTGGTACAGACTGTTCTATTCCTTATCTGTAGATTTTTTTTTTTTTTCCAGAAGCTTGTGCTCAGCATGAAATTGCACTGAATGTGGAGAGCCTCTTCAAAACTGAAGCTGGATTGAGTTGTGGGATCTGACTTGGAGAAAAGTGCAAACAGGTTAAAGAGAGGAATTTATTTACACTGCTGGTTTTTGTCCATTTAAATTGCTCCCAATCAAGTTGAGTACTCGCAATGTCGAGGCTATTGCAAACAGGATAATAACCTCTCAAGTTGTGCAAATGTGCAAAGTAAACGCAATCTCTATGTTTAGGATGTGCACGGTATTGCCTTCCATGTGTGGCCAGCTGATGTGCAGCTGCAACTGTCCAGAGGTCTGGCGCTACTTTGCTATGGAGGCGAGGTTGCGTGGGGGACCCTCAGTGCCATCTGCCTGTAGGAGAAGTCTGCTTCCTTTTTTGCCCTGGGTAGGAGCTTCCCAAAGTGCCTCCGTTCATAAACTCCCACCTGTAAGATCACACTAGGTTTCAAAGAGCTGCTGAGCAAGATGAGGGTGGTTTATGCATTCCTCCAGATAGTGAGAGACTAACAGACTTGTTGGTACATCATCTGTCTGAGTACCAGGCTTGACTCATTGAAAAATTGCTGGGTAACTGCAGGGAGTTCTGGTTGGAATGACACTGTGAGGCTCCGTAGTGAATAGGATGACCAAATATTGTGGATTCCTAACATTCAGAAATTAATACATTTGTCTTGTCTGTTCTTCTCACTTGCAAAATATATGTGTATATACTTTATCTATATATATACACACATACACACCTGACTATTTTTCTGTATTAATTAAGAAAGAACATATTTTTATTTAAGTGTGAAATCTACAGAAAAAAACTGTTATGTTGCAATTCCTTGTGGGGGAAAAAAACCCAAAACTAACCTAGGAAAATATTTAAAATGCTGTAATATGTTCTAGATCTGATCGTTAGCTGCTGCCTTATTTATTCATTGCTATTGCTCTTATCTCTCCCATAGATATACCCTCAAAGATTTTCAGTAAATATATGTTCTGTTTATCATGTTACTGTGTTCTTCAGATGACCAGGAATATAAACTAATTATGTATTTCTCAGGCATACATGCAGTGTAGGCCCATGGCAAGAATTCTGGCTGGAAGATTGTTTTTATGGCCATATTTGCCAATCACTTATAAGTGATAATCATAAGTTTTAACAAGGACTGATTTACTCAAAAATTATTTGTATGAAAAGGCTCCATCAGAGGAATGGAACAAGTAATATACACTACCAAAAGCTACAAGATAGTGGTAAGGGACATAAATGAATACAAGGTAAGAGGACTGATAGAATTGAGAAATATTTACTCTGGAAATAGAAATTTAACTCTGATCTCTTCTCCTATGTTCTTAGCAATAACCATTATTTTCTCATGAAATCAGGGACACAGGTTTGGGGTCTTCTGAATGTATTCTTTCCCATTTTTGTCTTTTATAGAGAAATATTGTTCTCTTCAAAATATGCTCTCCTTCCATTAAAATATTTTAAGATGATGTTCAGTAGTGTAATAAACTTGTAAGTTGCCCTCATCTTATTGATTTCCAATACCCTTTGTACCTTTGAAAAACACCATATCTGTGTTTACTTCTGAGTTATATTTGTTTTCATTGTTCACTTACGAGAACATTAACACCTTCTGTCACTACCAGCTGGAGAAGCACAGCTACCTTATAAAATGCCTTCATATTTGAAAATAACTTTTGAAAAGATTGACCATGGAAGAATTAGAATATGCAAGGAATCTTGTTATGTTAAGGAAACTATTTCAGGGGGTTTTATTAATAGTTCTGTTGCTCAGTTTTCTCCCCTCAGTCTGTATAGGAACCAGATTGAATTTTCTAGCTTTGGTTACTAAGCTTTCAGCTCCTGCAACTGCAGTTATTAATCAGCTGTCATGGCACACCATAAAATAGTGGTTTTAAAAAACATGTTTGCTTTTTAGCCTAATAGTACTAGGAGGCAAAGCTGAGAGTGGTGCATAATGCATGTATCTTAATGTGCCTGTGATAATGTTGTAGTCTTTAGTTTGAATGACTGGTATTAATTATCAAAATAAACGTCCAAGACAATTTGCCAACAAAGCTGACTCTCCCCTCCCCCATTTAGTTGACTTAATTTGTGTGCCATAGCCTAATAGATTTGCCACAGCCTCATTTAAAGATTTCTTCTATGCCTTTTGATCATTTGCTAATAAATATCACTAAGTAACAGATAAGGACTCATGGATTTGCTAGACATGAAAGAGTAACTTGGACAAAAATCCAAATGTGGGAAAAATCCAGAGAAATTCCTCGAGTGTTGTCTACACTGGGATTTTTAGTCTGCCTGTGAATTTGCGCTAGTATGATGTTTCTAAGTGCATACAGGCAAAGCTGCTGTTTCTCATGCTTTGGATCAGTGGAGCTTCCCCCTGCCTGAAGTTTGTGCTATGCCCCAGTGCCTGTCTATTCTAAGTACTGGGATGACTTAAACCAGGGCAAGTCTTCAGTGTAGACAAGACCTTAACATTAAAATACTAGTATTTTTCCTTGACACAGAATTCATGACTCATGTCAGGAGCCACATGAAGCTGAGAAATGAAGCAGAGAAATAAAATTCTTTGTTCATCCACAGAGCAGTTTCTGCATGAAGTGTAGTAGGCAGGTCCTGACACAGTGCCCCTCTTGCCCTGCAACCAAAGCCAGTCCCCAACACCTGTGCCTCATATTTGTGGAATCAAAACGATATAGATCATACCTCTCACCAGTTTGTCTTGGACTTTGCTTTTTTAATGAGATTTCTTAACTTTGGGCTGCAACAGAGCTGAGTGAACATGCTTTGCCTATGATATGCTAGTTCTTTGGAAACCTGCTTGCATGAGCAGCAGTCTTTCTGTTAACACAAGACTTCGGAATAGATGCTTAATTGAAAAAAAAATCTCCTGGGAAAAGCTTTTCTACTCTATACCTTACTGTCCCAGCTGCTCACTTCTTCAGTATGGGTTTTATGGGAATGCTGGGACTCTGTGCACTTGACCGCCATGAGGGATTCTCATAAAACTTAGTGGTAGCAATAGTGAAGAGCACACTCAAAGCAAGGGTGTGTGATAGAAAATTATAGTCTCTGTGCTATTATAAGCAGAAGAACTATGATGTTGTGCTATTTCAAAGTTGTAAATCGCTGTTAAATAGCCGTGGACACACATTATTTGATATGTAGCTGTTCCTTGATCACTGGACGCTCGTTTTGGACAGTTAGGTGTCAAAAGATTCAGTGTGTTGCTGACATAGAAATACAGTTCCTAAACCAAGGTTACTGTGTTACTGTTGATTCCCAATGTTCTGCTTACTTTTTTAGCTATACATTTTGCATTGCTTATAAGGTTTGTTCATATTCTCGTATCTTCTCAATCCAGTTCCTACTGAACAATCACAGAATTTACTAGCCTGTCAGTCTTGACATTAAAACTTATTTAACGGGTTGTCTGTGTTCAAGAATGAATATGCTGTTCACTCAAATTCAGGTAATAGTACTGTTGCTGCTTCAAAACGAATCCCAGGAGCCCAGCTGGCAAAGGATACCTAGGAGAGATTAAGCCAGGGTTAAGCCTGGCTGATCTAACCACATCCATCGGCACTGACTGACACCCTGGTTCCCCAGCCCTCGGCAGGTACTGACGTGAGGGTGAACATAGCACGCGTTTCGTGTGGGTGATAAAATCGTACCTTGTGATAACAGTCTTGACAAAATAATAATGGGAGAAAAAGGGGTCTTTTTCCTTTTACCCCTCATGTTGTTTTACAATAAGACTCTCTAGATTTGAAAAGCAGAGTGTAGTGTAAAAATTAAATTATTAAAATGTTTTTTCTCCTGCAATTTATTGCTAAGAATGAAAGCTTAGGATGGAGATGACACTAATCTTTAATGACAAATGGATAGGAATGACATCAAGGTCTTCTCATCATTAAAAAATAACTATTCAGGGTTTAACTATAAATCTTCAGCACTCCTACACTCTTTTTAGGAATTCAGCTGTAAATGCCATCTAAGCATTATAGTGTTTTAGCAATTCAGAAATGTACAACCAAGTCTTAGAAATGAAGGTGTCAAATGATTCTCGGGGGGTGGGGAGGAAGAACCTAGTGACTGAGAAACCATTAACGAACCATTACAATACCAGATTGCTGTGTATGTTCTCTTGAGTATTCTTCTGATTTGATTAACACAACAGAATAGAGGTTTTGAGTGTTCTACCAAAATAACTTGCTTTACTAACATCTGATTGAATATACTTTGAATATGTGGTTCCTTTTATGCCCCTGTATATGTTAGTAACAATAATACCTTGCAGTCTGGATTATGTTGAAAACTTAAGATAATATTTCACAGTTGCACTGGCTCTGCTATAGCTCTGCTGATGCTGGGATCAGCATGAGAAGTGAACATAGAAGCTGTTGGCACTTTTTTAAACTATCCTGTTTCTTAGATCTATCTCTAAATTTCAGTGTGGCACTGGAATTATCTTAACTAATGTACATTGCTTTATGAACTCTGTAGTTGTAGCAATAAAGCTAGCACAGCCTCAGGAAGCTCTTCTATAAAATGTCAGAGATTGAGCATGTGTGGTTTCATGTGGGCTACAGAAAGGGATGCTTTTTGTAAGTTCTGCCCACAGGGAATTTGCTATTGGTAATGCAGTTAATGATAATCTAATTAATATAGAAGAAACTCGGTTGTTTCTTAGAGCAAAAATATCTACAGAAGATTAAAACATCTTTGTCGTTCATGCACTTTCAGTTTATTTGAGGATTTTCAAAAGCCTGTGCAAACTGAAGAATTCTCGATATTTCATTAGTCCTTTGCTCTAAATGCCTAGGTGTAATACTCCTAGTTTCAGAAAATGTGCTTCTTAGCCAGCTGTTTATCATCAGTATGAAAGCTTACCCCAAATTATTGAGAGTTTGTATACAGAATGTTAAATAAGCCAATCCTAGCATAGTATATAAACATAAGCTACTTTATATGTCCATCATACTAATAAAATCATGTTGAGGTTATGTCTGAAATGAGTAGCAAGTCTAATTCAGCAACTGTCTTTGAGATGATGACATCTTTGCTCTGGAGAACACTCACAAGAATGAGCACATAGATGGTATCTTTGCACAGGAATTAACATTCTGTACAAAACCTGTTCTTAGGGCTGATTGCAATGTGGTGATAAATGATTTCAGGTGTCAAAGCAGGATCTAGAGATTAAAGTAATTACTGAAAAATCTTGTTCCAGTTCCAGAGTCCTCTAAAGAGAGTGTCCAAAATGCTGAACTATTTGAATCAGCAGAGTATGATGATTGAAAACTAGCCTGAAGTTGGTGTGTTGCAGCTAAGTGATGAAATACGGCATACTTAAGTGACAAGTAGTTCATACGTATGCCTAAATTTTTTTAACACTTCTTATTCAACATTTAGGAATAGGACTGTAAGTATTGTTATCAAAACTTGTCTCTATGCATTTGGAGCCAAAATAAGGATACTCAAGGCAGAAGTCAAAGGGCACTATTGATAAAGATAGCTGGAAGGGTAGTGGAAGTTAAAATGGTTATTGTGCATGTTACTGTGCATCATTTGAAAGGATTTGTTCTTCTGGTTCCCTTAAGATGGAAATACATAATTAGCACAATAATTATTTTTAAGATTTACTAATTATTTGTAATGCATAGGCTTAACTGTTGGTTCCCTGATACTCTTTAAACACTAAGTCAATGAAGACTAAGTTAAGGTTGCTACAAAAAGTGTGTTGTCTAGCTTGATGAACGCTCACAAAGATATCCAGAAATAGTATTTTTGTGAAGTTGACTTTAACGGTAACAAATCTTAAAATCAGATTCCTGATCTAGATAGAAAAGCAGCTGTTATATGGTCCCCAGTGTTGGGAAGGACACACACTCTACCTCAAAGCCTTGCATAAGGGTCACATTCTTTTTTTCAAGTTCTTTACTTTCTCCCGGATCTCAGGCAAGCAAATGAATTAAACTTCTAAAGGCTGGAAAAGTATAAAATTCTCCCAAGGATGCAGAGAGGAAAAGAAAAGGAAGGGTTGAGGGGAGACACCTTGGAACAGAATGCAGAGGGAGATTTGCTAGGAGAAAAGAATGGCAAGTTTTGATCACAGGGAAGATAAGAAATGGAAAGAAATAACCACATCTTAAGTGATCCCAGAGGGAAAGGTTGGCTTCCAGTATAGAGGTACTGACTAGAACACGTTTGCCTATAATAAGCAGACAGGGCATTGTCAGAGTAGCTTGGCTACACATTATTTCAATCATATCATTCACTGTTCCCCCTAATAAATTAAATTAATAATGGTTGGGTGACATAAGCCTTGCAGCCATAAAACTCAAGATCCCCCCTTAATAGGCAGTTGAGGCACTTGCAGGCAGCATGCAGCTCATCTCCGTTTTTGACCTCGTGCCTATACAGAGACCTGCTAAAAGGTGGAGGGGAGTGGGCACTTTGGGACACTGAGTACGACTGAAGCTGTCTCTGTAGGCAGTAAAGTATACACTCCATAAGGTCTACGAATAATGACATGTTGTAAATTCATTTAATTTTAAAAGCTTGCTCAAAGGTAGAATTACTAGAAGCACTTCAGCCTTAGTGTGGATCTTGGGTCTTGATTTTTTTTTTTTTTTTTTAAACCTACAGCCCTCACCAGGCAGCAGCTAATTACAGCTCTGGCTTTAAACATCCAATAACCTGGATACCGATTGTGTTACTATTGTGGGATCACTCAGGGCAGAAAGCATATAAATCTCTTTACTGGGTTGTCATTTTCCTTTGTAAACAGCTTGGTTGAAAAAAAAAAAAAAAAAACCTGACTTTTTTTTTTTTTTTAACTTACTGTCCTGTGTACTTGCATCTCTATAGTGTGTAGTCTAAATTCTGCTCATACTATGGGTGTGCAGGGCAGTAGTGGAAAAATGAAATGTGACCCATTGTCATAGCAGGTATGTGCTTGCAGCCCATGTAATTACCCATCTCTAGCCAGGCTGAAAAAACCTGTAACCTCGGAGTGAACTCTAGCCCCAGACCTCTACACTAAGAGTAGAGAAATAGCATGCTCCAGCAGTCACTTAGAAGAAACACAACATAAGAATATACTCTCATATGCTCATTTCCTCCTGCAGGCATAGACATTGCTTCTCAGTTTATATTGGAAATGCAGTTTTCTACAGAGTAATTGTCTTAAAGGGTTCCTCTAGGCTTTACAGGGCATTATTATACTATTTTTTAAAAACATAAAAGAATAATTTGCTATTAAAGGCAATTATGATTTCTGCTGTCTGAAAACAGTCATTCTTTGGAGCCTGCTAGCACCTCAGACATGGCTAACAACGCTGCATTTCCACTAACAGGACTCTCGCTCATCCCATTTCTGCTTTACTCCTGTCCTATGCAAGTCACTCTACACTGTTTTGATTCAGATACATTAAAATCTTTGCTAGTGACTTTGCTTTGGCTTAGGGGAAGATCCTTGTGCACCTTCTTTGTCTACCAGACTCAAGTGGTCTTTAACTTTGACTAGTGACAAAGTCCATTTTCTCCTATAGGTGATTAACCTTTCTATTTTTTGCAGTGTTCCTAAGCTAGTCTGCTCAGAAGTGAAGGGGTTAAGGTGTAGATGTACAACAATCCTACTTTGGATTTTCTAATAGGATCAGATGCGCAGAAAGGCATGTTGTTGCATGACACAGGCAGGGGCCTCACAACTATGGAGAAAAACTTGCACAGCCTGGGCCAGGATGGGTGGAGCTGCTCTCCTTCCACCAGGGACAGGCTTCTTGCTTCCTTCCTGGTGCTAGCAGTGATCCTGGTGAGGCTGTGAACTGGCTTTTATCAGTTGTTCTCTGCAATTCAGTTGGGTGTTCGCCCAAGAGAGGTGATGGGAGGACCCTTCAGTTGAAGGGCATAGGGATTTTGGACGGCTCCCCCTCGGGTCTGCCCACACTTCGACCTGATCTCCAGTGAGCCACCTTTGCTTGGACTAGCTTATGAAATCAGGGAGATGCAATTATCTGCTGAACTTTCATGATTTTTTTTTCTCTTAATGATAATGTTGTGAAGCAAGATTGTGTTAATTTGTAATGATAAGATTATTAAGTAATAATAGAATGCCATGGGAAAGTATTTATTATTTACCTGATTTACTTTGATCAGGCTTTTAATTAGCACTTACAGAAGTTATTTTTGTCCTAAGAATATCTGCAGAAAAACGTTGCATGAGTTTTCTTGTAGCCCTGCACAAGCAGACTGTTCGCACTAAATCTGAGGGTACTGCTGTGATTACAGTTTATTGTGAACTCTGTTTAAAGGAGTGAGCGATATAGTCCAAAATTTTATGACTGATAACTACTGAAGGTAAAAATCATCGCAGAAAATTAATGGCCAAGTGATAGGTAACAGTGCCTACTGTGGTGAGGAGCTGTGAGGTTTAGATAACTCGGAGAATTAGTACTTATATGCTTAACCTGTTTCCTGGACAGAGATCAATTTATGCATCCACTTTTGCTTTCTGATTATCCGAAGGGAGGGGTATGTCACAAGGAATGTAGTTTTAATGGTGGTGTATAAACCTTTCTGTTAAGAAAGGACCGGGAGGCAGCTGTCTTTTAAATGTAGGAGACTCTGCAGTAAGGAGAAGTATCTGAGTGTAATTCAATAGTTCTTTTACTTCTAGCACCAACCTCTGATATAAACGTACTGCAGGGAGGTAAGAGGGTACTTTTTTTTTTTTACATGAAACAGATTCATTAAAATATTGCTTTACAGTAGGGTCTTGATATTGTTATTGATAGGTCTTTCCTTAATGTATTCCAAATGCCAGATAATTTTGCATACATTAACCGTTATAGAATTTAAAAGCTCGTATAGAATAAGTTCTGTTAGTCACCTATACAAACCCACTGCATTTCCAAGAGCTTGGGAAAGGTATTCAGCCCAATCTTGCATTTAAATGGGAGCTGTGCTCCTACTCGGATTCATTAGTCTGCCTCCTGCCAGGAAATGACGGTGGCAGGGCTGCTTCCCGGGGAAGGCTGCTCTCACCTATGGAGATAGAGAAGCACTAATAGGTAGCTGAGGAGGGGGAGTTGGTGTATGCGTCGTTCTTCAAAGGATATTTGGAGATCTGCAAGAGTCTCTGTTCTTGGTTTCACAAAACAAGAAAAAACCTCTTCTGTAAGACAAGAGTAACCTAACGATGAGCAGCCTACCACACCTGCTTTGTCCTGAATGCCATAATTAATTGTGTGACTATTATTGGAAAGATCTTTGAAAATTATTTGTTTCTTAAGCAGAAAATCCTTGTTTATCACCAAAAACTGGCATCTGTCCCTGTTATTTGGGTGTGACAAGAGTCAATATTCAGCAAGTCTTTTTTTTTTTTTTTTTTGCTGCCCCACTCCCTTTTTGGTTTTTTTGGTCCTGTCTCAACATCCGTGAAGAGTAAGTACACCTACACCATTCCACAGCGTGTCTTTCATAGAAGTAACTCAGCAGGGATGTTCAATTCTCTCTGACCTCTGACAATCCCTTAAACTTGTGTAAAGGCAGAAAAATCTCCTAATATGAACGTTCTTGTGGTGGATTTTTATAGCTGCTACTCTACATGTTTCAAAATGGTAAGTTCAGTTCTTAATTCTAAGGAGAGGATCAAGTGACAAGAGAAGTGAACTCTGTACTTAACTTGCAGCTACCTTCTGGAATAGTTTTTCCACAGCTTGAATTTCCCTTATTGTAAAATATATCACTCCCCATGCATTAGGCTCTTTTTAATTTCAGAAGCCTGCCGGGATTGACGTTTTGTAAATCCATCTACATGTGTAATCCTTTCCTATTACTCGGATAAATACTTTGACTCTCCTGCTCCAAACCAGAGAAAAACGGATCAGTTCTTTCATAAGGAAGGAAAAATTCTGTCTACAGCCAGAATCAGTGATCTCTTTCTAATCTTTTGAAACTATGTGAGTGAATAATAAGCATTTTTTTTTAGTAGCATGTGTTTCAGATGTGTTTATGAGGACCATATAAACATTATAAAACCAAGGGTGATGTGCCAAACATCTATGGAAAAAAGGGGCAATCTATTCCACAATTGCCAACGTCTAGTGTCCTATACACTTGAAGAGTCTACATGTACTATATACTCTTCCCAGAATTTACTTATGTGATAGTTTATATGAACATGCAGCTCTGAAAGTACAGATTTTTTTTTTCCTAGATTCCTATTTTTTACCTGTATTAACATTTTATGAAACAAAATAAAAAAAATGTTAGTAGTTTGAGGGGGGATGTAATTTTTTTGCTAGAGGATGAAACATTCAATTTCTTCTTAGGAGATGTTATAAGCCAAAGAAAACACGAGATAGATGAAGATATCATTTTATATTTACAGTGTACAACACTCTCGCCAAAAGGTGCCGCTTCTTTAGTCAACCTCCTATGCCTCAAACTGACAGTAATTAGGATTACTGTAATAAAGGGGACCCTGAAGAATATTAGAATGAAGCTTGTGCTAAAATATGCCTAAGCTTTATAGATCAGACCTAGTGCTTTTAATATCCTTTTGGAATGAGAAAAGTCCTGTGATATATAAAACATCAGCTTAAAAAATGCCCTCTGGGAGAGAATATGCTTGGATGTTTTGGTTTGGATTTTGATTTCTGTAAGGCAAAATACTATGGGCAAATAAGAGGTCTGAACTGATGGTCTGGGAGATAAAACTCTAGTAATCTCAAAAACTGGTTTGGTTTTTGTTTGGTGGTTGTGGGTTTTTTTCCTCCCCCCAATTACAGTTTATAGATTATGGTGAGAATGTTCTCCTGAAAGTACTCTTGACTCATGAAATGGGAAGTAAAGATTTCAGTCGAGATGTAGCTTTATCAGAAAAGAATCATTCAATTCAATGTTGCGGATGTTTTTCCCTTGCCAGCAAGGGGTTAAACTTTACAGTTGGCTGTGAATTTGGGCACTGTAGTCTAATGGGATTTCGTTTCATGTGCGCGGTAGCATAGGCTGTAAGTGGGTCTGAAGCAGCCTAGCTGATGGATGGCTTCTCCCTCGGATGGCACGGTGCCACTGGTGCCAGGTCCCCCGCAGTGTACTAGATGAGATGGTGCACTAGAGGAGATGGTGCAGGTGCAATGTTCTCACCAAAGGCCTTGGAATGCCTTCTCTGGCTGGCTGAAAAAGGGTGGATACATCCCTGTTGTCAAGTTGTGGAATTCCTAGTGCAAGACCCATGACAGTTCTATGTTTTTTAAACTGTAATTTGTACAATACATAATTTTTGTTTGAACAGATACCGTGGTTCCTTCTAAAGTACAACTGATGTCTGGAGCCACTTATTTCGCTGTATATTTCATTTTCCATTACCGCTATTCAGTTGGCTGGCTCAGTCACAAGGTAGGCAGGAAGACAGAGTAAAGCCAGGAGATGGTAGCCAAGTCTGCAATACCCTGAATCCAGTGCCTGCATCTTTTAGGACTGCCTTGAACTTCGATGGCATCAAAAGGTATAGGCATGCTTTCTGAAAAATTATGTGCTTTTTAAAAGCAAACAAAAAAAAAAGCCAACCTGGAAAACCGTCTCCCTGGAGTTTGTTGTCCTTGGACACTACAAAACCACGGACAAAAGTCTTTGGGCACTTTAAAAACAAAAACCACACATTGCCTCCCTGAAACCAAAACCAATCAGCCAAAAAACCCATCAAAACTTCCTGCCTTTTTTACAAATTTAGGCATTTTCATATGGGGTGTTTTCCCCAATACTAGCTATGGTTGTCAGTTGTCAGTATTTTCTGGAGCAGGGAATAAAACTGTAGAAATCGCCGCTAGCTTTGCTCCAGGAGGCAAATTTCAATTTACCGTCTCTCTGTCTCTAATACTAGCTGCTGGTAGCCGAATATCCACTTGTGGTAGTTTTGGCTTTTTATTAAAAGAATGAGGCCTTAGATTTCATGGTATGCCTGTGTAAACCTATATCCAAACTTAGGAAACATAATTCTGTGCTCATTTTCACATCCTATTCTATATTGAACACAAGGTTAACATAGTTTTCCTTGTTGCTGACTGTTGTGCAGAGAGGGAGAATACCAAGCAACGTGGTTAGTAATTCAAAGCTAATGTAGATGCATTACAGTCATAACTTCTAATATGCCTATCTCTAGACTTCTAGCTTGAAGATGTGCTAACTGTTCTTCAAGGAGCATGGGGGTTTTTTTTGTATGTGCCCATAGATAATGTGGTAGTGAGGAGCTCTACCTGTTTGCTGATGTATTGGATCTGAGCCTTGTGACAACCCTACGTATCTTCCAGGGCATTCTGCTGAGCAGAGGAGTGTGATCCTTATGTAGATCGGTACTTTCAGGGGATATGCAAACCTTGTTGCATGGAAAATATGAAGAAAAAGAAGTTGATGTGGTTGAGAGGAGAACTGGAGTAAAAATGGAGATAAAGGTGTTGTGTGAGAAAGCTTGGTGTATGGAAAGGTGAAAGCTGAGAAAATAAATTGAAATGGAAAGAGGAAGAAAAGAGAAGAACTGAGATGAACTCAGACAAGCGTACCAAAGGGACAATGAGGACAGAGGAAAAGGAGATACGATAGAGAGTGAGCACCTAAACCCCCAAAATACCGTATTTGTGCCCAGCACTGCTCTTCACAGCCCTGGGCAGAGAGCAGAGCAGCAGCGCAGTGATGTGAAATCAGGTGCAACGTTTAACAGATTGAGCCTTCTACTTCCCTGGTACAGGAACTTCTTGCCCCGTATGCAATTTTTAAAAATGCACATGCCAATAGTCTTAAAACACGTTAAGCAGAAAGAACAGGCTTTAGAACTTGCATTTGGTGGAGTGTTGTTTTTCCAGTTCATAATCTTGTAAGTTGTTTTCCAAGTGTAGTTTGGAGACGCACAAAACCATGCAAACTATAGGCAAATCTTCATATTTGTAAATTTTTTTTTTTTTTAAAAATTGACTTCCTGCTTGGGTTCTGTTTTGACTCTTGCCTTTCAGAAAAGCAGCTGTTTGAGCAAGTCTTCTCAAGCTGCTTTGCAAAGAGTCAGGAGTCAAACTAGTTACTTCTGTTATTTAAAATGAGCCCCTTTGACACACATAACAGCATCCATCAGTGTTCAGTAAGTGTCGCTGTTGTAACAGGAAAGTAAAAATAAACAGTTCATTTGTGGCTTTAAGACCATACTCTGAGATATTAATCTGTAGCCCCTGAATATGAGTTTGTGATTAAAATCAACTATTCTAAGACTGTATTTCTAGCTGGAAACAATCTGTCATTATTAAATTGATTTCTTTGAACTGCTATTTACTGTTAAGATGAACATTTTTAACAATTACATTTACAGTGCAAATCATAACTGTGATTTATGGCTTAAATGGTTAATTTACTGCAGTTGATGGTGCACCTTTGCTGCCAATTACCCAACTGTAAATTTACAGGATTTCAAATTTATTTTCACATAGCACCTGAGCACCGAGAGAAGGAAGCTCAGCCACAAACAAACCAAACAGGCAGATCTTGGGACAAAGACTGTGTGTTTTCTGCCATGAGAAATCTGAAGGCAGCTCGCTAATTGAAGGCTTCACTTATTTCAGCCTGCTGGTTGCCTGTGTTAACCTGCAAGGTGATTTTCCTACTAAACTAAAGGCATCTTGTAGCAGTGAGTGCCAAAAAAAGGGAGCGTGATCCATAACCACTTTTCACATAAGCAGACTATTGAATGACTAGGAACGTAGCGTTGGGAAGGATTTTCTAATTGCCCCACCAACTAGCTGCCTAGCAATTTCAAGCAATTGTACAGTGGACTGTAGGTTGAGAGGAGTCAATAGAACATCTGCAGGCATATATGCTTATGTGTGTATATATATGTATGTGAAATACACAGTTTCTATATAACACAACATTACTAAATATTTTATATACACAGATGCATATTTAAAGTCTTTGTAAGACATAGAAAGCCAACAAGATAGATCAGTGACCCTGTAGTGACAATGGAAGTGTCAATGAACTTACTAGATGATTGTTTGGATTGTAGCACAACAAAACAACAAAAAGAAAACCAACAAAAAAACCCCCCACCAAACAAAAAACATCCAACGCGAAAACCCCAACTCACAAACCAGCTCTACAGCAGTCTGTGCAAATTTAATCTGCATAAAGAACGCTACATCCAGAAACCTGGTGATAAATTAAATTGTAGCCATAAGAGGAATATACATCTGCAGCATGTGACTGCCATTAAAAGCGTCGGTACCTAAATTCTTTGTTTAGCTGCATACAATTTCCATTTGTTTAGATAAGATTTTTTTCCCTGTTCTTCTCTAACACAGAATTGAAACTGTGCATTGGCTGGGAAAAGTGTACCTGTTGTGGGTAGCCAGTAAAGTCCTGATGTACACGATTTATAACTGCAATTATTACAAAAATAAATGGTGATCTAGTTTAATTATAGGCTCTCTCTATAAGAGGCCATATCAGACGTGTGGATTCCAATATCAGGATTAAGTTTCTGTCTATGAAATTTTCTTGCACTATCATTCGGTGTCTTTCATAAATCTATTGAGCTCCAACTTATAACCAATGTTAGGTTTCCTGTACTAGCTACTCTGAAAATGTCCTTTTTCAGGACTGTTTGGAGTAACGTTCATGACTACAGTATAGCCATTTGATCCTTAATCTGTCTTAAGCAGTTTTTATCCCTCCTTGGTATTTATTTCCAAACATACTTCTGAAGTTGGATATTCTTCCTCGGCATTTAATTTGCTAGCAAAATAAAGCTGTCCTCTGTTAATATCTCTTTGCAGACACTCCATTTTTCTAATCACTGTAATAGGTCCTCTTTGAATTTGTTCATGTTTAAATTAATTGTTCTTGCACACACACGAGAGCTGTATTCTAGTATTGTAAGTGACATCTTACTGAAGATTTGTAAAATGGCACTCATCTGGTAGATCCTCGAGCCAGAGTATCAGCCTGCATATCTCGGAGCCAACTTTATTCCTAGGTTGCAGATAAATATGAGATAGGGGATCAGTCCTAAAGTCTGTCTTAGGTAGCATCTAATAGTCTGCTGTGTTTAATTGTGAATATGAGTAGATATTCTTGGAAGTGGTGTGGAGATGGTGGCAGTACGTGTTAGGTGCAACTGTATAGTTTTTAGGCCTCTGTTCCCTGTGCTGATAGCAGACTTAGGAGTGTGGGTTATGCTATGACGGCTGGTGGTTTAGTGAGAATATTCAGAAATTTTAGCAGAGGTTTTTCTTGTTCTCAGTCTTGGATGTATCTGGCACACTTTTATAAAAGTGATCTGTCAATATTACTTTCAACTTTGGGGGTACATACTAGTCAGGAGAGACCCCTGCTGATTTACTTTTGCCAATAGTATTTTTGTTTCAATGGAGGTTGAAAAATTTATTGTAATTTGGAACTGCTTCACTGAAATCCAGTTGCCCAGTGTAGTAAGAATTCATTTACCTTCAGTACAACCTGCAGATTTTGTCTACTTAGCTTTTCGATCTCAGTAACACTGTTTTCAACACACCCATACAATTTCACTGCCTTGTATGCACTGTAGAGAGCAGCCTTTTCTGTAAATACTCTTCAATTTTTTTTTTGCTGCTGTTTTCTATATGGGTGAGTGGAGGTGACTTCAATGTGAAAATGAAGGTACCAAGAACCTTTTATCCTGGGGGTGAGAAACTGAGCAAAAGTTTTAAGAAAAACAACTCTGTATTTGTTCTCTAAAGTAGGGGTAAGGCAGAATTTAGGAACCCATAGCCATAGCCGACTCAGTGGAAGGAGTACACAGTTGGCTTCTGTGCTGAGTTTGTGTACACACAGCTGTGTATAGGTGTACAGAATCATATATTATATGCCCATGTGCATCTAGGGGTCTGTCTTGGGAATTTTTATTAATTGCATTATATTAGCTGTTAGCACTCCTCAGAATGTGCTAGGCTGCGATAATTGTCAAGCGAGGCCCCTTTGGCTACAGCAGCGTGTGATTCGCAGGACACTGGTGCAGCCAAAAATAAAAATGAAACTCTATGTTTGCTTTTTCAAGGTAACCTGAAAGCTAGAATTTTGGCACTCTGTTTTCTTTGGCTGTTTCTTATGGTTTCTTTGCTTCAGACAGAATGTTGAAATGTTAGTTTTTAGTTGGGGATTCCTAACAGCGCTGGATTTAGGAACTTTTTGTCAGTTCCTGAACTGGAAAGCCATGTGCTCAGTCCATCTTTAAAGCCAGCTGTTTCCTCAAATGCATGAATTTGGATTTGTGTGCCTCATATTACTCAAGCAAGGTTAAGAATGCTGCCATTAATGCTTCAGTGCCTCAGTTTACCTACCTGTAAAAAGGTATTAAAACTTTTGGACTTCACAAGGACATTGTCAGTTTTAATTCATTAGTGTCTACAAAACATTTTTATCGTTTTAAATGCAAGGAGCTAATTGGTGCTAAGCATTAAGAAGCACGAGTGTTCTGGAACTGTCTAGTACTGAACTCCAGGTATGAGCAATGCAGCCTCTTCATCACGTGAATTTCCAAGGAAATAGTTTACTTGGAATTACAGCATGCTGGGGTTTTTGAATGTTAGTGGAAAGGCTAATTTCTGTGCAAACGCAAACTTTTGTGTCGTGACAGCGTGAAGTTTTATACTTGGTCACAGCAGTAGGGCTTGAAAGAGTGCAAAGACATGGAAAGCCGGAAGGTTTAGATCTCACCTAGTGGAAAACATACAAGAGCTTAGAGCTTAGTTACTCAGAACATGAGTAACTGTGCAGGGGCTATTGTAACAGCCTTCAGTTTGGTATCTACCGGTTTTAAAGTTCCTTTGCACAGGTAGGCAGCGTGAAGGGCTCCTTAGGGATATATGAGAATCTGTTCCTACGGTATTTATAGCTGATCTGTCTTTTTGAATGAAGTCAGTTCACAATAGAGAGAAGCAGTGTCTTAATTTAAAAAAAAAGGGGGGGGGAGGGGGAAGGGAAAAAGCTACATGAAAAATGTACAAGTAATTAATATGGATACTTTTTCATTACTGTCATTGCTGCTGTGGCTTTTAACAGTTTTACCTGTGACATGACACTTTAAACTATAATTTCGTCATGATTTAGAAAACACAAATCAATCAGTACTTAATCTATTTTTACATTTCTACATGACTTTTAATTCTGTGAGTGAAAAAGTAGCAACAGAAGTAAAACAGAAATATCCCCAGTTCTGGTAAGAACAATAATTTACATTTATATAGCATTTTTCATTAATTTTCACTTGTTTCATTCACTTTGTTAGCTACCAGGCTGACACACTTGTGTTGAGAACTTCCATCACCTCTGAGGTGCAGGTGGTGATCAAATGGTTCGCAGCACATTGCAAAGCTTTGTGGAGATGAAGCATTTGGTGCCACGTAAAGGATCCAAATGGTGAAAGAAAGTGCTGAGGGCTCCTCTGTTGCGATTAGATTTCAACCTGATCTATTTGGTTAACTTAAAGAGTTTAAGTCACTTATGAAAGAATAAAAAGCTAATTGTAGCCAGATGTGGGATGAACATGTAGTTTCAATATATTTAGCTTATTTCAGCTGTGTCATGGTGAAATGGATTGTATCAGCATGGGCATGAAGACCTAGCTTTGCGTTTGACTCAGCGTGCAACTTAAACTACACTGGGTCGTGTTTTGGTGAATGGGCTGTTATGCCTGTTGCTCAGGATCCTATGAAAATACTAGGAAGACTTTTCCAAAGCAATTGCTTTGAAAATACCCTGCTGCCTCTTATCTGAGCTGTGGCTACTTCAAAAAAGAATTGTATTTTCTTCTGGGCATGCTGTAGATATGTTCTGCAGATGCTTTAAAATGCTTCAGCTAGTTACTTGTCTTATTCTCATCACTACAAAATGTAAAAGCTCAAATTAAGGCTCCCTAGCACCCTGACTATTTTAGAGTTTATGTTGGGGTTTTATCTTAGTTGTTTTTAAGTCCTAGAAGTAGAAGCACCTTGGGAGTTTTGCTGTTGATTTCCATGATGCACCGGTTGTGGCTGTGTAATTTGTTCCGTTTCTTCAACTGCAAAGCCTTTAATCTGGAACCTGTAGGAGGTTCTTGTTAGGATCTCAGTAGCAACATATCACCCTTATTAATGAGCTGTTCATAAATTGCACTCCTGAAGGCATTTACATGTGAGCGTATGTATCGGGGTTGGTACGAGGATTTTCTTATGCAGATTGCCTATTCAGTGATCCGGGAGGCACTACAAAAGCAGATAGGCACCTGAACAATAGACTATTTATACCCCTCTGATTCCAGCAGAGCTCTGTTAAATGATGTTTGTTTGTTTCTTTGTTCCTTCCTTCTCTCTATAGCTCTTTAGTCTCTCATTTGAATGAAGGGGCTTGGCTGTGCAATATCTTATTCTGCGCATTTCAGGTAATGGAGAACAGGGACGGGCGGCTGGCTGGCAGCACCAGATCCTTTACAGCAGGTGGCACTATTTGGTGACTTTTGCGTGAAACGGTGTTTATTATTTCAATGGACATGAATGTGTTGATATATGATCATTTTTCTATTGGCTTTTTACGGAAACACTATAAAAGGTACACAGTCTGAAGAAGTATATATGCATGTGTCCTTTGTCCTAATGAGCAGTAACAACCGTAGCGTACTTCCCTAAGCACATCGAACAGGTCTGTTAAACTGTTCTGTGTTGTGTTATTAATAATGAACGAGACCCGTCTTACTAATTTTTGGAGTGATGCTTGGACTCCTGTGAAATACTGTGGAGGAGCAATCGTGTTTAATTTCTATGTAGCGAGAGTTAAATATTTTAAAGGGCTTTAGCGGTCTCTACAAGAAAAGATTCTTTTTTAACATGTAGTTTTATTTTAATGTCTTCTTTACTTCTGTCGTCCTGTCACGAGAAGGAAAGCAAAACCCGGTGTTGCTTAGCTGATGCCTCTGTTTATGACGGAAGGGAGATTTGTTGTTGCATTGCTTTTCCAGCGCCATAACTTATAGAATAAATGCATGTTCCATTAAACACACTGATGAGTAAACGTGCCTAGGTGCACCACGTATGCACGCGTTTTTAAAGTCACAGCCTACTCTCGCACTAGTTTTGCAGTGGGGAGATTTCTTTGAGCCACTTGACTAGCATGGGTGTCAGTAAAACCAGAATGAGCTGATTAGATTTATGCAAGAAAAATATAAATACCATTTTCAGCTTATTTCATATTTAGTATGGCTGTTTAACAGCTGTAGCTAACCTAAGCATGTCTGAAATGCTACAGATAAATTGTTTGTCTCTTTTAAAAAGAAAAACAACACACCAAACAAAAAATATCGCACCACCCCACCATCACCACCCCCCCGGCTTTCTCCCCCTGAGGGTGGTGGTGGGGGAAGAAAGCAGTTTTCCAAGCAAGCACTGGTTTCTGCCACTGCTCTTTCTCTAATGTAACAGAGTTATTTTTAGCGGTAGAAAGTGCAAAACATGTTTAAGAGAAATAGGCTGGAAAATGCGACATGCATAACCTATCTTTGTGGGTGGATGAGGTTTCTCTATCAGGGTTGCTCTGTTTGGTCTCATTTGCATCCTCTTGCTGAGTGCCATGCTCTTTTGAATTACAGATGTGTTATGTGGCTTAGAAACCCTATCCAAGCATATCTCTACATGACTGGAAAATATATTTAAATGACATAACATACAAACTAGTGATGTTGTTATAATCAATTCTGGGAAGAAACAGTTCTTGATGTTTTGACTCAATATTTGTACTTTCTGTTTATCAACCTTAGACTAATAGCAGAGTTAGAGTGAGAAGGATGCATTTAACATGGTCTTAAAATAACTTTATATTTTGCGTGAACAGGAAATAAGCAAGTACTTCATGTTTATTTCGAAGGATGAACAGTGTATTTCTAAGCAGAACAGGCAAGGGGGACTTGAGACTTGCATTTTCTTGCTGCTTCTATTCTTGGTTCTGCCCCTGGCCTCCTGGGGCAAGTGTTTTCATTTCTGTATGTATTGCTTGCCTTAACCTTTGAAGTGAGGATAGTGATTATGAACTTTTTGTTTAACCACTTATACATGTCTGGATGAAAAGCATTGTGTAATGGTTTATTAATTCTCATATGTTTTGCTTCTGTCATCTGCCTGTTTGCTGGTCTGCTTATTCGAACAGAAGGACCTATGCTACTCTATGAATTTTTTTTCATGTTCTTTTCAATGTGTTCAAAATAGAGAGCTTGGATGATGCCAATTTAATTGGTGACTTTACTATTATGTGGAAGAAAGTAGTTTCTCTGAGGACTACATATTTACTAGTGCTCTGAAGACTGGAGAGTACAGGGAAGGTCTCCACTACTTCTCCAGTCACAAAGTAGAGAGAAAGTTGAGAGGAAAATTTCTTTCATGTGTATGGGAATCTGCAGCTTCTGTAGTCTTATGGCCAGAAAGGGAGAACTTGCCTCTTATTGCAAATGCAGCTGTTTCCCTCACCAAGTTACTGATCCATGCCCCAGTGGGTTTGCCTGCCTGCCAGCTCGATGGGTATCCTTACCAGGTAGAAAATGGAGTCCTTGCTCAGGTGAGACAGTGTCAGTCTTTTCTTTCTCTATGTAAGCTTATGGTCTCTATGATTACTTTTCTTCCCCTCTAAGAGTTCTTAAATTAAAAATGTTTGAGCACAGTAATCTTTATATATTTGACCACAATAGTAAACTACTGTTTACAGTCCTGTCACATCGCCATCAGCTGTCTGCTATACAGTTGTTGCAGAGAATGTAATGCTGAAAGAAAGATACCCCCGACTTTCTTTATTTACATACATTTTTCCTTTTTTAATCTTTTTTTGGGGGGGGAGGGGGGGAAGAGGGGAAGAGTGGTAGTTTGTCTACTGCAAAGAGAATCGGTGCATACTTAAAGTATCTTCTTAAAAAAAAAATGGTATGGTGCCATCTTAATCTTGGTTAACCCTTTAGGGGAGGGAATTCTGTTATGAAATTTATCAAAAGCCAATTTAATTTTTCCTTGAGAGAGTTTACAAATAGGAAGGTGACACTGAGATTTGATTTCCTTTATCGGGAATATAGGTGGCTTACCATAATGGTATTAAAAACCCCCACACATAGATCTACACATGAACACACACATATATGCATTCCCAAAGCTTCTCTGTTCAAAGTATTTGCTCAGGCTGTCTTTTTGCCCTGATGGCTGAATGCAGGGATTCACACCACACTTCACCAAGAAGCCTGTTGCTAACATGCTTTTTAGGTCTGATGGAACACAAACTAGAATATAGAGAGACACAGAAAATGCAAGGTATGCCACATCTCTGCAAACCATTGGTTCATGCCCTGCATCATTACACTGGAGTCAGCGGCTAAGATAAAAACACACCCTGGTCTTGTGTGCGTTGGGTTCTTCATTGGTGTCGGCAGGCTGGTATTGGTGCTGGGATAGACAACTTGCAGTATTAGGGAACCAATACCTAAGGTTCTCCAGTAGAGACCATATTGAATTAATAATAATTGTAGACAACACTAGGAGCTTTTTTCTTTCTTTTTTTTTTTTTTCCCCTGGAACTAAGAATGAAGTGTAATTGTTTGGGAGCTTTTTTCTTTCTTTTTTTTTTTTTTCCCTGGAACTAAGAATGAAGTGTAATTGTTCGTTGGGAATGAATCACTACTCTCACTGAAGATGTTTCATAAATAGTTCTTGTCCTTAAAAAGGACTCAAGAAAAAACATCTGGTTTATTGGCTTTTCAGTTTGTGTGGCATTTTGGAGCCCAGTTTGCCTATTAACCAGTGCAAGAACTAAAATGCGTACGTATCCTATTACATATAAAGTCTCATGCAGTTATATAAACTCAATCTATTATATTTCTGCAAGCATAACTTTTAGTACAGAACTGTTGAAAGCATTAGAATTTATTCTGGTATTACCACGGGGTGTGTAGAGAAAGAAGGAGAAATAATCTAAACTTTGTTTTTGTGTACCGAATGATTCTGATTACTTTAACCTTATTTCAAACAATGTTTACAAAACATCTGTCTGTTAACTGTGCTGAAACCACCCTTGAGTACCTGAAATCCCATTTATCTAAATGTGTTCATGGGCCCCAATGACTTTGAGATAATTGAGGTTGTAAGCTTCATGTAAATTCCTTGTGATATCTGGAGGTCTTTGTGTAGAAAAAGTGTTTAAGGTGTTCAAAGCGACTATGTCAATGAGTGTACATATAGCACTGATTAGCAAGACTCTGATTTCAAATGTGCAAGTAGACAAAGCCATCTGAAAAGGTAAGGCTCTCTGGAGGCAAGACCACAGTGTGTTTTCTAGGCTGATGGGGTACCATTATCAGCTGTTCCCATTCACGGGGAAGTGATGTTTTTGTTGCCTTTCCATCAAGTAGTCCTGTCCAGATGATGCCTTGCATTCCATGCAGTTAGCTGAAAACCAAAAAAGAAATATCTGTGAGGGAGGGGGGAAAAAAAAACCCTCAAACAAGACACAAAACCTAAACCTTGGAAGTCATAAACTGTTGTGTGTTTGGTTTTTTTTAAATTCACACCATACCTCTTGTTCTAATTGCACAACATGTTTTTTTCCAAAGTGTTTTATTTTCTCAGCTTTGGATGCCTTGATGCACACCCTTGGGTGTTTTTCAGGGACAGACATTTAGATCTCACTGCAAAGCCAGTGTCTCCAGTTGAGTGCTCAGAGATGCTTTTAAAAGCGTAGGCTATGCAATGTTGACATAATGCCGCATTGCTCACCGTCCCATATTGTTTCCTACTTTTCACTGCTTTTATGAGAATATGAATGATTAAAGTTCAAAAGGATATGCACAAGGCAAATGCAATGACAGAGGTTCATTATCTTGGAGCCATTTGTAAAGTAACCGCTTTGAGGTGGTTTACAGTTTACATAGGGTTGTGAATATTGGTATGAATTTCTCTTTGCTTCTCCAGGTGCTGGTTTCCAGAGACAAATATAACCTCCAATTCCCAGCACACTGATCTGTCTAAACACAATTTGACATGCGTTGCTATTAGCTTAGCACCTTATCAAATAATGTGCCCTGATAGAGATAAAAGGTTTTACAACCTTGCTGCCTTTGTTTCTGTGTGCGTTCACCCACAGAGACAGCTCTGCAGCAGCTAATAATTAACACAAAAGACAAAGACAAATCTATATGGCTCAGTGTTGGAGGCTCCAACGTGCATGTTAAGCAGTCGGGGAAGCGAAATCTACAGCAAGAGGGTCTGAAATGGGATCTTCAAACAAGGCTTTAAAATGAATTGAAGTTGGGCTTTGTAAAGTCTCGTTTTTACATGATGGAGCAGATGTCAGACCGTTGTCTGGAAATCAGTACGGTTCTGTGTGTCAGAGCATTTACTCAAATCTTTAGAGAAGCTCTTGCCGCTTTGTTAGCAGTAACCCTGTGTCGCTTTGCATGCCAAGTGTAAGCAAAATATCTGAGAAAGGAATTAAGTGTGCTGAAAAAATCAACCAGGGAGATGATATAAAATATTCACTGAATGGAAGCCTTCCTTTCTTCCTAACTTATTTAAGTTTTGTGTCTTTGTGGGTGTACACAGTTTTAAGTGGTAGCTTGGGGGAGTAAGCCCAAGGCTATGCTGCCTTTCTCTGACTGTTTTATTTCTATTAACACTTCAGAGGCCAGTGAGGGTCCCTCTCTTCTTACTTTACTGATTTATCTAACATCTTTAACCTACCTAGCATTTTAAAGGTGACCTTAGCCAAACTAGATACTCCAAAATGGGAGTTGTTCAGGCACATACAGCTAAGTGGTCTAGCATTACACAGGACTGTAAAGCCATCTACTTCCCTTCTCCTCCCTCCAAAAACTAGTCAAGTACTTCAAAAGTAAGAACCGTGCTTTTAGACTGCTAAGTCACTATTTTGTTGTCTGAATAAATCTACAGTCCTTGTTAACTGAGAGCAGCAAGCTGCTTAGTCGTTTTAAAAATCAGGTCAAAATACTAGTTACATGTAAACATCTTCTATTTTTCATCTAAATCAATTAAAACCAGACTTTTAGAGAGATTTGAAAATCTAAGTATGAGTAGATGCCAGGGGTGACTTTCAGAACTGTGTGTCTGCAGGTGCTTTTAAAACTCACTAACCAACCATCTGTCTTTTAAAGTTTGAGTGTCTCCCCACTGTCTGAATCTGGGTTCCTCTGAAAATTCTCTTGAGTATGAATTCAGAGCCATGCTGTTATTTTTTCTAATTTTTAAATGTGGTCTCATATTAAAAAAAAAAAAGTGATCCTTAATAGAGTTGAAAGTGAAGCTAAAGTGAAAGTATTTAGGGACAAGAGAAACACTGAAAAATGTGACTTTCTTCTAATAAAACATCTAGGAGATACTTCAGTTCATCATTATTTGTATTGCTACACTGACTTTTAATTCATCATCCTACCGAAATAATAAAATGAAGCTGGAAGATCCAAATGAGTTAAAGCTCCAACTACCCACAGAGACAGTAGGTAGAGTAAGCTAGATGGTAGTGATACTTCGAGGTTATCTGTAGAATGGATGTTTTGCTTTGAAACGTCATGGTGTCATGCTGATCCCAACATCTACATCAGATTATTATGATTTGGCTGAAATTTTTAAAAGGAGCCTAAGCAACTTTGATACCCAATTCATACCGAGTTTCAGTAAGGCTTTGTAGTCCTTTAGAAGTCTGTCTTATTGGTGGTGGTTTTTTCCTTGAAATTTTTCTTTGCATCTCTCAAAATCTTGCTGAGGTAAATTGTCACTTTGTTCCCTGATACAGCTTTCCAAAGGGATACTTTCTGACTGGCATTTAGTGTCTGATGTCTTGTGAAGCTGGTTAGAAATGCCTCATGTTATGTTCTGACTTCACTGGCGGTGGTGAAGATTGGTTTTAATGCCACAAACCAACACAGTTTGAAGTACATTTTGAGTGTTGTAGAAGCGTAATGGCAGGCCACAACCCTGTTCTCTTCTCTGGGTCTGCCAAATGTGCAATGGAAGCAGGTTGTGCTATTACTTATAGCCTGATTAAGTCTCTTTGGGGGTGTGTGTGTTCTATGATAGCCTTGGTAGTACAGTGAATCTGCCAAGCCTTATAAATTCACCATCTCACCGAGGGTAGTGGTCTGTGTTTATCAGCAGGACAAGATAAAATAGTGAAAAATATATTTCTTACCAAATTCTTTGTCTTTCTGACATAAAACTGTTTGCCCACTCAGTTGGCTTTCTAAACCACAGAATGAGATTCAAAAGATTACCCAGCTACCAAAATCTACGTATTAGTCTTGCCCAAGTTGAAAAGAAAAATGTTAGAAGACCATATGGTCATGAGTAGCTGCTCCCCTTATGATGTCTGTGATTTGTGCATTTAGCAGCTGCTTTTTCTCAAGCGCTGAACTTGATAGAGTGGCCTTTTCTAGTTTTTGAAATAAATTTGAGTTTCAGCCTCCCAGGATCTGTGCATTTTGTTCCTGCCTTTCATTGTTGCTCGCCTTTCCTCTTCTGCTCTTTTAGTATTCAGAGTGATGAATTCGTATCGAATGCCTTACTTGCATTTTGCTTCCTGAAAATATTTCTCCCCTATTTTTTACTAACTATACTTTCAGTTTCTTTGCCATGCTTCTTGCAATGCATTAACCTAGTTATGTGATAGGAACTGAAGTGCAACACAGAAAGCCTTCTTATGGTCCTGAATTGCAATGAAAAACAACACTGAGAAGAAGCCACAAAGGTTTCTTGGAGAAAATCTCATAACAAGTGCAGGGTCCCCAGGGACAGGTTTGGGCAAGGCAGTTACTTATAACACTGTTCAGTGGGGCTGAAGATTGCACTTGGAGTTTGTGGCAGAAGATGTAGTTATAAAAGACAAGATGATCTTAATAGGGAAAGCCCTAAGCAAAACATCCCAGACGTTACAGTCTTTCCATAGGCTGATGTCTGTCTTGCAGAATCTGAGCAGCTCGTAACCCTTCACAAAACTGTGCAGCTCATTGCTGTCTTTAGGTAAAAATTGTGAAGATAACACCGTAGGCATGAGTGAAAGCAGTAGTGTGATTTTTGGGGAGTGATTCTGCTGCGAGGTGGTGATGAAACTACGTGGTCATGCAAAGATGTGTATTCCCTGAAATGTTGCTGTCTATTGATATTTGGATCAATGACTTGTCAGAAAAAGTTGGTTTGGTGGCTTCTGGTGTGTTATCAGTCAGTGAACTGTCAAATCACGTGGCATGAAGATGGAAGCTACTTCTATATTCCTGACCCTGTAAACAGATACCTGAGCAAATAACCAGCTAAACGTCTGTTGGTAAAGCAACTTGGTTTTCAGTATACGTAGCATGAAGGGGCAGAGTAAGAGTTTTCAGACCTGATTCTGCTTACTCTGAAGGCACTGTTAAAGCATTCTCATTGATGTTTTGGTTGAGACTTTGCAAAGGTTTACTGGTGTGTTATTTAACAAAGAGCATTGTGGTCCAGTGCAGCAATGTCAGAGCGAAGGAAGATTCCCCCCACCCCCAAAAGTCAGTCTGTGCTCCTGTTCTTCAAGCACGTTGGTACAACAGAGTAAGGGAAGAGGATGGAAAATGGGGAGAGACCTGATGGAACTGGAGGTAGTAAGAGGCACCCTGTGAGGTGGTGCCACAATCTACTTCCCTCCCAGGACCAAGGAGCTGATGAATCTGCCCCAGGCATATAGGTGGCGAAGGTAGTAATGTACTTCTTTTACTCTACTGAATGTAGGTGTGTTATTGGTCTATAGTATGTTCTGATATCAATATAATATTCCTGAAATTGCTGGGGAGATAAATCTGTACCCGTGTGACCTACTGACTAGAAGAGGTGGAAGAATTAGATGGACAAGATCTAATTGGTCTGATCCTGAATCCTGTAAGAGAAGTATTGGGCTGGGCTTGATGACAGGCTACTGCCCTACACCTTCTCTATCTAATTTCCTTAGCTTAAACAACCACTAAAATTTTTCCAAATTGTACAAGCAGTGAATAAAGACAAAGTGTCTGAAGCCTGAACTGCAATTATTTTCAGTCAGTTTCTTTATTTGCAAAAAGAAAGCTTATAGACTAACATCCATTTTTTAATAATTTCATTAATATTCATTATAAAGAACGTTAAGCACCGAAAATCATCTTTTATTAATATGACATATTTGTGTTTTAATATTTTCTTTCCTATTAGCTGGTGACAAACTGTGAGATTTACCATTTGTGCCATGACCAACCTGAGAACCTCCTCATCTTTCTTCCTGATTTACAGCTCACAGAAGGAGGACAGATTAGTCACTGAGTTGTGATTTATCCTCTGAGTGACCCTGCTCTGGCAACTTAGCTTTGTTTCAAGACTTTTTATTTTGTGTGTGAGGCTTTTTGGGAAGGCTGCTAGCAAGGTATAGCGTCATGTTCTTAGAACTCAAGCAGTTCTCTCGCATAGTTTCACACTGTGGAGTAAGCAGTGCATTTGGAAGCATTTGGTCCTGAGAAGACTAATAATATTAATTGCTATTTTTATTTGCATTGTAACAACTTAAACTATCCATTCGAATACTGCAGCCCTGTTGTGCTAGGCACTGTACATCTTTAATAAATGAATAACTGGCACCTGATTATACATTGAGGACATAGGTGAGTGCTGGAAGAGAACTGCAAGATAATACAGAGATGATAATGGCTGGTGTAATAGCAATGGTTAGAGAATGCTCATTGCCTGAAGGGTAGCAAGTAGTAAGAACAAAAATAGAGCCTTGTTATGCTGGAAGCTGCAAATCTGATCAACAGTAGTATCTTTCTCTTGCCATCTCTCATGGGAAGTAGAGATAAGGACTGATGTAGAGGAACATCAGGTATCTTTTGACATCAAGTCTGTCTTGGCCAACAGCCAGATGAAATGCATATGGGGCTGTGTCCTAAACTGTTCAGGTTCCTTGGGGACCATGAAAACATATTCCTGGAGGTTTATGTGATTTTTCTTGCTCTGGAAAACCAAGGGAGGAAATTATACACCTTACAGCTTTCTTCCTCTTTTGTCACTCTTTCTTGTTTTTTCTCTGAGGGAGCTGTTGTGGCTTTTATCTAGTGAGCTTTATGGCAGAATACCAGTGATATCTTGAGCATCGAGCTTTTGGCCATGTTAAAACTAACTGTATTAATCCAGTAAGCAAGCAGAGGTAAAATAAGAACTAATGGTAACTCTAACTTGGATGTTCCTGTTGAGTTTTAAAAACTATTATGTTGAGAAAGGAAGCTTTTGATTAAATTATGAAAGACATGATCTCCGTGCAAATTTTATGATTTCTTGCATTTCAGATCAAGTTAATTCATTCCTATGAATGCCTCACCCTTTAGTGTCTTGGAGTTTCACAGACATAGTTTTGTGACCATTTACATAATTATCTAAATGGGCAACTCTTTGTCATCCATCATACTTTTCCCCTCGGGACCTCTTGCTTCTTTCTCTGCAATCTTTTGAAGTCCAGCCCACGATTTCTGGGGTGTAGGTATTGGCTTGATTAACTTCAAAGAGACACACCACTGACTATCACATTAGCTTGTCAGTTGGCCTCCAGCAGACACTGTGATTGTGAATGGAATTGAGTAGCTTTACTGTAGGTATCTT
>NW_009260182.1:3247255-3294753 GCF_000687185.1 Egretta garzetta | reverse complement strand
CCCCCCCCCCGAGCAATGGCAAAATAATTAAAGATGAAGGTTAAACAATGTCATTTGAGTATATGTTCATTTGCTAGCTTATAGTGTCTGCTATAGCTTTAAATGGAGAGAGGTATGGGATACCAAAATATTTTTTGTCTGTTGTTCGCTGCTTTGCTTTCCCAAGAAGAATCCGGAAGAATGTGGAGATGTGGCAGAATTGTAACCAAATCCCTTTCCCAGAACTTTGGGAGTTTGAAATAGCCTGAGATATGTGGCATAATGCTGTCTGTTTTTCTCTTCTTTTTTTTTTTTTAAAAAAACTAAAACTGGAGTGACATTTAACAAACAATTCTTTGTGTCCCTATTTTCCATGCAGCACTAAAGACCCAAAAGTTCATGCGACATTCTTTTTTTATGTTGATAAAACTATAAATTGTCTGTCATGGATAATCATTTGTATAAACCACATCCTCTTAACGTCAGTTATGTGATACAATTATATTTCTTGCTGTACTAGTTTCCTTACCTTATTGTTGTAATAAGAGACCTAAAGATATCATCTGGCCTTGGTAGCAGATTATCAGAACTATTTAATCATGAAGAGAGATCTCTGGGACGTGAAAAAAATTCTTGACATTTTGATAAAGATAGCTGAAGATTTTTAGGGAAGGAGGAGACACTTGGTAGAGAGTGTCTCAGTATGCTGTTTGGGATGATATGGTTGCATCTTATTTTTTGTAATAACCTGCTTTTCTGTCTCTAATTTCCATATGCAAATGATAGATACCCAAATGTGAGCTCACTTACGCACGATAAGATGAAAGCTAAATACGTGCAGACTGTGAGAAAGGTTTGTTTTTCTGAGATCCAAAGCAGAGTTGCTAGTGGGCAGCACTGGAATTTGGATATCCTTACCACTGTGATTTACATAAAGACAGTATGGGAAAACAGGCATTTAGAGGTCCAAGAAACTGTATGTACAGTGTATGGGAGAGAGTGTTTTCATTTTGATGGTAAATACAGAAACATTTAGAGGAACTACGTATGTCAGACAAGAGGCACACATAGGTATAGTCAGAAGATTATTTTCTTAGCAATTAGAAATTAATGGTGTCTGAGTTACTTAGCTATATTACTAGGTCACAGATTATTGAATGGTATGAACAAATTAGACCAGTGAGTTTTTAGTGGGCATTACTTTAGATATTTTGATGATACAGATACACCATGACTGCATCTGTCAGCCTCTTACTCATTTGATGTACCCTGGTTCTTTTAGAAATGCTGTCTCTTATAACGCAGTTTAATGCACTGCAATCTCATACGGTCTTCTGTACAAATAAGACTGTACATGTTATGCAATAAAACTCTAACTGACATATGTAATGAAAGGAGAAATGAGAAATTAAGAATTCGGTCCCATGGAAGCACTTACATGTCTCATTCCAGAAAACACACCTAACCATAAAACACTCCAATTAATACCGAATACTGCATGTTATTTGATTACAATTCAGAAAACATTTTTTGGTAGGTCACAGCAGGATGGCTGGATTTAAATCACCAATTTTAATCATGATTTAAGTCACCAGGCAGGAAACCTGTTTTTAAATAACGAATTTTGATCTGTACTTGTTTTCCTAAAGAAAGTTTCAGTCCTGTTGGTGGGTATAAACAATTAAAACACACTGATTTGCAACCAGATATAAACTTATGGTGATAATTAGTTATATTTTTTGCTAAGAGGGAGGGTATATTAAAAAAACATATATATGTAAGTGATTATATCACTTAGCATACATTTTTTCATATTATTAGTTTTTTCATTTCATGATATTAGAGAATGATGAATGATGTGTTGTCATCTGCTTTGAGGATACCTTTTTATCTAGGATTTTTTCAAGAAGCATGTCTTGCTTCCTGAAATCAAAATTAGATGATTCATTAAGTTACTTAAGGAGAAAAACCTGTAATGAGATGGATACATAATTTTTAAAAGTACATTCTTAAAGTTTGACTTGCATTTTCAATAGAGTCACTGAACAGGAGGGGTACCAGCTGTAGTGAATTAACTAAGCTCAGCACATGTTGAATTTTCGAGTGTTTAGGTACCTATATGGCATACATTTTCAGTTAAGCATTGTCTACCCAGTTTAAAACTGGAACTGGGCACTCAAATCCATCTTTAGATGCCCAAACACCTTTGAATACCTTTTGCCATGGCTTTTAGCCAGAGTTTGAAGATTTTGTAGTCTTCTGCATCTTTTTTACTCACAGATAGAAGAGAACACCATCTCTCTGTTTTCAACTTGCTGTTGGGCTTCTCAGTAATGAATTTAACCCAGTGAAGAAAATATTAATGCCATTTTGAGTAGGTTCAAAGGTTAAGAATAAATATTAGTTTAAGTAAAAATGTGGCTTAAATATGACTGACAAGGAAGTTTAAAATAATTTTAACTTCCTTATGAGAGAAAAATAGTGTAAGTTTTCAGAAGGACAAAGCAAAGAAAAACAGTGTTTCTTTCAAGAAAACAGCTCTGTTTCTCATGGCAGTGGCTAAATGGACATACTAAAAAAGCTTCTAAGGAGCCATTACACCTTATTAGATCAGTGACCTGTGAAGTAAAGCCTCCTGTTTGCAAGTGGCACAGTTGCATCTAAAAAGTCATCATGGACAGTCTGGTTAAAATAAATAAAAGTATGCTGTGCAGAAAATATTGTGATTGTGGTTTAATGACTAAAGAATACACTGTCTAATGACTAAAGAATACACTGCCTATGAAGTCTGTAATTATGTATTTATCTCCTCCGCAATTAAAGAGATTTCAAAATATGTATCATGTACTATAGAATGTTTTAAAATAAAATACCCTATGCTCATTTAATAATCAATGTTAAATTAGCAACCACCAAAGCAAGGAAATTAGTTAAATTTTAAGACCATATTTTACTGTAGCTCACACCTTTGAAGAAAAGCAGGGGGAGAATCTGTGTTAGACAGATGTGCTGCATTGGGTTGTAGGCTGAGCTGTGATGCCTGTGGTGAAATGCTCCCTTTTAAGCTTTCTAGGTGGCATCAGAAGAAATAAACTTGTATTGAGGTTGGCTCAATAAAAGAACAATAACTGAGCGCTTTCTAGACATTGAGATGCCCTAGGTCCTAGAGAGGCCTCCCCTGAGATGGCACAAATGTTGCAGGAGTTGTGTACTTTCTCTGCAATGATTCATTCTGGGACAAGTTTGCCCTACCAGTACCCAGGAGGGAGGGTTTGCAGCAAGGCTGACTACCACCATCAATAACATCTGCATCATCACGGAATCATAGGTTGGAAGGGACCTCAAGGATCATCTAGTCCAACCTTTCTAGGTAAGAGCACAATCTAGACAAGATGGCCCAGCACCCTGTCCAGCTGAGCCTTAAAAGTGTCCAATGTGGAGAAGTCAACCACTTTCCTGGGGAGATTATTCCAATGATTGACTGTTCTCATTGTGAAAAATTTCCCTCTCCTGTCCAGGTGGAATCTTCCAAAGAGCATCTTGTGTCCATTCCCCCTTGTCCCTCCATATGACTCCTTGTGAAAAGGGAGTCTTCATCCTATCAGCTTATTTCTCTGCAGTCTTTGGCTGAAAGGAAGTAGGTCCATGGCACACATCTAACCCTGGAAGTACCGTTCCTGCTACACAATTCAAATGACCTCTCCCTAACTCAGTCTTATCCCTGTGTTAACCACTCAACAGGACCACCTGAGGTTTTTGAGCAAAGCTATGCATCTTGACAATAACAAACCTCTTTTCGGGTTGGTGGGATTTACCATCCCACCAGGAAGTGTACCTTTTTCCTGTAGCAATGCACTGGGGGAAAAAAAAAAGTAAAATATTTTCATCCTTCTTCTCTATAAGGCTAACTTCACGAGAGGCTAGTCCAACTGGTGCTGATTTGAACAGCCCCGTGATACAGGGAGAAAGGCAAATCTGCATTCTCTGCAGTAAGACCCTGGGAATGATCTCCACTGTCATGTCAGATGAAAATTCATGAGTCTATGCTGTCACCATATGAGGCAGCATAATAGAATATGGTCTCATTCGTATAAATTTCTGTTTTCTTCCCCTGCCACTTGTCTTTTTAGCTATTAAAGAGGGTTAAGGGCCCTCTTGTCACTGTTATTAATACAGCAAATCTGCATCAAGGAGGCTTTTGCCCTTCTATTCCTTGGGAAGTTTCTCTCAATGCTAGAATTAGAAGTAAAGATGAAAGCTGAAAAAAAAAAAAAGACTACTGACAGTAGATATTCAGCAGCTCTTTTTCAGGAAAAAAAAAGTCAAGGGAGATTATATATGTGATCAGATAGTTTAGAGATACTTCTCTTCCCTGCTGATATAAGAGAGGGAAACTAGGTCTAAACAAAAGATCTGTGGCCTCACGATGGAGGATGTTAGAATAGGCTACAGACTAAATCCTTATTGAATGATCTTGAATGTTAGGGGCTTGTTGTTGTTGATTTCAGCAGCTAAATGATTCCAGTTACTACAGGGATTTGCTCTTTAAGTTTCCTAGCTCAGGGAACTGAACTTTCCCTTCAGGAGGATTACCACTAGCTCCTATAGACCTAATCAACATAAACCTCCAGCCCGGCAGGCAGGTGTCACAGTAGCAGTTCGTTTACAAGGTAAGTATGTACAAGATGTGAGAAGTTCAGAATTAGTAATGCAAGTCTTCTGTCATTTTTATCATTGGACCCTGCAGGGAAGATCTGATTAAATGGATATTCAACTCTTTGCATTAATGTGCACCCAATTTTAATTTGCATATAATTAACAGCACAAAAAGTATAGTTTTATTATTTGCTGTTGGAAAGCAGATCTCTGGTAGCAAGGAGCTACACACAGTTGCTAAAGTGTGTCATACCTCTTCTTTCTTTCTCTTTCTGTTTCCTGCAGCATATTAATTTCAACATCTATTTTGTTTGGTATAAAATGCAACATTCAGGTTGTTTCCTCAACTAAGTTGCTTCATATGTTGCTTACGTAAAAATAATAACCTTGTAGACCTAGCAAGCTGCAAATGCCCCATATAGTTCCACTGAGACATATGTTTAGAGGTAACGTGTGTATTATAAATCCCAATTGGAAATTGCATTTCAGAGGGCTTTGGTTCTGGCCATGTTTTTTGACATCCGTCTGGGAATTGACAGGGAGCAAACCAGTTCACCTCTCTGCACCTTTGATTCCCCTCTCAGTGTTGCCTGGCTGGGCGATTTAGACTCTCTGGACCGGGGTTAGAATAAGAAGGGAAGAATAGCTCCGCTTACATATTCACTTGGTGCATCTATGGCTCTTGTTGGGCATAAATTGCCTCTCTAATAATTGAAAATGAAGTTCCCTACTAAAAGTTTTTTTTATCAATCAGTTTTATATTTGAAACTATACATTAAATATTCAATTATTTGATTTTCTTTTACTCTGAACTAGAACTACTGTCTCCTAGGATGAAATCCAGAACTTGTGTATTTCAGTAACATCCTAAGCTCCTTCACTGGCACGATGAGGCTGCTGTTGGCAAACTACTAATTTTCAGTGTTTACCTTCCTCAGTCTCTCAGCTGCTGCTTGCTGGAAGAGTGGTGGCTGTATCCAAAAGATTATCCTGTATTTACCCTGGTTTTTGTATTCTTTTTCTACTATATATGCTACTGTGGCTGTATGGGATAAGATAGATCTTTATTTCAACCCAGTACAGCAGTTCTCATAATCTCGTATTAACAGATGCGGGTCCTGCTACCTGCTGACTCGTGAGCATGACCTTTCTGCTCAGAAATCATGGCCCAGAAGTACATACCATCGAGGCTTCTTAGATGGACAGCTATAGTAGTGCTATAGAGTATTGTGTGCTCTGCCCTTCTAGCAGTCTTAGATCTACAGCAGCATTGGAAATGCTGTATTTCATTGATTGTACCTTTACCTTTCAGTAATGTAAAATCATTTAGTATAGTCTTCTGTATGCTGATTATATGTGAAAAGCAGCACATCACGTATGTACTGTTGAACCAACATATGAATCAGTCTGTAACACTGGTTCATACAGTTAGAAATGTTAGGAATCAGTGTTATCAGATTTGATTAATTATTGTGGAACTGTAATTTAGGTTAATTGAATTTTATAGTAGAAAACTCCTCCACCAAAGTTGGTTGGAACCGATTTACACCAGAAAATTGAGTTAGTCAAAGGTTTACGTGTTGAATGACATCTTTACTCAGATTTGGAGAAATGCAGTACAAAAAGTATTCCTGTTAAATTGTGTTGAAGTAGACTGTCATCTGGGGAGTGAAATAATCATGCAAATATATGCAATAAATGTTAATTTCTAAACTACACAGCTTTGAGGTAAAGCTTACACTTTTTTCTTAATCCTTCATTTGAACAATGCTCATGGATGTGCGTTTCCCTGGCATTTACTTTAAAGCCATGTGAAAGGGAATATATCTTAATCCAGTAATTAGCAGTTATAAGAACACTGGAATCAAGTGGTCCAATATTTTCTCAGTTGACTTTGGATCAGAATATAGATACATAATATTTTTTTACTTAGCTACAATATTTTGTGACTATTTCCCTATCAGAGTAAGATAGATACAAACCATCAGCTGTATAAATGCTGTATGATGAGACTTGAATGCTTATAGATGGCAAAAATTTAAGTTTTGCAGTGTATTGGAGGCTGAAAAGCCTTAAAGCATGTGCAATTTCTAGGCAGAGCTAGAACTAAAGAACTCTGAAGGGCTCAGAGGCTTGTTCAGCAGCTGTTGCCTTTATAATCTTTATAATTGTACCAGGAGGCTGAAGCTAATTACGGTACTGTGGTGTAAAACTACGTTCATAGTCTGGTTGCATTGATTATTTTGAGAAACATCTGTAACACCATGCAGAATTTTGTTTTAACCTATTGAGGCAATTGACATCTTAATTTGAGCTGCCTCTTCCTGATTTGGATACCTAGTACATCTTTCATTCATTACCATATGGTCTTTGTATCCTGTTTAGCTTCTCTTTCCTTGGGCCTGTGTGTGCCAGGAGAGAAATTTCTGCATTTTGTGGGGTCTATAAGCAGCAGCAGCAGACTGCTGCTGGAAAGGAATGACGGTAATTTGACCGGTGTGGTCACAAACAGTTAACTCTGTGGGAGAGGTGTTAGGGCTAAATGATGTTATAATGGCATTTCTGCTCAAATAAATGATTCCACCATAACAAGATTTAGAAGTAGTTTCCAAATGACCAGGGAAGGGAAGTAAGCAAGTAATGAATTAGCATGTCCGTTCTCTTAGCGACAGCCTGACTGTGTCATGCGCTGCCAGCGGGGCTTTGTCAGCGAGCAGTAGGGATGGCTTGATGTAGGGGAGGCGAGTTTCAGGCTTATTAAGAAGTAATGCAATGGGCATATACTGAATTCAGGGTTTTCTCTAAATACATATGCTGAAAGCATTTAGAGAAGACAGGAATTTTTCATGTCCTGTGTCCTTAAAATGGATTTGTCTTCAGGTAGGAGAGCTTTAGTGAAGCACTAAAGCCCAGATAATCTCAAGAATTTAGGCACTTAGTTAAGTGTTTCTTATCTTACTGATGAGAAAGCAGTAGGAGTGACACTGATTAGACTGACATCACGCTGTTAGTACTGTTGCCACCATGGCTTTTTCCAGAGGGAACATTCCTCACCCAGGTCCCCAGCCCCTCTTATTATTGGAATAATAAGACATATTATAGACAGGGCTGGTTCTATATGCATCATAGTCTGATATATATGTGCCTTCTGCATTGGTACTATCCCTAGTGAGTTCCTCTCCCACGGAAGGGAATGGAGCACGACTCAAGCATGTTTCTTGCACAGTTATGGATGCTGTACTTCTTGGTCCAAACAGTTGTTATGTAAACCGTTTGCCACTCCTGGGTTGCAGCTGTGTGTGGAACTGAAGGTGGAATAGGCAGAGATTTTTATTTGCAGTCACCAGTTGTCTTCAGTAGCCCAAGTCCTTTAATGATGTGACTCTGGGGGGGAAGCCGTAACTGGACATGCTGGATGCGATAACCTTCTCTGTGTCTAGTTATGGTAGGGCAGCTGGAAATCCACGTACCTGAGGCTTTTTTGGTTCATTTTTTTTTAGCCATAATTTTAAAGGAAGTGATTAATAATTGGTAATAATTAGCATGTTAGAATAGTATTCAGAAAGTATTTCTTTCCTGAGGCACCTGGAAAACTGCAGAATGTAATGAACACAAATTATAATACAATAAACAAGGTAAAAATGTGAATTTGACAAAGTATAGGCATAACCCTCATTTCCCTTTGTCTACCAAGTAGTCGGGCTGGCCATGATGTATGTGCTAATATACAGTTTTAATGTGTCTCTGAATGAGTGATAACTAAATAATGTGAGATTATCATAGTGGCTGACCGCACCGAATAAAACCAAGATCATCAGAAGTAATTTACACGATTATAAAACAGAAGCATTAATACAAATTGAGAGGTATACTTTGTATCTGAAAGTCGAATTGTAACCTCTGAAGCTGCTCTAGGCAGTAGGAAACCTGCGTGGTCTTGGGAAGGTGTAACTGTATGAATGGGGATTTACTGTCTTTGCCTATACGCATCGTGCAAAAATTGGGAGTGTTATATTCTTTGGTGGCAACTGGTCAAGTATTAACCATGTCCTTGAGTTCTCTTGCTCTCCTCCTGTCACACGCTGAGCTGTGACTTGGGTCTTTTGTTACAGATCACGGATGTGTTAGCTTTTGGAATTATTTTGTGTGGCTTGTAGCACATGTGAAAAGAAGGTTCTTTGGACTCTTCTAAGCAAAATGGGGCATGTTTGCTTGTGGCAAAGGGTGTCCTGGGGGAATGCTCCCAGGTGTACGTCCTTTAAAGTGATCTGTGATGCAGGATTTTCAGAAACAGCCAAGTGATTTGGGAATGTGGAAATCCTTCAGTTGAAATTGTGTTCCTTGATTCATTAGATGCTCTTTGGAAATGCTATTCACAATGGCTGAAAATACTTTTTTTTTTTTCTCAATAACAGATGCTTACGTATACACTTATGTTTGAGAGCTATTCATTAAAATATTTTAAAACATTTTTTGTTCTACGTATGTTTGCAGCATATGGAATATTTGCAGTTGCAGACCATGGCGGCAAACTCAGCCTATTCAAATACGTCTGCAGCTTTATTTGGATAAGAAAAAATGTATTGAATTTGGAAATCAATAGAAACTAAATACTACAAAAGTGTTATGTATAAGAACTTGGAGGTACATGGGATAAAGCAAATGTAGTTTAGCCACAGAAAGTCTAAGGCTCCAAAAATCTACAAATGAATTATAATAACTTATTTTCAGGATCTGACTGGGAAAAAACATTTTCTCCAAGAGTCGCTATTCTAATTTAGTAGAAGGAAGCTTTTACACGGTTGTTGTTACCAAGGTAACCACTTCCTTCATATCCATGTGTTCAGCATATGTGTATCACTTTATCTAGTAGCTCTCTGAGGCAATATCATGGCACTGCATTTGGGAAATGATTTTTTTTTTTAAGTGTATAAAACTTCTTAACATCTAGAAGATTCATTAAATGATCTCACTCAAGACAGACTTAACTTATTCTTTTTGGGTTTTTTTTATGCTAAAGTTCTGAATGTGACTGAGTCTTGTTATCTCTTCAAACTCAGTGCGAAGTAAATTTAAAAAGTAAACAAGTCAGTGTCAATATTTTATTTCAAATGCATGTATACAATGATTTATGGATTATACATACACACAGGCATATATATAAAAATGTATGGTCTTGTATATGTACGCAATATAGATTGGCAAAAAAACCCCTAAAGAGGTCTTGCCATCTCTATCTTCCTTTTGGTTGATCTATTTGTTGCTAGATTCTATTAAGTGTCTAACCACCTGTGCCCACTTGAGCCTGGTCACTTGAGGCATTGGTATCAAACAGAAGCATTCACAACAGGAGTATTTGTGGTATTGTAGTGACTTTAAAGAAACTACGTAAAGATTTGTTCCTGCGTCGCTTGCGTGGTGACCAGCAAAGAATGAGAGGTTTTGCCAGTTTCAGTGTTTACCGATCATCTCCAATGTGCTTGGCAATGGAGCTAATGCAGAGGCTAAAAACAAAAGGCGGGGGGGCCAGATGGACTAAAAATTACGGCACAGATAAGGTATACTGCATGCCTCGTCTGAAACACTGACAGTATTGTTTTTAGTGAAGTCGAGCAGCTCCAGTTCCTGCAGATGTAGTAGAACCAGGAGTATGCAGCTTTTGGAGGTTATCCTTCTAATCTTAAAGTTAGCCTTGCAAAACCCCCAATAGATCTAATACTAGCAAACACATGGACGTTTTTTTCTTGGATAAAGTGTTTTGCACAAGATGGAAGAAAATCTTGAAGCCGCTGTGAGCTGTCTTCCTATTGGAATGTGTACAAAGTTTAAATAAATACATAAAAAAGACTGTGCAAATATGTTTATGCAGATGTTTTAAATATATCTTGGATAAAATTCACCCTGTTTTTATCACACTTGTAGTTTAATGTTTTAAAGCTTCCAGAAAGAACCTTTTTTTTCTCTATTATTTATCTATCTCATTTTTATCTTGGAGCCTAAGATAAATTTTGGGTTATCTGCTGAACATTAGAGCGGAAAAGATATTGATTGAACAGCCATTAGATCAGATCTTTTGAGTAAGGCATGAGTGAAAATCAGTTAAGTTTGTCCGTAGTAGCTGAAGTGTAAAACTTGGCATATTTTAAAGCCCACCTGTGCTCATTTTGAGACCTTACTCCCAGCATGTGCCATCCTTAAACTTAAAGATTTTGAACTGAACCCAAAGAACACGGAAACAAATGGAAATGTTCTCATCTCATCCTATTTCTGTATAATTTTGTTGGTACTCTCTCTAAGAAGAAACTCTCTGCAAACACAAGACTTATTAAATTATGGGTTTGGGCAAACAGCTTGCTCAATAGAGGCAGTGCAAATGCCTTGCCTCTTGAAACTCCTTGTCTTCGTAAGCCATTAGATGCCAGCTTTTCTGACTTACTGCTGCAAGTGTCTTAAAACTGCAGAAACTTTAAATTACTTCAGACGTTTTTCCTCCCACTTGCAGAATAAATCACCAGGTCAGTGGATGTCGCACTTTCCAGAAGTTGCATTCAAAGATCATCCACTTATGCCTTACGCTGTGAAAGCGCAACTGGCACTTGTAAGCCCATAGATAAAGGAAAGGGCATTTGTTCTCACCATCACCTTTTGTTAGCACTTGAATAAGTTGCCTAGTTTAGTTACATGAGTTTAAATGAAATAAAAATTGAATGCACAATTTATATCAACATAACATGAAAAAGGGGTTAAACCTATATTTTTGCTATTCTTTTTTTTTGCATATGGAGACTTTTTTTTCATAGTTTTGAGACCTGGGTTACAGAATTAGTACCTTTCACATAGTTTGACTTCTCTGTTTTTCCTTTTCTCACTATGCATTAATGCCTCCACAACTTTGGACACTTCAAACTCCCCCCTCATAATTTCTTACACACTCCCCTCTTTGTTTTATGGCGCATGGGCTCGTTAAACTCCTTGTTCTATACAGAGAGATGTGCCTTTCTTTTAATCCGTATTTGATGCTTTTTACACTTGATCTTTTGACTGGTTTTATTTGTTTATATTGTGGCACACAGTCCCCATCTCAGTTTGACTGTCCTGTTCAGAGGGAGCCAAACTTAGCACAGTGATTCTCTATACCCCTATTGGAGAGCAGATCAGCAGCAAATTATCTTACTCACAGTGCCCGAGTTCCCTCTTGGGGAAAACTGCTCCGAGTGTTTCCAGAGGGGAGCTTCTGAGGCAGGTGTGCATTGTGGAGGGCCAGGGTGCCAAACTGTCCCTATAGATACAGACCTGTAGGTACTCGACGTGTTTTGGAACCATACCACAAGAGTTATGTATCCCTTGGGGTGCTCTAGCTTGTTACAGTTATTTGCGTGACTGAGTGATATGTAATAGAGCTTCATACTTACTTTTTACCACTGACTTCCATACTTGACTTTCTTCATCTAACTACTCAAGAGCTTGGGCCACTCTTCAAAGAACACACTTAAACACAGAAGACATGATACTAGAAAGGATTATAATTTTCTGATTATAACTCTTCTTTAAACTTATTTTCAACATGTATGGCATTATAACTAAACCTAATCAAGATAATTGGGCTTTTTTCGTCCTTTTGCTATTGTGTAGCGTACTGACAAAAGTAGGCTAGAAGTGGTGTAAATTTGCTTTTCTATCATATACCAACATTATTTCTGATAGGAATGTCATTTACTTCATCAGTGTTCCAGAAAATTCGTGCTGTCTTGAGATCTGCCATGCCCACCAAAAGCAAAATTGTGTCTGTGCATGTGTGGAAAGACCATTTCAATGCTGTCTCCAGAGCTATTGTTTTGTTCCACTGATTCTTTTTTGACTTTCAATGTAATCATCTGCACTTCCACTTTTATGTAATTATAACTTGAAGGTAATAATTTGTAACGAGCAAGTCCCCTTAAGCAAACCTGCAATGTCAATGTGGTGTCTGTATTGGAAATGCTCCCTTCTGGTTGTCAGTTTTGTTAACCAAGTGTTACTGCACACCAGTGTTAATTAGTAATGCATGGGGGCTGACTTAAAGTCCAGGTGCTTAGCAAATTAAGAAGCGTCAGTTCCTCGCAGTCCCTAGAGTTTCTTTGTGTCCTTATGCCCAAATTCCACTCAAGTTAAATATATACTTTTGTACTTTTTACCTAGCAGTGAAAGTTGGATTTGACTGTGAAAAAGAACATGAAAATTTCCTTAGTGTTATTCCTGAGCACTCACAGATTTTATTTCTAAATTCCACTTTTTTTTTCTCCAGGACATGGCTTGCAGGTGTACTGTGTGGAGTGTTTTTTTCCCCTGCTTTCTCTAAAGGCATCAGAATCTCTCCAGCATTCCTACCCCCCAACTGTGTTAATTAGCAATGGCAGTGCTTCGGATGAGTTGCACATCACATTATAGTTGGATAAGCAAACCAAAGTCCAGATACTCATCCTGGCAGTCTACCTGATGTCAGGTACTGCCTGTGGTGTTTGCTGTTCTCCAAGTGGAGTAACTTAGAAATAGGGAAGCTGTGTGAATTTTTGCGTTGCTAAAAACACTTGTGTGAAAGCTAAGAAAAGAACACTCATTACCTTTTATACTAAATTTCCCATCCTCAACTTCAAATAGTCTGTTCTATCAGTTTCTTAGTGAAAAATCACCACATTATACCAGCTATGCAATGAAGGTGGCCACTTGGCTTATGACTGGTTGTTACGCATGGGAAATTCCTCTGGGGTCAGTAACCCCTTTGCAGAGGGACAGGGGAGACTGAGGGCAATAGTGTTAAACCACTTCAGGTAGGTTTGTTGGATGGAAGATATCTGGCAGAGCCTCAAATTCTTATGATTTAGCCTAAAGGCCAGAAGAAACATAGAATTTCAGGTCTTACTACAACCGAAGAATGGATACCACATCAGGGAAGTGTTCATGAGTACTTCTGTTGAGCAGAAACTCAGCTCTTAGCAAATTGCAACAAGTGGGTTTTTGCTATTTTCAGGGTAAAGCTGAGTTTTGGAAAAAAAAAATAAAATCCTTTTCTAGTCAGAACTTCTTGCTGACCAGTTATGTATTGAAGGAAAATAATTTTCTTTTCTGTAAATGCTATTTCTGAATGTATTTCAGTGATCTTTTTATATTTGGAATTTGTGCTGTCAGAACTGCCTTTGAATACTGAAAAGATCAACAGGGAGGAAATTTGCATGGAAGAGGGAAAGGTTAAAAATAAAGGAAAAATTATGACAACTTTTACTTCAAAAAAAATCTTGTTGCCATCTTTTGTTTAAAGCAAACAGTGGAGTTCACGTTTATACCAACTTTAATGTAGAAATAAGCCACCACTTTCTGAAACAACTACTACTATGCTTTTTTTTACCTATCTGTTTAGCTAACAGTAGACTAAGGACCTGCTTCCACCCTCTTTCTGGATGTTCTATTCGGCAGGTGCTTGACAGCTTCTTGGTTTGCATGTCTGGCATCTAGAAATCCCAGCAATTCTCTTACTGTGCCACCACCTAGCTCCTGCAAAATGTGCCCTCTGAAATCAGAGGAGTTCTTTGCCATTTTACGTGACTGCATGGGACTTCTTCCTGCAATGTTCAGGGGTTAGTCTGAGGTTTATTTGCACATGAAAGTTTTGTCAGCTAAGAGACCTCCTCCCCACCCCCCTTCTGCCTACAGATTCTTTGATAAAGAGAATACTCAGGAGTAAGGGAATGTATTCTGTAATGGAAGGGGGAATAAGATATCCTGGTGTAAAGCAAGATTGTACAGGCATTCTACAGCTACACTGGCGAAAATATTTGGAGAAGTGAAATAATTAAAATAGTGATATTGGTACAGGAACAATGTCCAGACTACAGTTATGAATTTGGATCTCAATGGAATGATCTAAAAGTCACTCCTATGAATGGGTTCTTCTATTGGCCTGTATAGGTTTTGGCTTGAGATTTTGTGCAAATCTCTGGGCATACATGCATACAGAAAAAAATGCAAAGACCGAGCATAAAAAGCTTATTTCCAAAGAAAGATGAAAAAGGCCGTCAGCTTGGTTTTTTTATTGTTTTTATTTTTATTTTTTATGAGTGCGATGCTCTTCAGAGTTGTACATTTTTCCCAAAGCTGCCTCAGCATTGTAATTTGTTACATATAGATGATTCTGCTCTTTTGTTTGTTTTTCTCCTATATTTCAAGATTTCTAGGGCATGGCATATAAGAGCAAAAATCCCTCTGCTGGGAAATCCTAGACTTCTGTTCTAATACAGTTATTTAGATAACTCAGTAATGATTTTATAGTTTTAATTACCTATAATAATAACTGATTATTAACTTAAAACTAATACTGTGTGGGGTAAAGAATTTGAAAATGGGGATCCTTAAGGCCAATATGTAAATATATAACTCTTAGTCCCTAGCCATATCTCCCTACCTGCCACTTCATCACTAAGAAGTCCCAGAAGGATCTCTCGGAGCTCTAACGGGGCATCTGCACAGCTCTACCTACAGAACGAAGGATGATAATTACGGTTAGGCAAACATTTCAGAAATAACTTCAGGAATGCATTCCCTTTCTTTCATTCTTTTTCCCCCTTCTTTTATGGTTTCTGTATCAAAAGGCTGATTGCCATAACATCTTATGTTTAAGAACATTTTGGTCTGTAGTTGTATGGGTCAGTTTTAGAATGCAGTTAAAAGGCAAGCTGTTTGTACTGAGTATTCATTTGAATATTTTTCTTTTAATTGGCAATTTAGCCCTTTGGATAGAAAATCCACTCATGTCATCATAAGTCATAGGAGTCTCTGATTTAATTTTTTCTTTTACCACCGGGAACCAGGAGACTTGTAACAGTGCCTGCCTAGTAGATGAGTGGGAAGAATCATTTAATTTCAGCCTTGGGAAGGGCATTTTAAGATAGCTATAGATCTGCTTGTGCAGTGATTCTCTGTAAATAATCATGAAACTTTAGGTTTTCACCCCCATTATAGAAAATGAAAACAGGTGTGTTGATATGACTGCAGTGTTTGCAATACTGTCGGATCAGATTTGAGTAAAAAGAGAGCTCTTCAACTTTTCACTCCTTGCAGGAGTGATTATGTGAAGGGCATTTTAAGATAGCTATAGATCTGCTTGTGCAGTGATTCTCTGTAAATAATCATGAAACTTTAGGTTTTCACCCCCATTATAGAAAATGAAAACAGGTGTGTTGATATGACTGCAGTGTTTGCAATACTGTCGGATCAGATTTGAGTAAAAAGAGAGCTCTTCAACTTTTCACTCCTTGCAGGAGTGTTTTTGTTTTTCCTTTTTTTTTTTTTTTTTTGGCTGTGGACTTAAATTGTCAGCCAACATGTGAAAGACATAGGAAGAAAGTTTCTGTAATTACAGAGATTATAACAGTGTTGAAGCAAATCAAAGTGCGATTTAGCAGCAAAGTAGCTGCATAGAATGGGATGGAAATGGTGACCATGCTCTGATTTTACTATGGTCTGCTGTTACACAGGAGTTTTTCTTTCAAATCAAGCTTTCCAAACAATATATGTGTTAAACTATAATTTTTCCAAATATGTAATTATACAGTCAACCAACCATTAACAGTGGTGTTCCAGATTTGGATTACTGTATATATTCTGTATCTTGCCTTGTTAAGAAAGGATGCATTAGTTTTGTGAAAGGTAATGGCAGGCTTTCGGTTTGCTTAAGCTGAACAAAAATAGTAAGGTTTTAGTACCAAATATGTTCTACATTTGATAGCGACTGGTATCTCTGGGATTGGAAGAAATAATATGGTCTCTGCAACAAAAACAGAATGTTGTTTTTTTTCTTATTTTTCCTTAACAGCTTCCCTTTGAATATTAGTTCAGTCTAAGAATCTCCTGCATTAATTGAAGAGGTTAGGTTCTACCTGCTCACTTCATTAACAGCTGTTACTAATTAGTGGAGCTTAGTCATTAAAGAACCTGCTGGGGTTTGAGGAGAACAATTTATATTTTTTCATGGCATTTAAGCACACAATACACTTGTGAGTGGAAAAGTTTCATTTGGGAGCCCTCAGGTTTAGCAACATTAGCATACCTATGTGGGCTAGACTGGAGCTGTAGATGAATAGCCCCAGGATAGGAGGCTCAGGAGAGACCCAGCACTTGAGTAGGTGCTCTAGGAGGGGTGATTCAGAGCAGCCTTCTGGGCTGTAGCTCTGCTGGCAGAAGGAATGGTGGCGTGGCCTGCTCTGTGCTTGGCAAACTTGCGACGTTGCAAGCTCTAGCCTCAAGCAGTCTTTGGACAACAACTTTCATTAAGCCTCAGTATATGGCAATATGAAGTCTCATAAGAGTATGGCGGAAGATAGCTGCTGCTTCACGGGTCGTTCAGGGCACATCAGGCTGGGCACATGTGGTGTAATCAATTTGAAAGGTGCGGGCTGCTTTCCCTAATTCATTATTTTTGTTCTGTGGAGCGGAACCATTTTCTACACCTTTGTTAATCTAGCCCCTGCTTCCCATAGGCAGTGGTATACTTTGTGTCTGGTTTTGGAGCCTGTTATTCTGATAACTCCCAGTGTCAATTCCAGGAGCTAGGAGGGGTTTTTAGTGTACGTCTCTGTCGTACAAGCTCTGATGCAAGTCGCCCCGTGCAGTGCGAGGAAAGCAGTTTTGGTTGGTTCCTCTGTTGAGGAGGGATGAAGGAGGAAGCCTTCTGCTCCCTCTCTCCCTTGAGCAGCTGTGTAGAACAAGCCATGCACATCTGGGCTGGCTTCAGGATTAATGTTAGCCTCTTATGTGAGGTTACTCTTTCTAATAGCAGCTTATTTTAATTTACTGGATTATGTTCTTGGGTTTGTCCTCAAACTTCTTTTGCATATGGACTTCTAGATCTATCTGGCTATGTTGGATTTAAACTTTGAATGCATCATTAATGTATGCTGTTGCACAGCTCTTCTCTGATGGTATGCATGTAGTAAGTTGGTTGGGTTGTTCTTCAGAACAGTTTTGTTACATTAGAAGCTGCCTATGCTATATATTTTGAAGTATTTAAGTACCATAGAATAAAAGTGTACTGCAGTTTGGTACAGCTGCTGGAGGAAAACTAATATTCTTCCAGGTAGAGGCAGTATTCATGTATCCAGTCTGATATTCTTCCACGTAGAGGCAGTATTCATGTATCTAGTCTACATGGTTATGCTTTAAACCACCCCCACCCCAAAAAAAAACAAACCCAAAAACCCAAACCAAACCAAAAGACCAAAAAAACCAGAGGTGATCTAGTGATTTGAACTCACCCAGTAACAAAAAAGTAATTGAAAACTGAGGAACTAGCATTTCATGGGTGCGCCACTAATATTAACAACAGATGATGAGAGTTTTCCCTCTTGAGCTTCAAAAAAACGTGTTTGAAGGTATTTGCCTACAGATGGGATGGATGAAATGGAAGTATCTAGTAATTTATTTCAATGGTGAACCAAAGTGGGTTTTCTATTTCTTTAGCTCTTGCAATAAAACAATAGCAACCTGAAGACACTTCATGCAAAGGATGTTCTCAGAGTGACTTATTTATGTTTTGCTGTTGAGAACTATGTTTGGTATACTAACAGTACAGCATAGTTTTGAATTTATGTAATTACCAGTTGAAAGATGAGGAGTCCCTCTCCTTGGGAAATGCCTTAAGCGCAACATGCGTTTGATGGGAGCAGTTTTTCTCCAAAAGGAAGGCCTCACCTCCCTAACATTATTTCTTGGATACAATTTTATAAGACTTAAAAGTAAGCAGTCCTCAGCGGGGATGCTTCTTAGTGCTATTGAGAAGATGCCTAAGCTGCATCAGAAGCAGGGAAAACATTCCCAATACCTTGTCAGGACCTTGCCAATAATAATTAACAAATCTGCAATTCCCTTCTGTCTGGTGGCAGGGTTTTAACAAATAACTCCTGGGAGTCCCTGAGAGGCCTTTTTAGCACATTGCTGGTGACAGCCTGGTGCTGTGTTGGGACAGCTCATTAAAACCTACCTTGGTGTGATAGAACAGAGAAGCATCACCCTGATTTTCCACCAACAGTGATTCCCCAGACAGAAACCCCCCCATATAACTTTTCAGTTAGAGTAACCTCTGTCTAGATAAGCCTCAAGTCTGTGGCCACATGTGAGTGTTGTGGGCAGTGCCAGCTTGCTGCTGTTTCTTGGCTGGTGTAGAGGCTGCTGGAGGTCACAACAAGCAGGATGAGTCCAGTGTCATCCCATAAGCTGCAAAAGGGCAGAGCTGGACAGGGGGAGCACTTCTGTTTTCAGATGTAGAATTTGCCTTCCAATGCTTCTTGAAACAGGAGGTTGCTGCTAACTGAAAATTGACCTATTTTAATCTGGAAAACATCAAAATATTTTGACACTATCGGAAAATCCCCTTCCCCCCTCTCCTAAATATGTTCACAGAAACCTCCTTCTGCCTAAAGGGAACTGTTTTTGGCAATTATTTCAGCTTTTATGGGAAATCACAGAGGCTGTTTAAACTTTTGAAATTAGCTCTTGGGGGAAGTAAGTTGTGGCAGTGAAGCAAAAACCTTAGGATAATAGGATTCACCCATGGCGAGGAGAAAATAGGTGGCCGTCCTCATTTGGTCGTGTTGTCTGCATCCTTTCACATGAAACCCCATCCCCTCTCATCTCCAGCTACACAGATTAGGCTGGGTATGGGAGTGACAGGTAATTTCTTCGCTGGGAGCGGGGCCTGTGGCCTTCTCTTCCATAACTACCCTCTCTTGCATCTCCTAATGGATCACCTCGTGTGTCTTGTAGAGAACCTTCATCTGTCAGGAGTTTCAGTTTTGCTACAAACGGCTTGTTGGTCATTTTGATGAGGGTGCCTTGGGGTGAGGCTTTTCTTTGGGCATTAAACTCCCGTGAGCATGAGAGTAAGGTATGAACTGGTTTCACTGGCTGTTAAACATGGCTGTTGGCTTGTTTCCGAAATAAATGTGGAAAGGAACTGTATTTATCTACGCTACTGTTATGTTGCCGAGTCCTTTTCACTCTTCTCTTGCTCCCACATCTTTAATCTTATTTAGAGGGAAAGTCAGATGAACTGTGGTGCTTTCCAGAATATTGCCTTTTTTTTTTTTTTTAAAAAAGGTGCATTTCAAGACTGAGGTTAAGAGTAAGAATGAACTGTTGACCTCACTGAAATCATTGGAAACTTTGCCTTTATGGGCAAACTTTCCAAGAAAGAATTTCTTCTCAAATAATCTGTTCAGTACTCAATGATTTCGCTCTGGAGGGTTATGCTAGGTTGCAAAGTACACTTCCCACATATTAAATACAAACCCAACCAAACAAAAAAAATCTCAAAAAAACTTTAGTCAGAACTATCAGCAAGAACTCAAACATGGAGCCATAATTGAAGCAGTAGTACTTCCCCTGGACTTTGCAGACTCGCTGCTAATATAGCAGCAGCTTGAGATAACCTTGTGGATAAGAATGATGCACTTAGAGATGAGAGGTTCTTCACATGCTGTATAGCACTTTAAAATGCTAAGTACTTCCATATTTGGAAGTACTTATCTTTTCGTTTCTACAATATCTTAATTTTTTTTTAAAAGCCCCAGAAATCCTATTAAGTTCTTGTAAGTGTTTGCTTTTATATTAATAAATCTTCAGGGAAAACACATAATTTTTCTGATTGATTTTATAATTTAACACCTGCTTCTTAAGAAGATATCTAAAACATTTAAAAACAGTGTTAAGCCATCTCGTTCACTTGTGTTGAATGCCATCATGTGATAGGAACAGATACACCACTGCCTGCCAGTAATTTCATTAACATTTCAAGTCAAAGAATACTAGAGAATTAGGACACAAACTTAATAAAAGTACATTGTTTCTGATATTACTTTCTTCCTTTTTGTTTTTAAGGGTACTGTAAAAATGAGTCATAAATTATAATGTTGCTAATTTTCCTGCCATGAGGGTGAACTTCCTTTTCAGGATTTTAGAAAGGAAATTAGTGCTAACAAAATGTGTTAGATCCGCAAGAAAGTAAACTAAACAGTGGCTCTGGATGACAGAACAGACAAACCAGGGGCATCAGAACTGCAGAATTCCCTCTTAACCTTGGCAAACATGTCTCAGTCAGACCTGCTGGGGAAACAGAGGCAGCTGAGCCTCCACCCTGCTTCAGATTCTTGGCTCCCTGTGGAAGCTGACAGTCCAAAACGGCTCTCAGCAGACTTGATGGAGTGTTTTTTATGCAGTGCAGCTGTCTTCAGTCCAAGTCCTACACCAGCAGCCTACGAAGGTCTTCAATGTTGGTGATCTAAAGTAGTCACTCGTAAATCTTACAGCTGTTTGTAGCTTAGCAATGGTACAGTAGTACGTGTTACACATCACAGACGTGAGTTCACTGAGGTTTAAGAATTACCAGATATGTGATACTGAACTTTGAGAAATCAGTTAAACACTTAAACAGAATGAGTGGGTATATTCAAACATCTGACCAGCACAATTCTGTTTTGGAACCAGCTGAGCTCTGCTCTCAACTTCAGTGCTCCATAAGCTGTTACATAGTGGTGTAGATATGAAGGATTTAAAATGTCTGAGTCATCTAGTTCTCAATGTTCAGCATGTGGAATTGATGATGGACTGCAATGAGTGGCAGGTGATGAGGAAGAGTGTGACTTTTTTTTTTTCTTGCTACAGTACCTGAGCATTGTACATTATGTCAGTCCTCAATAGTCACTTTTCCTACAGAGGAGCATTTCTAATGGCTAAATATGGCTCTTGGTTTGAAATTAGAAAGAAATTCAGTAAGGTTGTGAATTATGAAGTTTGCATATTTGTCAGTCTGTGGGTGGACTTGGTAGACTTGCAAAACTGTTCGATCCCCAGCTATCCAAATTACAATTTAAATAAGGTGATTTTAACATTTGCAACTTAGATTTATTTAATGAGCATAGTGGTTTTTAGTGGAACAGTGCTGTTATCTGGAAGGGCCAGATCAGGCTAATTTTAAAGAGAACTACAAAGTTGCAATTTTATTGCAAAGGTTTGGTATAATCTCATAAATATTTGGTTTAGTCCCCTGCATCTACTACCTGTGGCTTGTCTTCTAACACTTTATCATTATCTCATTATCTTTATATACACTAGATTAGAAGGTTAACGTATCTCATTGCAGAAAGGTTCATAAAGCAAAAGCATCTTTACTGAAGGAGCGACAGGTCAGAGGGCAGCACCGATAAGGAGGTTTGCTATGAAAGCAAAGTCTCGTCTGACAGAATGCTTCCAGGGCCTTGCATGTGTTTTCACATGCAAGTACATTAAGAAGCAACACAATGTGGTGGTGAGGTGGCTAAGGAAGGATATGACAAAATTGCGTAATGACAAAGATGGAGAAGGACCCGTTGTATTCAGCAGTGACGCACAGTTTAACATCAGAGCAGTTCTGCCTCTTATGCCAAGTAAAACGGTATAGACCTGCGTTCTAGAATAACGATGTAAAAATATGTGCCTTATAAGTACCCTGTGCCTTGACTTAAAGGTACTGAATAATAAAAAAAATACTGCTTTTGTGGTGTTTGTGTTTTTGTTTGTCAATTGGGTCTTGTTTTGTTCTACTATGTTAAAGAATGCCTTAGCACCCAATAGCAGGCGAGACTACAGAAATCCACAGTACAGTAAGTGAGGGGAAAAAAACGTCTGTTAGGGTAGCACCATGATATTGTTCAAGAAATTTTGAATAATTCCACTGAGTTTTAAAGAGTGTTTTTGGAAATTTTCCATGTATGATGCTATTTATTAGTTGGACAAAACTTTTCATAGTTGATTGACACCCCCTGATGTGTTGCTTCATGTTTTAATAAGATCCTTCTGTTAATAAAATAAATGTTGGCTGAGAAAGATGGGTGAGGAGGCAATTGAAGAAGATGGCTGTTTTAATTTCTTACTCTTTTTATGCTTCTCAAAAAAAACCCAAAAACAACCCAGCAGCAAGAGTTGACAGTCGGACTTGCTGTTTGTTGAATGACTCTGGACACGTGCATATTTTGAACCTGAGACGCAAGTACATGGAGGGGGTTGTAAGACTGTACAACTGGGGAGGTACCCATCTTAGATGAGGTCACACAGACAATACTTTTCCCTCAGAGTGCTCTCATCTGATCCAAAAGCAATGATTTTGGTAGCCAACTTTTTATTTTTATTTCTTGGGAGCTGGTAAAATTTGCTGTAGTATCTGAGGTCACAGGAGCTGTACTGATTTGAATCAGCTGAGGGTTGGCGTGGTTGTTTATTTTTAAAATGAGTGAAGTTTTTCAAATTCAGATTGAGCTCTGAGTTTCTTGACCTCTGCATTTCATGCTGTCTTTGCTCAAAGAAATTGAGCAAAATAAAAATGTCTATTCTACACCTGTTTTTCTCAGACTTTATACTTCAGACTTATAAATTACTTTGGCAGGTTTAAAAAAAAAACAACCAACAAACCAAACATACACTGAGCATCACTGCTACAGAAAAGCACATCTGCTTTATCGACTGTGTCACTGCAATCAGTCCATAGGAAAAGCCAAGCAGAAAAAAGCTTGGGTTAGTACAATACAGTTGCTCTATGAATTAATTGGACAAAGGCTCAGATTAAAAATAGATTCATTTTTTTAAAAGGAATGGTGACTTTTAAAGTGTGCAGTATCATAAAGATCTTATTAACCAAATATAAACTACTCTTATGAGCTGCGTGGGGAGGAAAAGAAAACAAAACCCAGATGCAGTAAAATTTTATGGCAAATGTTTGTCTCCAAAACAAATTTTATCAAGTGTTTATTCTTTTTTATTATGATAAAAGTATTCTTAACAATCATAGCCCAGTGAATACCCATTTATTCCAGAAGAACCACAGATTTTTCTGACTTTCCTCTTGAAACACTTTGTCTAAGAGGATTTTCTTTATATGGTACACAGCTCCCCAGGTTTCCATAACTTTGAAGATTACTTATATATTTTTATAGTTTAAAAAAAAGGAAAAAGAAGAAAACTTCTAGATCTAGCTGAATGTTGATCAAATTCTAATTAAACTCTTAAAAAGGAGTGGGATAATCCTGAGTTCAGACCACTGATTTGAATGTCATTAACCTGGACTATGTTGTTTAACTGGGTGAACAAATTTTTAAGGGGAAATTCCTTACACTTTCATGATAAACAAGGCCATGTTTATGGAATACTTTTAAATAAATTAATTTGATAGAGTTAAATATTTTTTTGTCATGAAGGCTCTTAAATGATTTTACAAGGTTGTAAAGTAAGATATCCTGGAGATATGTAGTGAGATATTACATCAGTTTACCAAGTGACACCACTCAGGTCCCACTCTTTATACCTTTACCTTTAGTCCCGTCTAAATTCTTGAAATGTAAGCGGTAGCAGTGTGCTGGGATGATCACTCATAGCCTTGGAAAAAACACTGCGGTATCCCAGCAGTGCCAAGCATGAAGAGAAGCTATATAATGTTTCCTCTAACACAAATGGTTGAAGACTCCCAGGAGATGGCTTCACTGTGTTCTCTATCTGGGTTTTCATTTCGGAGGCATTTACTGAAATAAGCTAAGAATGAAATACCACCTGCTCTGCCCAGATGGTAAACGTGTGGGACTTGATCAGATGCTGAAGCTGCATGAGTGTTTTGTACAAACAGGGATGGAGATGATCACTTTTACTCCTAGTCTCGTTCCTTTGGCGTAACAGTGATTCAGGAGCTTATTAAGTATATACAAAGCTTATTAAATTCTCTGGCTTTCATTCACTGAATCTAGTCAGCCATGCATCAGCATTGCTATTGGTCTGTGCAGCCTAGTCCCTGTGTTACACATACTTTGTACAATTCCAGGGTGAGAGGATTTCACTCTACTTAGATATATTAAGATTAAAACTTTAGAACCGCGTCCTGGTTTTGACTAATGGGGTGTTTAGCCAGTCTGCCCTCTCTCTGACAGTGGCCAAAGCGGATGCCCTGGGATGAGTAGGAACAAGACAGGCGGATGTGGTCCCTCCCGTATACTGATCATTCAGCTGGTTTGGATGCTACTGTTTGGATGTTCATTTTGTATCAATAGATTTTGTTGATTTTTCTTCTCTCTGTGAAGTTTTCCCCTGAGCTGGATATCCCTGGCTCCTCTTTGTCTAGGAGGCACAATTGTCTTCTGGCATTATAACAGTTTTAAGCAAAACTGTTTGATGCTATTGTTAATGATTAAATTGTTTCTTCCCTGAGTTCCTTCTGAATTCTTGGCTGAATATAAGCTAGTCCTGGGAATTTGATAGTTTGTCCAGTTTTTCCTTATGTTCCTTAGAAGAGCTTTAATTTCAGAGAGATCCTTCAAGTTCCTCCAAAAAAAAAGGGTCACAGTATGGGAATCTCTCTAGTCTTTCCTGTGATCAGCACTGACGCAAATAATTTTGGTTTTCTGTTGCACCTTTGAGAGCTTAATTTGTGTCTGCAGATCATCTGGTAGTATTTGTGTTCCAACAGCTTATCTCATAGTATTCATGTTCCTTACGTGTTCAATGAAAGATTTATAAGTAGTTCTGAGTCATCCTGATAATTTTTCCTTATTTTTTTTTTCTTGGTATACCTTGGACTTAGTTTAATTGTTTGGCTTGGTTTTTATTTTTTTTTTAATTGCATGTGGGTTTTTGTGGTGTTTTTTGTGGGGTCTTTTTTTTTTTTTTTTTTTTTCTTTTTTTTTTTTTTTTTTAAAACTGATCACAGTCCCAGCTTTCTGCAGGATTTCTTGCTTCAGAGAGGCTTCCTTAGCCTTCTGGTTAACCGTGCTGGCTCCATTCTGCCATTCAGGTTTATTGATAGTGAGAGTTCATCAGTAAGATTTTACCACACTCACTCAGCGTGTCAATCTGTTACAGCGTGAGGTTGCAAATCTTTTTGTGGGACCACTAACTACCAGGCCCATGAAGCATTTCTTGATAACACTTCAGTTTTTATCTCTGAGTTTGGTCCTGATAGGTCATTTCCCTGATGTATTTTACTGTTGTCCATGAAAGGGATTGATAGTATTCCAAGGGCAAAGAAATTTGATCCTACGCCACTCCATTAGCGTGTACCAAACTACTGGAAAGATATCTAGGAGACAGTTAGGAATTAATTTGCCCTGCTACAAAGTTTCCATTAATTGTGCTTTCTATGAGAAAGACACGATGCATTTGGTGGGAGATGAACTCTGCCATACAACCCACCTAACGCTCGTCGGATGCAGCCGTCTTTGCTCTGCTGCTTCTTGCAGTGTCTTAGGTGGGGAGGGCTGCTACCACCAGTCCTCTCGTCCTCAGTTCCATGTTTCTTGTTATTTCTATACTGAGGAAGCAAAAGAAAATTACATGAGAAGAGATGTAGCTGCAACACATAAAAGTACCCAGCATTTAGATAGGAATAATTTGCCCATCAGATGGTTACCCTAGTATTCCTGTATGATTTTATAAATAAAAGATAATTTTAATATTTTTTACTGGAATGCTCAAAAGGATATATAACTCTTCTCATACCCTTTCAAGATACGATAGTCTCCCTCTCTTCATCCTTCAGGAGCTCCTTAAACCCTCAAAACTAGAAGTAAAATTACCTCATGGTGATCTTTTTTTTTCTTTCTATACATGAAGTTATGAAGTTGCTAATCCACTCTTTTATCTTGTATTCACAATTATAATGTCAAGATTGAATAATCTGCCTTTATCTCCAGGGTGACAGCTATGTAGAAACTTCAAAAGGGACAGTTTTGCCAGCATCTAAAGACTCCTGTTAATTACTGTATCTTGAAGTAAAGTGAAATAAAGCTGGATGAAAAAAGATATTTCTCTTTGACAACCTTGTAAAAATACCAGTGATGAAGCAGTACATTTTAAGTACTTTAAGAATGCATTTAACCGAGATCAAGACCATTCTGATCATGGTGCAGGTTAATCTCTACAAGACACATTATAGAAAGAGGTGTGTGTGTGGCACTGATGGTTTAGAAAGCTCATAATTGGAAATTAAATACTTTGCTTCTGTTTTCCTATTGAAATGATGAGTTAGTGATGGTGTTGATTTGCAGTGTACAGAAGGGCTTGTATGGTTATGTCTTCCAAATATAAATCGACTCTTTTTCTTCCATTTTCATGAAATTTTTGTATTTTGTATTACATACTCCATTTTTATGCTGTTTTCACTCCCGTTGGCCCTACGTGACCTAATTATCATAAAGCCAGATCGTATATATTCATATGACCTGTAGAAAGCACTGTGCTGTCAGCAGACAATACTGATAGTGGATTACCTATGCATTTCTGCAGGATTGGGGTTTGAAGTGATGGTTCTGCACTGAGTGGAGGTTTGTGTACATGCTACTTCTGGAGGGTCAGAGGCTGAATGAAGTTCCTTAGATGAATCAACAGAGTGACATTTGCTTCACAGGTTATGAGCGGGACAAGAAAGACATCCTTAGATCAAACCTGTAGAACTTAAGCCAGTCAGCAAAAGCTGTGGATCCATTCTTTTCTTTTAAAGGGCTGTTATGTTAGTTGTCTCTGAAAATCTGAGGAAGGTTAATGCAAGTAAGCAACCAATGAATCCCTTGTTAATATCAAGTTGAAAGTAAATACTTCATATAGACTCACGATAAGTAAAATCAGGCTCAGGTTTTCAGAATATATATAGCATTTTCTATTTTCTTTTTTGATCTGGTTTAATATAATATACGCAGATATTTATATAATAAAACACATAGTATAAGCCACAACGGATAACTGAGTAAGCTGTAGTGATGTTGGTGCTAGAACACCATTAGCTTCATTACTTTTAAATACTTATGGAGTTGTAGCTTTGTGAATTTAATATTATATCAGCAGTGGCTTTGAGTGGCATTTAAATAACAACTGTTACGCCAGACTACTGGCCATCACTCCGATATCCTTGCATGGGTAGGGCCAACAGATGATGTTCCTAAGGAAGGAGATCTTAACAGGAGTATAGAGGGCTTAAGCAATTATAGAGGCTTTGGGTGGGTAAGGGGAAGAACCCCCCCTCCTTGGTCACTACAGTTCACATCCCCAAAACAGTTTCCTTGTAACTGTGCAGGAGATGAGAATTCTTATGTTGGGAGCTGGTCATTCCTGCTTTTTTTTCTGACACCCGATTTCAGCAGGGCTGTTCACCACAAGTATTTGCCTATTTGTGCTGTATTCATTCATTGCGACAAATTTAAAAAAAAAAATCTTAAAAGCTAGAACACTAATGAGAGATCATACTCCCTCCTGCCAATGCAAAATCAATAAAATGGACAGGCAGGGGCTGGCAGGGGAAATGCTGCTGGCAGGCAGGGACAGGCAAGGGGAAATAATAACCTTGTAATGGTCTTATCTGTAAGGAAACTGCACTTGTAAAATCTCTAGGCCAGGCTTTCAGTCTGAGTCTCTCTCCGTGTGACAGAAAGGAATGAAAGGTGTGTGGCTTTCTCTGTGTGTATAATGTTCCTTTTTTTTTTTTTTTTTTTTTTTTTTTTTTTCCTTATGTGAGAGGTTGACATCTAAAGTGGAAGTTCAGTAACTGTATAATTGTGGCTAAATGTGGGGCCCTGGGGCTTTCAGTGCAGGGACAGTTTTAAGGAATTACCAAGGTGATATCAAGAAATCACCGTGGTGAAAATGAGCCAAGCGTGGTAACAGGGACATGGCAGCACTAGAGCGTTTCAGAAAGGAAAAGTGTCCATTAATGTTGAAAGTTTGTGAAGTATATAAAGTTGGATTCCACGTTGAATACAATCTGATCTGTGGGGTATGTTTCAGTATATCTGCAACTGAGCATCTCATATATTGCTTTAGGCTGGGATGAAGTTATTGGTTAAGTACTTTAAGTACTTAAGAACTTATTGTTTAAGTGCTACCAGGTTCTGCTTTAAAAATGCTGTGAAAGTTTAAACGAGGTACTAAAGCCCAGGGTTTTTTTAAGGTAGTTCTAATGCCTGAGTAGGTTTCAAAAGTGAAACCTTGTACCTGCAGAACATCAGCTTTGTAGTGCAAACGCCCTTTCTGAAAGTAGATGTGGAAAATTAAATCGCTTGATAATGTCCACAGTGGTGTCATTACACTGAGACTTTTGTAAAGGTAATCAGACTAACTTTTGTGAAGTTGGTGCGAGTACAGCCATGCTGACCTGCAGCCAAAGCAGTGCCTGCAGTATTTCCAAGCATGTTTATGGTTGGGAGAGTCTTAAATAGAAGCATTTGGAGTTTTCTGCTATTACAATTGCTGTAATATGCACAGTAATCTATCACTAACAAATCTAAAAAGACCAACCTGTGAAAATTAGTGCATCCCAAACTACTCGAGCCAGAAGTTGTTGCTGTTCAGTGGAACTGGTGGGAAGAGAGATCACCATTTGATGAACTGGGCACCACAGCGGGGACATGCAGGCTCTGTCCCAGGGCTGGAGATGTACTACTCTTCTTGTGTAGCTCTTTTTATTACTGTACCAAAAATCACAATAAAAATAGCTTGCTGAATTCTTGTGTAATAGCAGGCAGAAAGTACAGTGCTGGCTTAATTGTTTTAAAATAGCTGAGCAGAGTTATGTTCTTACTTGGCTGGTTTCGATAAGTCATGAAAACCACGTTATATAAGTTTGTGCTTTTAGAAATAGCATATAATTAGTTATTGTAAGTACATCTAGGTTTGGGCTTTCGGAATAACTTCAGTTTGTGGTCAGAGACAAATGAAAACGGCTTCCAGCGGCAGTGAGTGAGGTTGTGTTCTTGGTAGCAAAAGGAAAAACATTCCTTTTGTAGTGACTGAATTACACAGGCAAGGAGTATGACTGCTATTATACAGACAGTTAATATTTCTCTGTGTGAATATGTTTTAAAAGTAAAAAGTACTGTTAATATGTGTTCAATTAGTTTAACATTTAAGACGTTTGGGATCCTGTACTTGCCTGAACCAGAATATAGCCCAGTTGTTGCTGAACACTTCAGTGAATTACTGCTGCAAAACTTGCATTAGTTACTTGACCAGATTTCTCTACACCCAGCTTTTCTGGGATTTTTGAAACTAGATGAAGTAATTCAAGAGAGAAGGAAAAAGATATTCCAGCATATTTTATCGAATTTCATTCAGACATTAAATTAACAAGCAGAATATAACTAATTTCTGGCATAAGACTGAGGGATAGTGACTGAAGCATGAGAAACAATCAAATAATATGAATGGAAGTAATTCCCAGAGTGCACATAAATAATTGCACCTATGCTGCATTTTGGGAAAATCTGTGGGTTTTCAGTTGCTGTTTGCTCAGGTCATCTGAAGCAGGAGGTCATGGTACGGTGCTTCCAGGGCTGGGCTGGCTCAGCTGAAGTTTTTAGGCATGTATGTGCTTGTTGGGTGGTCCTATGTAAAATTATATCTGCTGTAAATATCCAGACACCTAATAAATCCAAAGAAGGAGACTGCTTTTTTGTTCTCTTTTTCTATCCCTTCGTCTGTGGGAATTGATTCATAGTTTTAATTAGCCTGTCGTCTTTCACAAAAAATACGCTTCTAAGAAGCAAAAATTATAAATATTTTAAAAGATGTTTTTTTGCTAGGTGCATCCTTTTGGTTTCTAAGTTTGTACTTATAGTGTTTCTTAGAAATGTTAATTGCTAGCTCATTGGGAACTTTTAAATGTAAAGTTGTAGAGAGCACCTGTTTCTAAATTATTGGGGTGTATGTACACTCTGTCAGAAAAGCACAGATTCTTTCAAAATGGGTGTGATTTTCTTTTTAAGCATCACAGGAGAGGGTCTGTGTAGAGATGTCTCTGTATTTCAGACTCTGAATTCATGGTAAACAGTTGTCAGCTCATTTCTGCTCATCTACTGTCAGAAAATCTGTTGCAGGATTGTTGTCAGTCTTAAGCAGTTCAGCAAAAATTATCATATTGGTAAGTCCCAACCTGAATATTTAAATGCTGAAATGTCTGTCATAGGAATTAACACAGAGTAATTAGATCAATTCAATAATGCTGGCTATATATTAATTTAGTCCATGGATACCCAAATCCAGCAAACCCATTACATATAAGCCCATTGAAGTCAATATAATTGAAGTTATATATGTCCTTAAGTGCTTTTTTGGATTAGGGCCTAAATACTTTTTCTTTTCAAAGAAAATGCTGTTCAGCTCCTGGCTCTTAGATACTCTTACTCATAAAAATAAATGTTGCGACCTGAATATGTGAATAACGAGGAGGTCGCTACTCCCGGCTGTTTGTGTAGCTGGGCCTTTCCACTCTCCACTTGCCTAAGCCCATATGACTTAGGTTAAGAAATACAGGATGGCAGAGCGTCGAGAGGCTGGGGAGAAGCTGGCTCCATGGGACCGCTGCTTGTGGGAGAACAGGCTGCGTTACTGCACAGAAAACGAAGCAGAGATGAACTGCATGAGCGCAAGTTTTGGGTAAATAGAAGTTCTGGTGGAGTAACTGTTGTAATGTAATTCCTTCTTTGCTGATGCCTTGCTATGAGTCGGCAAGCCTGTCTTTTAAATGCTAACATTTCCTGAAAGAAAGCACTTTGAACTTGCTGAGGAATGGCTATTCTAGAAACTATGCCCTGGAAATGTCAAATAAAATATTAAACCCCCCACCTTCTATTTTGAAAGCAGAGTGATGCTATCAGAGGTAGGGGGGAGTGTCCTGCTCTGGAAAGGGGCTCCTGAATGAGGAGGGTGCAGGTAGGTAGTAGCTGAGGGCAGAATCTTCTTGTTGTGTGGATTGCAGAGATTAGACAGCTGGCAAACTTGAGATGTCTTTTGTACTCTTACAGGTACACTTTTACAGGTGTTATTCTTGAAATTTTTCCCCTTCTCCTCCTAAACCTCTCCTTTTTTATGTACGTGACATAAGAATTTAATGCGGACTTTAAAAAGAAAGTGCTTGGGAAGTCTGGAAATTTATCTTTAGAGGTCTATATTCTGAAACCTTCTGGTTGGTATGTACAAGGGCCTCTACCGAGGTTGTTGTCGCTGTAGATCACAGCACCTTGCAGGAAGATTAAAGTGTAAGGAAAACATACGTATAATGAATACAGTTGACTGTCTCTAAGGTTTATTTCACATCAAGCATTTTGCACGTAATTCATTAAAAGTAACAGCTTTGATGCTTGCAAGACAGCGTATATAACGTTCATCTCCTGTTCCCTCCATCTTATTCAAACTTACTGCTTTGGTTAAAACCAGAAACGTCCTCAACCTATGTAACATTCTATTAAGTGGTTCTGTTGGTCTGCCAGCTCTGTTCCTGTCCTCACCCTTCCTTTCATCTGTGCCTTATACGCCAGCAGCTTTATTATGAAGCTCTTCTGTACGGTTACCGCTTTCCTCTTGGACTGCAACATGATGCCCTACCCTGCTCCGAGGGCAGGGATTTTGTCATCTGTAATATTGTCTTTGAGTAGCACACCCTGAAAGCTCCCAGATGTAGGAGTAGGAACGTTACAATTTTCTGTTAAAATTTAGGATGAAACCTAACACAAAGCTCTTGTCATTGAGGAAGTGCTAACATGACTAAATCCAGATTTAAGAGCAGTCTGCAGCAGCACTGGAATAAAAACTGATGGCTGTACTCAACTTGGACCAGAGGCAGAGTGCTGTCAGGACGTCTCTCCTGTGTTCACGATTCCGATAGCAGAGCCTGTCCCACAGAGCTGGCACTCCTGGATCTACGGCAGCTGCTGCGATGCATAATTGATGCAGCCCTGGGACACAGTTTCAAACGCTCTGTGTCAGTGCGTGCAGGAAGCCTGCAAAATGGGCAGGATTTTCAATAGTCAAATATTTATGATTAACTAACTTTATAATGACGTACACATTTCTGCAAAATTGGGTGAAGAGAGGGAGGATTCCCAAATAGGTTGTAATTGAGAAATTAATGTCACTTTCATTCTCTACAAACAGCAAGGAAAAGATGAATTCATGTTTGCTTAAGCAGTTCTGGGCAACATAAGGCATAAACAAAATGAGTAGAGGAAAAAAAACTTCGAGTTGGCTACTTCAGATCTAAGTAGGTCAAAAAAAGGAGGCAAAAATTCTATCAGTGTTTGGGGAGCGTGATTAGAGAGATGGTTTTGAAGCAAGCTGCTAGGTGAAGAAGGTTTCTCAGGGTAACACTTTAAGTCAGCAAGGTACATAATGTTTATTTTGAGAACTGCTTTCCTGGCAGGTTGAGGAAAACTGAAAAGGCTGTTTAATAGAGCTGTCTTCTCTCTGTGCTGGTAGCCTTTGCCATATAATAGGAAGAGGGCCTCGTCCTTTAGCTGTGACTTTGACTCCCAGAAACCAAGGATGTTACTGGAGTGTGGGCTTGGTGTCCAGTCATACCCTAACCCATACGTGTTTGATTTGCCGGAAGCAAGCTGCCATAATAAGATATTGTCTGGAAAAAAGTTATATAAAAGGAGTAAAGCTGATCTAAATAATTGTGCCTGTTGTGTATTTGGCTTTTTGTCAGCAGTATGGCGTAGCAGTAGTAGAGAATCTCTGGGCAGGGTGGTAATTACGCTATGTGTATTTCTTTCTGGCTTTGTTTGTTTATTTTTTTTGTTGAAGTGTCTAGGAAAAATATAAAACACAGCTGTGGGAAAGATCCAAATGTAAAAATCTACTCTCTCTGACCTTAAACTTCATTCCTGCAGTGCCTGTGTTTTTACAAGACTATCCCTTGTTGCGTATGAATTATGTAAATGACTTGAATTATATTTGCAATGCCCACAGTGGAAAACCTGCTTCATGTGTGAAATTTAACAGACGAGAAGTAGAAATTGATTTTGAAATTTAGATCCTAGTCCACCAGTTTTAGCACTTGGATTAAATCAGTGAAGTTTTATGAATTTCAAGCAGCTGAAAACTTTAAGTAGCCTCTCTCTCTCTCAATATCTAAATGCGCTCCAAAGTACAATGTAATTTCAGGACCTGTTTCTTGAAATGCTTTGGATTTAATTCAAATATAAAAACAAATCATTACTAGGCTGAAAATAAAGAGGTTTTGAGCGCGTCTAAAACACATGATTTTTTTAGAATTAGAGGCCTCTGAGAGACGTTAAGATCATTAAGCTTTATTTCATTTGCTCTTTATGACTTGGAAGACCATAGGCTAGGGAGAGTAGCCCAAGCTTAAGTTAAATGACTTAAATGACAAAAGATGCTCTACTTGACAGTACTGCTGTAGGACTTTTTTTCCCCTCTGTCATCTCTGTGCCACCCTACCTTTAAAAAAACAAAGCTGTGTCTGTGAAAACTTTTGTGAGTAGCCATAGAATAAAATCAGCTAAGAAAACCAGTATGTGTGTTGCAGTAAACTCATGTTCTTCCCAATGGTAACAATTCTTTCTACGTTTTTGTAATTAGTCTGTTTGCTTCTTCAAAAGGCAGGCATCCCAGTTTTGAAAGAAACATTTTTGCACAGGTATTTGTAACTTGTGGAAATAATAACCAGGTCTGTCAGGGAACTCTTTAGTGCTACCTTTAATTTCAACAAGCTGTGAAAGATTTGGAACAGTGGAATATGAAGACTGGCTTTTCTAGAAGGTCTCTTTTACATAAGGGTTATGAAAAGCTTGTAGAATTGTTGTGAGGACCACAGAGGCTCTGGTAAGCATCCCCCCCCCGCCCCCTCGCAAGTCAGGGAATGACAGCTAATGGGGGGCTTGCGCTGAAATGTGCTGTTCTGAATCCGGCTAATGATTGCTGCTGTTTCACTCCCTCTGGATTGTGAAGCAAAGAAATTATGCATCAAATCCAATAGCTGCAATTTTGCCACACAAAAAGGCAAATATGTGTATTACATGTCTGCTGTAACTAATTTATGTATACATATCTAATTTGTTTACTATTAGATTGGCATTTACACAAAAACTGATTTGATGTGGAAAGAACGAGAAGGGAGGTGATGGACTGCATTTAAAGCACAAGCCCTTCCCCCAAAGAAACCAAAAAGAGGGGAGACCTGGATTGAAGAAATTGTTTTCTTAGTTTTACAAGGCAGTTTTGGGTAATTCTTTACTCTTTTCTGTAACTCTCATTGACAAGTGTGTAGTTCCTTTGCTTACAGAGACTCCATGCTGTTGAGCAATATCTGCCCCGTTTATATGAGTGGACTTGTCTTAATTGATTACACTCAAGCTGGGTGTATAACACACAACTGAGTGAAAAGAGAAAAATGTTCTCCTGCAGAGAATAATTCCTAGTTAATAGATGGAATTTTATTAACAGCTATGAGTGAATAACAACGCACATTTTTGGAGCCTTGGCCAGACACTACCCAGCCTAAGATTCACTTAAAATAAGTAAGGCAGTCCCCATCACAGGGGAAAAGTGAGGGCCTCTTGTCATGTTACAGGCTTGGGTGATGCTTAAATGAGCCAGAACAAAGGATCTATTTGGAAAGAAGTTACATTAGGATTTGGTCCATTTACTTCATATGTGTCCCCTTTTGTTGACAACAGCAGAAGGCTATCCCATAATGGGTGGCCCTGTCAAAGACCATTTAAGTATAACAGAAAGAGTCTCCTAGTAAAAATGCAAGTAAATGTTTCATCCACCTACAACAAGGAGCTGAAATGCTTGCAGGGGGGGAAACCAGAGCAGTTTAGTTTGTTTATTTATTTATTTAGCATGAAAGGCTTGGAACAATTCTGCAGTGTAGTTCTGACCTTTTCATACACAGAACTAAGTGGTAAGGGAAATTGGGTTTCCTGACAGCTCTTACAATCCGCTATTTCTCTCCTTTTTCTTGTGGTCAATACTTGGCTTTTCTCTAAAGCCTTGCTGGGGATATTGTTATTTCAGTTAGGCCATAAAGACCCTCACCTGCCACTGCCAACATGTTTCCTAGCAGAAATAGATTAGCTCAAATGACGGGATCCAGGCAAAAGTTCAACTTTAATGTCTGATGCCTTATAGAAAACTAGCAGCGTGCAATACATGGCTTAGCTGCACTTCACTGTCAATATGTGCTTTATTAAAGGTTTGCTTTCTCCTTTTCTTAGAAACCATTTTAAATGCAGAGAAATAATGGAACAGGACTTTTTTTCTTGTAAAGAAAATATATTTCTGGCTTGTTGTAGGATGAGATGACAGGAAAGGGCAGGAGAAAAGTATAGGATGATGACAGGGAAAACATTAGGAGTGAAAAAGATCAATTAAGCGCATCAATCTGATTTGTGAAATTGATCAAATTAGGCAAATTTCTAAGACAAAAGGGAATATTATTCATTGGGACTGATTTGTGGGAGCTCGGATAATGAGTAAACTCGTCTCTGCTACCTTTTCTTAACTGGTAAAATTCTTGGGAGTTGAAACTTCAGAAGTGGAATTGGTTTAAAATTCTGAGGAAAAGGGACTGTATCATGTAAAATGCCTTACAGGTCCGGGACCATTCATTGGGGTGAAAACAAAGGCTTAGCTTCAAAACTGTGACTAAAACTGGTTTGTAAGAAAACAAAATTAATATATATATGCGAAGATGAACCCTTGAAAGTGCTGCTTGTTTCTGTGAGTATTGTGATCTGTGGCTCTCCCTCCCTGCAACTGTGACACTGTAATTAAGGAGAATTAATTACCATGGAGGCCTAATGCTACCATTAAGACTAATGCTGATAAGAAAAGGGGCTAAAATGGGTAGTCTTCCATACCCTGAGCTTATCCATGAAACAACCTTGTGGAAAATAAACAAGAAGAAAGATTTATGGGAGGCTGGAGCGTCAGGGTATCAGAAGACTTCGTGTGAAGAGGAGGTAGAGAACTCTGACATGATTTGGGAAAAATTAAATGCATGGGACCAAAGCCTGATTACTTTTTTCAGTCCCTATAACTTCATATTTTGGGAAGAAGACAGCATTTTGTTATTTCTGGGAAAGGTGTTTTGGGGAATCCTAACTTGAGGAATGTGGACTTATGAAAGGTTCTATGTAGATAAAATGTAAAGAAAATGTCTTTCCTATAGAACATATTCAGCCCATAGATTATGACAGGTAGAAGAGGATAAGAGATGGGGTAAAAACTGTCATAGTATGCTATTCTGCGCAAACCCGCGATGTTTCGTGCAAATCAAAAAAGCAGAGGTCAGATTATAGAGGACAATGCATGTCTATGGAAGTTGTGTTTTGGCAGAGACAAAGCCTTGCTTGCACGGACAAATCCAAGAAATGCTGCCTGGTTTAGTGAATAAAAACTAAGCCATGCAAATTTAGCAGATCAGGAAATGGGTGTGAAAAGCAGAAGAAACAGCTTTGAGGGCAGTTGTACTGGGGACCTGCCTAAACCGGCTGTGCTGCGGAGGGAGGTGTTTGTGTGACATTATTTTGTGATTATTTGTCAACGGGACTTTGACTTCTCATTTTGGTGGGTTTTAGGTTTAAGGCATTCTTCCTTAAAAACTGAATAAAAGGTTAAATAAAAGGACAGACTGCAGATAAAACCAGACATCTACTTGTGCTTAATAAAATATTTCTGAGCAATCAAAAATAAATATTTGAAGAGTTGAACTGACCTCGCTCTCTTACACCCCAACTGATTTTTTTTTTTTTAAATTTGACTGCAAAACCAGAAACTCCTGTGTTCACCCAACTGTATAATTGACTTAAGGAGTGTCAATAGTCCATTTCTCCTTTCATTTGATTTTTTTCTTCTTGAATGAATGGTCCAGATAGGGGGAAGCAAAGGCCTGTTGTTTTGCAACATTTGTTTTTATGAATGGAGGCTCCATTTACAGTTGACAACATCCCCTTTAACAAAGTCTCTAGGATTCAGTTAGGCTTTTGCTATTACTTTTGACAATTTTCAACCGGAAAAATCATAAGTTCAGGACAAGTAGGTCTAAAGCACTCCATGCCATCACAAGTGCTTCTGGTAAGCCTATTGATGAGTTGGCATGGAGGAAATGTGGTTCTGGTGTTTACCATATATATGTGTGTGTTTATACATATATACATATATATGGCAAAAATATACACATACGTAAAAAACAGGAACCCAAACAGAAGGGATTGTAGTCTCTTAGGCAGTTGGTCAGGCATAGATCATTAACATTGGATTCACAAAAGAAAAAAATCCACACACACAAAATATGAGAGGAAAGTGGCTGGGAATATTCAGCAATGTAAATATTATGGCCCCTAACGCTGAAGAGGTGCAACTTTTTGGTAGGGAGAAGGATCAGAGAAGCTGCACCATTTCAAATGCTGCCATCTTGTCTGGTGGAAGACTGACTGGTGGCTTCATCATGTTTACCCTCCCTGTTGTTTTCTATGGCACTGCTAGAGGCATTAGTCACTGACAATGTCCTGCAAGCTCAGAGAACCAGTGGGAGGCCAGGTCAAGGATATAAGCAACAGAGTACTCCTCTGAGAGGGCAGGACAAAGCAGCTGAAGACCCGAGCACTTACTGTGGAAAGATGTTGCGACAGAAAGTGATGCAGCAGCTAAGTACTCTGTGGTGAGTTTCATTTAAAAGTAAAGATAGGGCTTGTATTGTCCTGCACAAATTCCTCCAGGCCTGACTGAGTGGCTTGACTGCTTTTTCTAGAGCGAGCTGTCCTTGTGAAAAAATTTTCTTAAGAGCTCAGATCACAGTGTATTTGTTATACTAAAAGGCATACAATAGACTGTGGTACTGAATGCCTTCTTTGCCCCAGTCTTTACCGGTGAGGCCAATGTCCAGGAATTCCAGGTCCCTGAAACCAGTGGGGAAGTCTGTAGCAAGGAAGACTTTCCCTTGATGGAGAAGGATCATGTTATGGAACTCTTAAATAAACTGGACTTACATAAATCCATGGGGCTTGATGGGATACAGCCACAACTGCTGAGGAAGCTGGCTGATGTCATTGCAGAGCCACTCGTGACTGCCTTCAAAAGGTCGTGGCAATCAGGGGAGGTTCCTGAGAACTGTAAAAAAGAAAATGCCACTGCCTTGAACAGGGGGTGCTTGGACTAGGCAATATTCAAAGGTCCCCTCCAACCTCAACCCTTCTGTGATTCTGCTATATTCAACCTTTTCTGAAAGTAAATGAAATTGCTTCTACCACGCCAGTACCTGAAGTCTCTGCTGTTGGAGGGATGCATGAAGTAAGCCGTTACTGGGATGATAAGGCTCTTACTGACAAGGACATACAAGCTCTTTGTTTGAAAACCTGTCTACAGGGCTTCTTTTTAGATTATGTAGAGATGAGACGCTCTGTGGCTGATCCTGTACTTCATAAAATCAGTGATTAAATTTCCACCGGGAATAGGATGTAACTGGTGAGCTCAGGGAGGGCTACAATATCATAAATATAGTTGTTGCCTTCCCAGGAGTGCCTCGGGGAGCAGGGTATTTAAAGTAAAAATCTGTTTCCTGCTTGCCCTTGTGTTGTAGCTCCACCTGAAAGCTGCTGGACTTTGTTGATCCTTGGGGGGCAGCTGCTGAAATTGCTGTGGAAAGCCTACGGATAAGAGATGCTATCATGTCAAAAAGAGAAGGTTGATCCAAATTCCTGCATTCTTGCATTCTTGTCTTATTTTTTTTTTTTTTACTGAGTCACTTGAATACATAGGGGTACCTTGTGCTGTCTGTCAGATAGTCTGTTCACATTCTTTGTGTTCACATTGGCTAAATAGATGTTTCCTTCCAAATTTCACTTGTTCTGGTACAGATATTCAAGAAATCTCTATACCCTTACTGTGTTGTTGAAGAGCTTTCTTTCTGACCCCCCGCTTGTCTAGCTCAGTTAAACTGTAAGTTATTAAAGACGTTAGCTTCCTTACGTATGTATGTGGGTTCCTACAGGCTCCTTGTGGCCTCTCTAAGAGAATAAAGAAATAACGTGAAGACTTTAATAATATATGTTGTTTGATGTATAGTTGATGACAATTCTGTAAGATGTGAAATGCTATGGAATAGCATCAAACCAGTCAAACCAGAAACTCCTGTGTTCACCCAACTGTATAATTGACTTAAGGAGTGTCAATAGTCCATTTCTCCTTTCATTTGATTTTTCTTCTTGAATGAATGGTCCAGATAGGGGGAAGCAAAGGCCTGTTGTTTTGCAACATTTGTTTTTATGAATGGAGGCTCCATTTACAGTTGACAACATCCCCTTTAACAAAGTCTCTAGGATTCAGTTAGGCTTTTGCTATTACTTTTGACAATTTTCAACCGGAAAAATCATAAGTTCAGGACAAGTAGGTCTAAAGCACTCCATGCCATCACAAGTGCTTCTGGTAAGCCTATTGATGAGTTGGCATGGAGGAAATGTGGTTCTGGTGTTTACCATATATATGTGTGTGTTTATACATATATACATATATATGGCAAAAATATACACATACGTAAAAAACAGGAACCCAAACAGAAGGGATTGTAGTCTCTTAGGCAGTTGGTCAGGCATAGATCATTAACATTGGATTCACAAAAGAAAAAAATCCACACACATAAAATATGAGAGGAAAGTGGCTGGGAATATTCAGCAATGTAAATATTATGGCCCCTAACGCTGAAGAGGTGCAACTTTTTGGTAGGGAGAAGGATCAGAGAAGCTGCACCATTTCAAATGCTGCCATCTTGTCTGGTGGAAGACTGACTGGTGGCTTCATCATGTTTACCCTCCCTGTTGTTTTCTATGGCACTGCTAGAGGCATTAGTCACTGACAATGTCCTGCAAGCTCAGAGAACCAGTGGGAGGCCAGGTCAAGGATATAAGCAACAGAGTACTCCTCTGAGAGGGCAGGACAAAGCAGCTGAAGACCCGAGCACTTACTGTGGAAAGATGTTGCGACAGAAAGTGATGCAGCAGCTAAGTACTCTGTGGTGAGTTTCATTTAAAAGTAAAGATAGGGCTTGTATTGTCCTGCACAAATTCCTCCAGGCCTGACTGAGTGGCTTGACTGCTTTTTCTAGAGCGAGCTGTCCTTGTGAAAAAATTTTCTTAAGAGCTCAGATCACAGTGTATTTGTTATACTAAAAGGCATACAATAGACTGTGGTACTGAATGCCTTCTTTGCCCCAGTCTTTACCGGTGAGGCCAATGTCCAGGAATTCCAGGTCCCTGAAACCAGTGGGGAAGTCTGTAGCAAGGAAGACTTTCCCTTGATGGAGAAGGATCATGTTATGGAACTCTTAAATAAACTGGACTTACATAAATCCATGGGGCTTGATGGGATACAGCCACAACTGCTGAGGAAGCTGGCTGATGTCATTGCAGAGCCACTCGTGACTGCCTTCAAAAGGTCGTGGCAATCAGGGGAGGTTCCTGAGAACTGTAAAAAAGAAAATGCCACTGCCTTGAGCAGGGGGTGCTTGGACTAGGCAATATTCAAAGGTCCCCTCCAACCTCAACCCTTCTGTGATTCTGCTATATTCAACCTTTTCTGAAAGTAAATGAAATTGCTTCTACCACGCCAGTACCTGAAGTCTGAGGGATGCATGAAGTAAGCCGTTACTGGGATGATAAGGCTCTTACTGACAAGGACATACAAGCTCTTTGTTTGAAAACCTGTCTACAGGGCTTCTTTTTAGATTATGTAGAGATGAGACGCTCTGTGGCTGATCCTGTACTTCATAAAATCAGTGATTAAATTTCCACTGGGAATAGGATGTAACTGGTGAGCTCAGGGAGGGCTACAATATCATAAATATAGTTGTTGCCTTCCCAGGAGTGCCTCGGGGAGCAGGGTATTTAAAGTAAAAATCTGTTTCCTGCTTGCCCTTGTGTTGTAGCTCCACCTGAAAGCTGCTGGACTTTGTTGATCCTTGGGGGGCAGCTGCTGAAATTGCTGTGGAAAGCCTACGGATAAGAGATGCTATCATGTCAAAAAGAGAAGGTTGATCCAAATTCCTGCATTCTTGCATTCTTGTCTTATTTTTTTTTTTTTACTGAGTCACTTGAATACATAGGGGTACCTTGTGCTGTCTGTCAGATAGTCTGTTCACATTCTTTGTGTTCACATTGGCTAAATAGATGTTTCCTTCCAAATTTCACTTGTTCTGGTACAGATATTCAAGAAATCTCTATACCCTTACTGTGTTGTTGAAGAGCTTTCTTTCTGACCCCCCGCTTGTCTAGCTCAGTTAAACTGTAAGTTATTAAAGACGTTAGCTTCCTTACGTATGTATGTGGGTTCCTACAGGCTCCTTGTGGCCTCTCTAAGAGAATAAAGAAATAACGTGAAGACTTTAATAATATATGTTGTTTGATGTATAGTTGATGACAATTCTGTAAGATGTGAAATGCTATGGAATAGCATCAAACCAGTCTACTCTGTTGCAGTTAGCTACTCTGTTAGTAGAACTACATTTCGATAAGCCGATTGGTGCATGCTTTTTCATCCTGGTTTATGTTTTACTTCATACGCTATAATAGCTCATGCTATATCTGGCCAAAAATACTCTGGAAGTGGAGAAAGGTGGTTTTTTTTTCTTTTTCTTTTTTTTTTTTTTTTCCAGGTAGTTAAAAATCACTGAGACTATAAGATTTTTTTTTTCTCAGTGATTATGACAGGGTTTTGTAGAAGTTCATGTTCTGTTTTTCACTTGTAAGGGAGATGGCTATAAACACATCCACTGCTGGGTGTGTGTTTGGTTAGAATCATTTGTTCTAATTAAATTTGATTTTCCCCTCATTTTCATGAGTTTAGTTGTGGGATAATGCCAGAATTGTTCTGATGACACAAAATGGATATTAGAAGGCTTTTTAACAAGACAGTGCTCTGTGTTATTAGCTGACATCTGTATTTTGTCTGATACCACCTTTTATTATTACAAAAACAAAAATCATCTCTTTTTGAATAGTTGTTAGAGCGACAACTTCTCTAGAGTTCCTGTAGCAAAGATATCGCATTCATGCTCAGACCTTATTTACTATTCCTAATGAGAATCAATGTTTGTATCCCTGTTCTTAGTCAGTTTGCTCATCCTTAATTTGTTTATGAAGAAGCAGGACTGAATGTTTGGCAGCATCTGTGAAATATTAACGATTACTTCCCAATTACATCACTACTAAATAGCTCGAAGGTTTTATTGTTGAGATAGCTGTGATTCACTGATAAAAGGAAAAGTTTTTTTCCCTCAGGGATTATTTTTTTTAACAATTCACCCTTCACATGCAGAAAGCTCCAATATTCCTTATTATAACTTTAATTTCTTTATATTTTCAAAATATCTACAACTGCATATCCTCACTTAATTTATGTAGTAGTTCTCTGGGTGTACAAACAGATGTCTGGGTAAGCCAGAAATTAATAGTATGAGTGCAGAGAGGCACTGAGAAGTTCCATTTGGCCACAAACTTCAGAGCAGCCCACCAGCTAAATTTTCTATTTGACATAAAGGGGTCAGGTTGTTACCGTGCAATCTCAGGCTGGCCACAGCCGTGCTACCCAAGGAGTACAGGAAATCAATGGCGGCTGACAGATTCTAGTTGTGGGTACAATTTGCTGCTTGTCTCATTCATTGCTCTAAGATGAAAGAAACCTCCATCAGTTCTTCTGCTGGGATGAAATTGCTTCTCTCTCTGTGTCAGCTCTGGTGCTTGATTTAGCTTGCAAAGGACCCAACAAACTGCTGTTGCCCCCCCACAACTGCCCATGCCCCGGATGCTTTCGGAAGGAGGAGTGTGACAGTTCAGTGGTGGTTTCTTTTCCCTTTGTTAGTTTTAGTGATACAGGTAGTGTCTGTACAGAAATTAAGCTAGAGTTGCTTGCAGGTCATGTAGCCAAGCTCAAGACTACAAATAATGACAAATGTAGCCCAAGGTGTTTGGGGAACCAGATGTGCTTTGGGAAGGAGTGCTAACCCCGCTGGGCTGTTTCCCTGGGTAAAATGTCTGTCACAGCGCTGCTACCCCAGTGGGTTACGGAAATGATAGAAATGGGTACCAGTGAACCTTATTTCTCTTTCAGAGCTGTAACATGGCCAGAAACAACCTTTCAGAAAATTAGGTTCTCCTAATTAAGGGCTCTCTTGTGCTATTGTAGGCCGTGAAATGGGCAAGTCACTTTTATTACTTAAGTAATTTTTATTACTTATTTGATAGCTAAATACAAAAGGAAATGTTGTGGCTTACAGAGTGAAGAAATCAGTTTGGGGTTTTCTTTCTGTCTTTTCCAACCAAAGTGATTCTATGAGATGCTGAAGCATCCGAGTTGGTTGGAAAGTAGAACCTTCTAAGCCCTAGACCCTTTGGATTCTGATACTGGAAATTATGAATACATGGATTCATTTACTATTATGTATGTGTGGAATAGTGAGTCTTAGGTAATGAATGCACCAAGAGTTTGATTATTAACATTACATTTGCTTTTTTTTTTTGGCTATTACTGGTTTCTAAGAGAACACAGTGAAGGGCTAATAACAGAGTGATTTTCTAGAGATTTTATTCTCTCTGTTCTCTTTATTATCTTTGTTTTCTGTTTATAGAAATTCTGTTTTCTGTTGCTGAGGCCATGAGCTGGAAATGGCAGAGGAAGAGAAGGACTTGCTGTGGGCGGGAGCAGGCACACGGTGCTGGAGTTTGGCAAGTGGAGCATATCCACGTGATGCTGAGCAGTCTTAGCTCAGTAGAGCAACGTAATGGTCAGGCTTCATCCCAAACATGGGGTACAAGTTTGTTCATCATGTTCAAGAAAGACGAGCTCAAACTGAAACAGGTACACAGAATTGCTATGAGGTTAATGAAAAGTCTGTTTTATGAGAAGAGACTGAAAAGAGATTGCTCATTTAACTTAGGAAAATGAAGCTGAGAGGGATCCGAGTGCTGTCTATGAATACAGCAAGGAACATGGAGGTAGGTAAAACAGGGAGGGAAAAGAGACGAACTACTTAATCTAAAGGACAGGCACAAGAACAAATGGGTATGAACTGGTCATGAATAAATTTTAGGTTGGAAATTAGAAGGTTCCTTGCCATTGAAGCAGTCAGACTTTGGAATAGCCTTTTAATTAGAGTAGCAGGGGCAAGAAATTACCAAGGAGATTATATGATATGGTGCTGCTGATAGCAGGGGACTGGAACTGGTGAATAAGGAGGTCCGTTTCAGACTCACTTCCTACAGGCTCTGTGTTCTTTTCTGCAAAGATAGCTTCCCTTTCAAAAGACAGAAGTGAAAATCGTGTCATTACTCAAATAAAGCCATTTCACAGTACTTTCATACACAGTAACCGCAAAAGATATTTTGAGGAAAGCAATCATGTATATCACTATTAAACCGTTGGCATCGTGGTACAGCCAGAGTCAATATATAGAAAAGAATTGGGTGTAGAGCAAGAAAATGTCTTTGCTTTGGATTTAACAGATTTTTTTTCAGTAAAAATTGTAAGGATAAAGCTGGTATGCTTTAATGTGGCCAAAACTCAAACAAGAAAATTTAGTAGTAAGCATCTCCAAACTGTAGAGATCAAAGGGTGGGGTGGGGAAAAAAAGAAATTATTTAGATTACTGAATAATATCTCAGGGGATATATTAAAAGAACAATAATACCTTGCTATTCTGTTTTCTCCAGCCTTTTCTAATGTTACTTTATTCAGAGAAAAATATAATGTGTTTGATATGTACCATAGAGTGAGTGGACTGGTCTTAGGGATGAGAGTAATACTTAATTATCTCATTGCCAGCCTGTGTCCTTTTACATCCATATCAGTGCTGCATTATCCCAAATAGATAATTCAGTTATACTTTGGCTTATGAGAACTAACTAGAAAGCTGCAAAAGAGAAACATTGGGTGAATTTATGTGATGTCACCAGTTAAAACTGGCTCATGCTTCTAGTGTAAATAATGATTCTGTTACTTTACCTGATACAAAGTCTCTGCCACTCAGTCCAGCAATGGAGGCTGCCTAGAGTGTTCAGGATAGGGTGGGTTTGGAAAGTAATAAACATTTATACCATTCTTCAGGGCTCGCTGTTAGGTTGGCCCGGTGTGAGCCTAAGTTTTGACCTTGTGTGACCCAGTGAGGCTACAGATGCCCTCAGTCTCTGTCACCAGACCCTTCTGCCATTAGCACTCAGCCATGATAGGCAACGCGAGCGGAGGCAGGCAGCACAGCTGAGGAATTCAGAAAAATCCTCCTGACCACCACCTATTTACTGCTTTTCAAATGAGGCTGCAGCTCCAGCCATGGGAGTGCTCACCTCTGTTCTGGGGAGGTGGGAGCAAAAGGTGCTCATTACAAGCAGAAACCACTGCCTGCCGCCTCCTTGAAATAAAAGTCAAAGAAAGAAAACTTGTGCACTGGGCTCCAGTCACAGCTGGAAGGGGATTTAAGTGCTGCCTCTCAGCTGAGAATGGCTTTGAGTCAGTCTTTGCCAGCCCTGCCTCCTGCGTTTGTTGGTATAAACAAGAAGTTGTACAGACCATGAGCGCATGTTTGGCCCACATTTAGATATATCAGAACCCAGTCCCTAAAATTAGTTTGAATCACAACAAGGTAGGAAAATGTAGCAATACTTTGGGTGTGAGTTCTTTCAAGTTGTAGGCAGCATCACTGGGACCTGGGCAAGTGCACCTAGGAACTGAAATCGAAGAATTTCTGCTGAAAGTCTTTCATAAGGCACAACCCACCCACCGGAGTAAGGGGAACTCTCTGTGTACTTCTCCTTCTAACCTTCCTAGCACTAATGACCTTGATGGGAAGGTAGTCCTCGGGATTAATGAGCACCTGAGGTTAATGGAATCAGCTCCACCCAAACAATCATTAATTCAGAGCCAGTGCCCTAGACTTTGATCATTAGTACTTAAAAACAAAATCAATTTTACATGGTTTGGGGCACCTTTTGACCAGCAACATCAACAATACAGATTCTTAATTCTGAAAATGACCTTCCTGCTAGATTTTTCTCTTTTTCTTCCTTACATTGCCCACCATTCTATAATGTGTAAGCGCAAAATGAAAATGCCAAATTTCAGCACACTGGGTTTTGAAATGCCTGGTTTATTAAGTCCTGGGGTGTGTTGATAATAGGAACATAACAGCATGGAGCATGTCCAGATTCCAAAGTCTTACAGATGGTGTTTCTTAATGGTTTGACAGTATTTCCTAAACACTTTGGACACTCTGTTTGAATTTAATAGTGTTTGAATTTAATAATGTTTGAGTTCAACATACTATTACATTTGTTGGTTTTGTACATGCCCTGCACCTGTAGGTAGGTACATCAGGGTTAAGGAGCAGTGTCCATAAACACTTGTGCTAATGGCTGGTTTTAGAAACAAATCTTGAATTTTGGGGGATTTTGGAAACCCTAAGCTAAATTTCAGAAAAATTCCAGTAACTTCAGGTGTTTCACTGCAGACCACAGGGGCCTAATTTTTCTGCCATGCTGCACATAGATGCCTCCTTTTGAGCTGAATACTAAAAATGTGGTGTTCACTGTAATGAGTATTACAGTTCCTGTTTGTGTTTTATAAAATACAGCCTGAGGCTGAGCAGACAAGAGTGATGCCACGGTGTTGCTCTGGTATGGAACAACATGCACAGGAAACAACCATCGATAACCTCCTGAACTGTGTAGACTGAATACTCTCCCATCCATGTTAGAATATGCCATGTATAAACTTCCATGCAGCTCTCCATGTCTGTGATGATGTGGATAAAAAGCTTCCCTGGAAAAAGAGAGCTCTGTAATTAAATTCCTGGCTACATGCAGATCTGATTATGAAGTATACGAGTTAAAGGAAATGATTCTGGACAAGGAAACTGGTTCAAGCACAAGGTGTTAATAAGAATGGTCCCATTTTTAAAGTGGAGTATCTGAATAGGGAACTCCCCTCTTTTGTGTCCCAGTGCCGCAAGGTATCTGATCTTACCTGCAGCCATATACACACAGCAGCAGCAGGAA
>NW_009260182.1:3241727-3242980 GCF_000687185.1 Egretta garzetta | reverse complement strand
CTATATAATAAAAATTAAGCTTTTAATAGCACTAATGACCTTGATGGGAAGGTAGTCCTCGGGATTAATGAGCACCTGAGGTTAATGGAATCAGCTCCACCCAAACAATCATTAATTCAGAGCCAGTGCCCTAGACTTTGATCATTAGTACTTAAAAACAAAATCAATTTTACATGGTTTGGGGCACCTTTTGACCAGCAACATCAACAATACAGATTCTTAATTCTGAAAATGACCTTCCTGCTAGATTTTTCTCTCTTTCTTCCTTACATTGCCCACCATTCTATAATGTGTAAGCGCAAAATGAAAATGCCAAATTTCAGCACACTGGGTTTTGAAATGCCTGGTTTATTAAGTCCTGGGGTGTGTTGATAATAGGAACATAACAGCATGGAGCATGTCCAGATTCCAAAGTCTTACAGATGGTGTTTCTTAATGGTTTGACAGTATTTCCTAAACACTTTGGACACTGTTTGAATTTAATAGTGTTTGAATTTAATAATGTTTGAGTTCAACATACTATTACATTTGTTGGTTTTGTACATGCCCTGCACCTGTAGGTAGGTACATCAGGGTTAAGGAGCAGTGTCCATAAACACTTGTGCTAATGGCTGGTTTTAGAAACAAATCTTGAATTTTGGGGGATTTTGGAAACCCTAAGCTAAATTTCAGAAAAATTCCAGTAACTTCAGGTGTTTCACTGCAGACCACAGGGGCCTAATTTTTCTGCCATGCTGCACATAGATGCCTCCTTTTGAGCTGAATACTAAAAATGTGGTGTTCACTGTAATGAGTATTACAGTTCCTGTTTGTGTTTTATAAAATACAGCCTGAGGCTGAGCAGACAAGAGTGATGCCACGGTGTTGCTCTGGTATGGAACAACATGCACAGGAAACAACCATCGATAACCTCCTGAACTGCGTAGACTGAATACTCTCCCATCCATGTTAGAATATGCCATGTATAAACTTCCATGCAGCTCTCCATGTCTGTGATGATGTGGATAAAAAGCTTCCCTGGAAAAAGAGAGCTCTGTAATTAAATTCCTGGCTACATGCAGATCTGATTATGAAGTATACGAGTTAAAGGAAATGATTCTGGACAAGGAAACTGGTTCAAGCACAAGGTGTTAATAAGAATGGTCCCATTTTTAAAGTGGAGTATCTGAATAGGGAACTCCCCTCTTTTGTGTCCCAGTGCCGCAAGGTATCTGATCTTACCTGCAGCCATATACACACAGCAGCAGCAGGAA
>NW_009260182.1:3221234-3241714 GCF_000687185.1 Egretta garzetta | reverse complement strand
CAAACCCAAACCTGTTATTTAGACCTCATTGTAAAATGTCACACAGGTAAAGAATATTTTTTAATATATACACACACGCACATACATTCAAAATACAAGAAAAGCGTTCTCAAGAATCAACATCTTGCAAAAATGTCACTACTAATAGGTATTACTTCTATTTGCTTTTCCTTTATTGCAGAATAAATTTTGGCTTAGCTCCCTATATTTTATTAAAAGACTAGGAGTGGAGTCCTAGCCCATTGAATACAGTGGCAAAATAACCTTTCTTTTCTCTAAGATCGTAATCAAATGTGCAATTTTTTAGTCAGATTAAAAAAAGCCAACCCACCACCACAATGCCAAAAGGTAATGAATGGAGAGCAATTTAACTTACTGAAAATTATTAAAAAGTGCATCTGGCTCATTTCAGTGTCAAGGCGTACATGCTACAAAATTCAAAATGTTTTTCTTAAGTTTTTGAAAATATTTCAGTTTTATGCGGTGGTGTTTGTTATATGTGAAACCATGTGCCTAACTTACATTTTTGGTTTGCTTGAAAACCGTAATTCTCATGCTTCTCTCAATTTTATCTTAAGCCTCCTCTCAGTTGTGCCGTAGTTGATAACATGGCAGTGTTTCTGCTTGGTAGGATTGGAAACACAATTTCAACTGAAGTCTGTTTTGTTTGGGTGTGTTTGTTATTGGTTTCACCTTAGAAATACTTGAACAATTACTCACATATAGTGAGGCTGCTCTCTGTTGCACTGTGAGTAAATTCTTAAACAGATTTTGATTGTGGAGTACAACACCCTCGCACGACCCCAGGAAAACACTCCCCCATTTAGCTCAGCAGCACTTCATTGAAGTTATTTCTTTATAGCACCGTTTATCATCGAAGTTTCTCTATGGGATTTTCTTTACTGTTTAAAATACCACTGCAAACCTTACTCTGATAACTGCTCGGCCCTTCGTAGTGAAATGATGGGGGGAGCTTGGCGAGGCTATAAAAGAAATTGTTAATGCGGAGAGGAGCGGGCTGTGCAGCAGCCTTCCACCCTGTGCTCTGCAGCCCCATAAACAACTTGCTAACGAGCACCAGCTAATGGCTGTGGATGCGAAATCATTTCTTTCCCTGCGATTGAGCTGAAATGTTTAAAATATGGTAGTTAAAAAAAAAAAAAGTCTTTCTAGGGGTAAACAAATAATTTTCTGTTTGATCCGCACCACCTTTTAAATAACATTTTATGGTATCACACAGAGGCGAAAACAAAATAAATTCAGCAAATGTAGAAATCGATGGAGAAGCTGGGTATTTCCTCCGGTGAGCGAAATCAATTGCGCCTTTAGGAGAGAGGGGTTTCTTTAAAACAAAAAACAAGACCGAGGCTGGGGGCGGGGAGGAAGACAGCGAAAAGCCTCCCCCCCCACCCCGTAAGCCGAGCCCGGCCGTAGGTGTCCGGTGCCTGAGGGGTGAGGGGACGGGGACCCCACCACCGCCCCCCCGCTGGTGGCTCAGCGGGCTGGGCGCGATCGCCGCTCCCCCAGCTGCGCCGCCGCCGCGCAGGATGCAGGGAACGGGGGTGGGGGGGAAGGGGAGGACATCGCTGGGAAAAAATCAATGCCGTCTGATCTGAGAGGAAGCGTAACATGGCCCCGGCTGCAGGCGTTTTCCCAGCCCGGGACTTTGATAAATGAAAAGGCGGCACGGCCAAGCACGGCGCTGCGCTGCGTCTCCGCTTCTGCTTCTCTAAACCCATCCGCGTTTGGCGAAATGGCTCCACCTTATGCGACAAAGATGGACCCTTTCCAGCCGCGGTCCGGGCTCTGCTCGGTTTCTCTTACCAGACGGGGCTCTGGCTCCGGGTGACCGCGGCTCTCCATCACCTCCCTGTAACGCTCTCAAACCCGCCCCAGAGCTCCCGCGGCTTCCTCCCGGGCAGGGACGGGCGAGGAGGAACGCATCTGTCATTTAAATGCCCTGAAACAAAGACCAAGCTGGAACGCCGTGCCCCTATATTTCACGTTTGATCCACTGATCAAACGTGATTTATTTGTCAAATTCTCAGAAATGGCAGAGAGAAACCCCAGGAAGAGCTCGGTGCTGCAGATGGTGGCAAAGCCTCTGTTATTAGCAGATGACAGCGCAAACCACAGAGTGGAAAGCACAGATCAATTCATGGCTGGAAGTTGGTGTTTACGGCAGAAAATGGATTTTGAGAGGGGCTTTCTGGTGCGTGCAGGGGAGGGAAAGGGGAAGGGAGCTGGGGAGGCAGGAAAGGAGCATCGCTTCGTTCTCGTGCTCTTCCACTGCAAGTACATCAGTGTGTTTGGCGTCAGGGAGTCACTGGGAATTGCTGATGGGAGAAAGGAAAAGCAAGGACCTGAGGAGAGAGATACATTTTGCTGTGCATGCACACATACGTGCACAGATAATCATATGATTTTCCATCATCCGAGCCTCTAGCGTGACAGAGGGAGGGAGGATAGTCACATGCATCAGCCTCATAAAATCTGCAAAAGCACTGTTCTTAATTCAGCCATCGGCTGCTCCCAGACCTCACGCAGAGAATTACAACGAAATTCTATTTGCAGACTGACATCCCTAATGCTGCTCTGTCCTTATGTTTACTTCGGTTAACTGTCAGCCCTTATAAAGTGCACTGTACCACAGCCACTGCTGCGGAAAAGAAAACCCTCAGAGTAGCTGCTTTAGGGGAGATGTTAGAGAGAAACATAAATAGAAGAAGCAGGGGAGGGGAAAAAAGGAAGGAAAATCTGCTTGTATATATGCACAATGTGAGACTCAAAACAGAGATCATTCAGCCCTTGTTTTCAGCGCATTTCTTGGTTTTAGTCTTAGCTGATAAAATATTTAACAGCCATCTTAGCACTCAGCATAGCAATAACCGAGGAACATCCAAGCTCTCAGCCCCCACTGAGACAGAATTCCAGTGATGTGAAGTTTTCTTTTTCCCCTTCCCATATGATGTGCTGTCTAGCCTAGCTCCAGGTTTAATGTGAATTTAAAAAAAAAAAAAAAAAAAGCCGCATTACAACATGCCCTGTTACTGAGACATACACATGGTTTTCTGGAAATCACAAATTGAAGGATGCCACCAGCACTGCTGAATTTATTGGTCCAGTCCCTGTACTTGCCTGCTTTTAAAAACACAAATAAGACAAAGGGTACTTAATTTAGGTCTCTGATTAGGATGGAAGTCCCTGATTAGAATGGAATTACATTTTTCCACGTGGACATAAACCAAAGTGCAATCTCTGCTCCCAGGAGTGTGCTTTCTAAATAATAATAATAAAAAAAAAAAAAAAGGCTGGTGAAACAAATCAACGTGGGAACTCTGGCAAACAGGATTAAATACCACGTAGGTGATTCCCCCTGTTATTCATTGGTGTCAAGTCAGGAACTGAATAAGGAATAGCTACAGTCCAGCCTGTGCATTACTACTACTAATTGTAAGATCACTGAAAATTGTTTTTCCAGGTAGGAAATAGAGAAAATAATAATTAAAAAAAACCTACTTCTTAGATCAGATTTCTTTGTGGCACTTCATACAGAAATATAGTATATTAATTGCTGGACCATGATATAATGATGGGTGCACTTTTTTATTTTTTCTTTTGGAATTGCTAAATAGTGACAACTCCTGTTCTGCTTGAGCAGTGTCTTTTCAACATCTTTGGACAGTTGGTCCTCCCAGGCTTTTTCTAAGAGGGGGAAGTATCAGTTCTTGAATTTTGATTGGAGTTGTCATGGGTTTTGGTGGTTGTGTGCCAGAATCAGGAAATTGGACCGTCCGTTCAGCTGCTGTTGCTAAATAGGTAAATAGGCCTAACCCTTCTCGATGGGGCAACTTGTGATTTGGTGAGGCTCAGAAACTGCTGATCAGATACAAAGGCTCCAAAGCTTATCACTTAAAAATGATATATCCTTACGAATTTTGCACGCCTAGGTTTCCGTACTGAACGGATCCCTGTTTTCAGTAAAGGTAGAACCAAGCATTATGCTTTTATTTAAGATTACCTCATCTTTTTCCTAGATGCTGTTATACATTGCTTTTCAATGTGAGTTTACTTGTGCCAGGTTCTCTCTATTGAGGTGCTTACCTTTTTTTCCCTCTTAATTTTAGCTTTTACTCAGAATGAAATCAGAACAGTCCTTAACTCTGATTCACTCAGAGTCTTTATCACTTGCATGCTCTGGAGCAGGGGCCTGAAACACAGGGAACAGGTTGTTGGAGACCACTCATTGAAACAATGGATGAAGATTTGGGGAGAGGGGAAAAGAACAGCCTCGAGGAAGAGCAGCATGAGATGAAGATGTGAAGCAGTAGCCATTAGAGAAACCCTTCAGGAAAAGGAGCACAGATATGGGCTGGTGGGGTAGTACAAGTGGGGCTTTTATGGTATGATACTGCTTAGGTAGTGACTTTCAGTGTCTCGGAGTTTCATGATAAATCTGGTATTTTGAAGATTTTTAAATCAGCTAAAAGTACCCTTTTTTTCTGGCTTTCAAAAGGCATTTGATGTTGTTGTTGGCTGGGAAAGTTATTTTTGATGTTTTTTTAAGAAATTCCTAACACTTGAATGATGATGAAACTTCTTATTAAAACTAATAAAGTAAGTCCTAAAACTCTTTTCTATGTATATCAATTACTTGTGGTTTACTGATAAATGTGTTACAGCTGAGTTCTTTTCAGTACCACTGATACATGAGAACTTAAACTGTCTGCTCAGCTTACCAAGGCCTCTGGTTTTCCATCGGTAACCTGGTGACAAGTTTTGTCAATTTTCATTGTCTGAATGAAATCGCCAAGAGCTTATTTTAACAGAATGTTTAAAATGTTATTATTTCCAAAATAATGAACAGGTTCTGTAGAAAAGTCATTTTCTCTAGATGGTTTGGGAAGGCAAAACAGATCTGTACATACGTTGCTATTCGCCTTTCAGGAACTCAGTAATGCCTGGATAGTAGTCTTTCCAAAAAGTCAAAAAGGCTTGCTGCAAAATATAATCCTCTTCAGAGCTTCTGGCCAGTCTCATTGCAGTCATTTGTGAAGTTATTATTCCTGGCTGTAAGATCTGAGAAATGGATCTGTCAGCCTCATGCTTTGCCTTCAGGTATTGATGCTGGGGTTTTCTGCTACTTTCCCAATTAATCAAGGACTAAGGGAGAGTGGCTGTGGCCATGGAAGTCATTTAGGACACAGCCTGACCACCTGTATCCATCAGTAACAGGTGGAGAGAGATGGAAGAGAACATATTCCTCCTCCTGTGAAACGACTGCCCTTTCCCTGCGAGGCTAAGAAACTTGTTAAGGACTGCTAAGCTACTCCAAGTTGCGATTTTTCGCTGAGGGGCCTGGTAGGATGATAAAATGGGCTGAAACGATTAGGAATCAAGAAACATTTGTACTGTTCCTGGCATGAACCTGGGTCTGTGGCGTGTGCTCAGGCACATAAAAAGAACACTTCCCGGTACTCAGCATTTTCAGCCATACGCTGCAGTATTATTTCCATCTCTATTGCTAATAACCTACACTGCTAAACATGAAGGAAGGGTAAAAATCCAATTTGTTTCTCATGAGATTTCTAGCAGCAGAGACTTTGCTAAAGGCATTGCTGTTACTGCCACAACTGGTGCCTTTGCTAGTAGGGCGGGAGTGACAGGGAAGGACTGGAGGCAGAGCCGTTCTTTTTCTCCAACAAACAACTTGGCTTGAGGCCCACCTCAAGTTAGTGCCATTTTGAGAGTTTGTTGTGGGCATGGAAGCTTATATTTACTTTGGATGAACATACGCTTATTTATTAAGACAACTTTCAGAAGTTCCCATTGCTTCTTGGGTTGTGGTTGCTGAGATTATATAGTCAAGTGGTGCTTTGAACTCTTCCACTGAACTGTGCTCTTCCCTGTGAAAGAAAACATTTGCTAAACTCAAGGCAGCATTGAGCTGGGATGAAAGTAAGTTTCTTTTAGCTGATTTTATTTTCTTGCTTTCTGAAGAGTCTTACAGAGCCTTCTCCACCACCTCTGCTACTGTTACAATTATAGATATACGTATGTGAATGTACAGACTCTGAGGTTTGATAGCCTCATGTTTATTGGAGATGACTTCTAATATGTATTTGCTCTGAGAGGTACCCTTCAGTTTCCTAACTCAAGTCTCGTTTTTAATTCTTGTGTGAAGATAGCTATAAGCTATTACAATGAACGATTTAACTTATTGTCAGAAATGTTTAGAGCATTCTGCAGTTATGAATGCTGCACTGTGTTTTTCTGGACAAATGAACACGGTTAATAACATTACAATGATAAGGCATTTACTGTCTACCAAAAAGCATTTAGCTCTGGTGTCTCTGGGAATTTATTTGGAATATCTGTATTTTCACAGCTGCAAATACAGGTGGCATGGGCTGTTGTTGAATGAGTATGACATGTTTTTCAAAGGCAGAAAAATGAAGTCAACAGTCACACGACTAATTGACAATCATTAGTGAGCTGATCTTTTGCACCAATTGTTGGTTTAAGGCTTGAAAAATCTATCATTATCCCTGACAGCAAAAATTAGCCTGATGAGATTCCAGCTCTCAGTTGACTAATTAACTTCTCTAATGCTGATAGACTTCCACCAGGTACACCTAGGAAATATAGCCATGGCAAGAATCCTCAGATACGTCCTCTGATTCATTTGAATGCAGTCTCTCTTGGGAACTGCAGTGTCAGGAGATAGGTGAGCAGTCTGTCAGCACTGAAGGTGTTAAGTCTTGGTTGCCTTAGAGAAGAAGGTGGTCACACCTAAGCTAAAATATCTTATCAGAATTTCAAAAACTGACTTCTAGATTAGGGAGCTAGCAAGCACTATCTTAAAAATTATATATAGTAGATGCTTCTGATTTGAATTTTTCTTGCAGGAACTGCCAAGTTCATGGTACTGGTGGAGAAAAATCCTTTTTAAAAAAAAATGCTGCAAACCTGCAGTGTTTGTGTTTCTCCAGTAGCTGAAAGTGGACTTGTAATCTTGTACTACTTGACTAATTTTGAAAATTACATTTCTAATTCTGTAACAGCAAAGTTATTAATGAAAAAACCCCTACAATTAATAGAGTTGAACTGAGGTAATAGTGGTAGAAATACTAAAAGTGAATTTGCAGGACAATGTGGCTGTTCCTGTTTTTCTTTAAATCAGTGTGACCAATTGACTGGTATTTCATAGCAAAAATGTAAAGGTCTTTCAGGCAAAAACTGACATTTACTGTCTTGACTGAGGATGATCCAGCACAAATGGCATGTTAATAAGGGTAAATAGCAAAATGTTAGATGAAAGGCACTGTATGACATGCAATATGAAGATATGAGGCGCGTCCATTTTATTTCTTAAGATTCCTTTTTGCTTCGTCTAGTTGGAGTTCACTAAGCTGAGACTGGAACAATGATCTATTTTTGAATATTATCAAGTTATATGGCTTATACTCTGCCTCCTGATGTCTTGCAGATCATTTGGGTACTCACATGGCTTTGTACTCTAACCTATTACTATCACAGACTTTCTCCAACAACCTAGTGAGTTACTGTCGCTATTTTTATTTTTACTTTGACCACATCTGGGTGTTCTTTAGGGAAGTGAAATTAATAATGGGCAAGCTCCTGAACACTCTTTGGCATAGCACTTTCACATGACTTCTCACCCACTCACACTCCATGTGTAAGTATGCTTTCTCAGTGGAAATATTGGTATTCAAACATGTTGGTACCAGCTTTCAATGTTGATTGACTGCAAATATTCAATTGACAGACCAACTTAATAAATGCCTGCTTGCACTTGTATGTTGAGAGATTGCTGGCAGGTCTAAGTAGTGGGATGTTTTTTTGTTTTCTTGTGATTATCCCCCACCCCAAAAGGGAAAAAAAAAAACCAACAACAAAACCAAACCCAAACTTACAATACATAAAGCAGTGTGATGATTCAAGCTCCAGAAGTTACCGCTAACTGATCAGGAGTTGCTAGTCTTGCAGGCCAGAGTCGGTATGATTGCTCGGTGCATAAGTCAAACACGGCCCCCGTTCTCAGTGGGTGAAATGTGTCCTTCTACCCCAGAGCCCGAGGCAGGTTGCAGTGAATGAAGTGATGGACAACTGAGGATATTTGTACCTTGACCTGCAAAGCACATTAATGAAAGGACCATTCAGGTGCAGTTTAGCAAGATTAAAGAAAAGGTGAGAAATGGGAAGGGTCTGGACCCAGCTGCACAGGGCAGGCCCTTCCCCTCTCCGCTGCAATGGAGGGAGCAGGGCCAGACTGGTCACCCTGTTTGAATACCAAAGTATTTAAACCTATATCACCTTTAAGCGTACACGTAAGTTTTTCCCAAATGAGAATTGACGTGGGTTTGTGCTTATGGTTAAGCATGTGGTCACGTGCTTTTCTGAATTGGAGTTTAAAGGGTTTGAAAGACTCTAGTCTTCATGCAATCTGAATTGATCCTGCCTGCTCATGAATATGTAAATGGCTGGTCTGTTACTACTGAATAATTGTAGTCCTTTACCTCAGAATAGTGTAAAAGTGGTTTTTGTCCGCTCAGTTTTTTCAGCTCAGTGATTTGTCCACATGTTTTACATATTTACAGAAATCCTTACTGCAGAAGTGCGTTTTGCTTGCAATCGGTTCTGTCAATTTGTCCTAGAATCATAGAATCATAGAATGTTTAGGGTTGGAAGGGACCACCAGTGGTCATCCAGTCCAACCCCCCTGCAGTGAGCAGGGACACTGCTAACTAGATCAGATTGCTCAGAGCCCCATCCAACCTGGCCTTGAATGTTTCCAGGGATGGGGCCTCCACTACCTCTCTGGGCAACCTGTTCCAGTGTTTTACCACCCTCATTGTAAAAAATTTCTTCCTTACCTCTAGCCTGAACCTACCCTGTTCTAGTTTAAAACCATTTCCCCTTGTCCTAACACAGCTGGCCCTATGAAAAAGACGTTCCCCATCTTTCCTATAGGCCCCCTTTAGGTACTGGAAGGCCACAATCAGGTCTCCCCATAGCCTCCTTTTCTCCAGACTGAACAAGCCCAACTCTCTCAGCCTGTCCTCATAGGAGAGGTGCTCCAGCCCTCGGATCATTTTTGTAGTCCTGCTGCCCCTCTCTGTGTTTATTCCTTAGCATGTATTGGAGTAGCTGATTTATTTAATTTGGATGCTCCTTTTGTAAGCTTTGGATAAGAACCAAGCCTTGTGTTGAATCCTACTTCAGTGATTTAGGTGAAACCAGGATCAAGCCCTCAGCAGATCCATACACACTTAATTTGCTACATGATAAGCATCGGTAAGTCACGTACTCCAACACCGGTCACATATCAAAGGCTTTTTACAGAAACCAAATGTGCCACGTGAGAGCTAGTCCCTTGGATAATTGTAGATGCTATAATGCATCTTGCTTCAGTACCAGGAGCTTCTGCATCCAGCCTTGGATAGATCACTGACCCACTACATTGTGTTTAGAAACAAACCTAAAAAGTCTCTGAAAAAATCTCACAATCTGTCCATTTCCTCATTTGTAAAACTAAGATTTAAATGGTTTACTTCACAGGAAAGCCAGTCAGTGCCTTGCAAAATTTTGAATGTTTAAAATTCTCTGTGCTTTACATGCTATCATTTAACTGAAATATATGAAGAACACGAAGAAACACAATGTGCCTTTTAATAGTTACTCGTACAGTACCAATCAGTTCTTCTCTAGTCTGCCCCCCCGATTAATTAATTTCTTTCTCTGTGTGTATGTTTTAAAATTACCTAATTACCTGTAAACAAAAGGAAATATGTTTCTGCGTATTTTAATGGTGGAGTTTAATTTTTACTAATCTTATTAAATAACAATATTAATAAGACTTAACAGTTCTCATACAAAGAGAGAGAGTGCATTGTAGAAAACATGAATACATTTAACCAGTGTAAAACAGCTTGAGCCATTTTCATTTCCACTGTGTATTATGTATTTTTTTAAAGAAGAAAATTAGACACGGGAGAATTAATTTTAACATCATTGCTTATGAATTATTAATTCCTTATGAGTGGAGTTATTTACATACTGAATAGTAGTTAGAGCAATTAGAAAGGTGTAGCTTTCTCAAACTACAAGAAGCCAAAATCATGGGCTGTTGTCTGTGTGTGGTGGGTTTTGGGGGTGTTTTGTTTTTTTCTTAAGGTTTATTTGGTTTGACAGTCACATTTCCATCAGCTTTCCCATGTGGATATCTACACCCTTACATGTATTGTTGCAAAGGTAGCATTGTAACTCCAATATTCTCTGCTTTTATATCTACCTCTTGACCTCCCAGTCACGCTCAAGCAGTTTTGTGTTTTAACTATATATTGAATATTTCTTTTTGGGCCGCCAATATCTCAAATTCAACATCTCAAATTCAATTTCTTTCCTGCAGCTCTGCTTCCCTTTCTGTTCCTCAGAGTAACTTCTGTGCTGCTGTAACCGTCTCCTGTTCATCCTAGCAGGCCTCCATTGATCACTTGTTTGTTTTTCCATAAGATTCAGCTCCATTTGTTACACTTCTGATTCTCAAATATCTGACCCCCAATTTCTTCTCTGCTGTATTTTTTTTTTCTTATTCTAGTCTGAGCTTTCCCCTTGCTGCTGTTCTTATTATTCCTTTACGCACCTCCTTCCTATTCTTGGCCCTTGGCCATGTCTGTCTGGGGATTGCTTCTCAGATAGCTTCCATGGCTTGGTCAGTCTTTAGGGGAAGCATACGTGAGCATAGATCTTTGATCTGACATCCTTTCTGTCATAATTCTTTGTTTGTACTGCTAAAAGAAATTGCAGTTTTATTTAAAGAAAGGTACCTGTTTAATATATACCTCTGGTCCCTGTTAGAACTAGGTTTGTCATAACTTGTGCCTTGAAATTACAACTTCCCATATCCGTCTGTCTTTCACATCTTTCCTGGTGTGAACTGCCCATTACTTCTGGCTTTTATTTTCTTTCTTTTGTCTGTTTTCGTGAACATTTATGCTCGCCAAGGAATTTTGGCTCAGTTTCTAGAGCTAATGAGAAGTATTGACGCTACCAAGTGCCAATACTGTAGGAAGGTACAGAAAGGCCAGGTCTTATGTGCTGGACTTTATGCGCTGGACTTTATGCTACAGTCTTCAAGTCAAGTTATAAAAGTGCTGAGACATTAGCAATGCTGTGATATTATAGTATTTTATGTGATATGAAAGTATCTGGCGATCTCTGATAAAAAGATCTCAAAAGCTGTTCAAGACTTGTACTAAATTGCAAAAGAAAGAATACAGGGTTGCATATTATTCCTTCCTTAATGCCAGATGGATTAGTGTTGCGATAATGAATATCCAAGGACTTAAACATGATTTGCCACTTGTTGCAAAGTGTTGCCCAGAATAGTAATCCATCATTGCTTTTTTTCACAAAAGAAGCTTGATCTGTGAATGAGATCTCAGAGATATTACTATCTTCATAGAAATGCCTATTGCCGCTATTAACATAAAGCAGGCTAAGCCCTGGCAGTTTAGCAGGAGTCGAGACAGGACCTAACTGAGACTTTTAATGAGATTACATGGGTTTACAGTAATGGGTTAACTTTCCTCCTAGTTACCGTCACGCATGACTATTCTGTTCTTCCCTGCAGTGTGCAACAAGCAGATGGAATGGTCAGCAAGTCAAAATATGAAATGTTGGAAAGGTCACGATACTACAGGATGCCACTGTCTTTCTCATCTGTCTTACAATTACGATAGCTTGTTCTTGTAGCACGAGTCATAATGAGGACTGTAATGAATACAACTTATATCTGTTCCTCTCACCCAGAAGCTGAAAACAAAGGACAGGTGAATTTGTACTAATGAGGGACCAGGCAAGGCAGCTTTTATTTATGTGAGCAAGTGTTTCTCATTCATATAGTCATACTTATGTTGGGTATTATTCAAGAAAAAAAGGATTGCTAGATGGATGCCTAAGTGAGGGGGGTTACTTGAAGACTATTTTGAATCTTAAACTTTTTAAGGTTGAAAAAAGTCTGGTGAATTTGCATTTATTTTCAAAAAATAATTGCTCAGGATGTCTATGATTAGGATAATGGGCTTAGGTTCAGGAGACCCAGGTCCTGGCCACAGAACTCATGTAGAACTTAGTGAAGATTATTCCAAGACCACTGATGTTGGTGGAAGATTTGGGAAAGGTACCTGTACAACTTCAGAGTTCTTCAGACATTATGAAACAGTTGGTGAGGGAAGTGCCCTATTACTGTACATCCGTAGGATGGCAGGGTTGGATTCTGTGTCTCTGCCAGCCTGGGACAATAGTAGGTTATTAGAATTTAAAAAGTACCTGTTCAAGGGGAACTACCACAACAGGTGCTCTTAAACAAATCTGAGATGCAAGGGTACAACAAAAGAGAGAGTGGTCATCATATCGTGACTAAAACATTTACAGCATTCAGGTGTAGTGAGAGATTAGAGAAGAGGAGGCTGAGGGGAGACCTTACCACCCTCTACAACTACCTGACAGGAGGCTGTAGCGAGGTGGGGGTCAGCCTCTTCTCCCTGGTAATGGATGATAGGACAAGGGGAAATGGTTTGAAGCTGTGCCAGGGCGGGTTTAGACTAGACATTAGGAAGAACTTCTTCACCGAAAGGGTTGTCGGGCTCTGGAATGGACTGCCCAGGAAGGTGGTTGAGTCCTCATCCCTGGAAGTATTTAAAAGGATAGATGAGGTGCTTAGGGACATGGTTTAGTAGTGGCATGGTAGGGTTAGGTTAAAGGTTGGACTCGATGATCTTAAAGGTCTTTTCCAACCAAAGTGATTCTATGTTTCTATGATTAGATTAATTCACAGGAAGCATTTTTGCCATAGCCACAGCAGTGCCCCTGGAGGTCTGAGATGGCTTGAGCAGCTGACAGACCTGTAGGTAGGTCTCTGCTGAGTGGCTGCAGCTATGAATAGGACTGTTGGAGCTGAGCAGTCAAGGTGTTATATCTGTAAAGCTGCAACATTATTTTGTTTTTCTGCCTCTTTGCGATTTATCAAAAAGTACCTCTGAAAGATGGATAAGTTTATGCATCCAGTCTTTACAATAGCTGCAAGATAATGAAGCTCTGTAAGTTCCCTCAGCAACTCTGGCAGCTCTGCTGGAACCATTTGTTTGTGAAATGGAGCAACATTTCCTTCTGTCATCTACTAACACTCAGGGCCAACTGTGGACAGTGTCCTTTCTTTGGTGTAAATGGAGAATAGAAGTAATGAAATACTTCTCATGGCTTCTTTTGGGTCTCTGTTCTCTGTTTTGTTTCAGTATCTTGACTGTCTTAAACTACAGTTTCAGTAACTTTGGGTGACTTGTATCAGAGCTCCATTGCTACAAATCCTGATGTCCAGTATATCTGTCAATCCATACGATTTTCTGCTGACTTACCAGGCGATGACTGATGCTCACACCTGCCATCCTAGTAAGCATCTTTCAATCAGGTAAATAAAAGTATAGAAATAATGTCATGAAACTTAGTTTATTTTTGATGGCCCTGGGTTATTTTTAGTGTTGTTATCTGGATTGTAGTAGTGCCTACTAACCCCCAGCAAAATTAATCATGGTTGCCTAATGCACCTAAGAAACAATGAAGAAAAACAGAAATGGAATTAGACAGCCATCAGGATTTTCCCACGGTTACGTAGCAGGTGGGTGGCAAAACAAGAAACATAACCCATGTCCCGTGATTTCCTGGTGTTCTCTGCTGTCTGTGCTAACTTCCACTAAAAGTATCTGACTACACTGAATTATTCTATTGAAGATTTTATTCATGGTGTCTCTGTAATAATTTGTAATGATATAGTGGATTTTCTTGTTTTCCTGTCATTTATGGTAAAAGTAGCACTAAAACATATAAAAGCAGGAATTAAACTGTAACGTGTGAACAACAGGAGATTCATACAACATGAGCATTTTGTATATATATACTTTGTATAGATACAAGACGATAAACACAAAACAAAATAAATATTAGAAAGTTAATACTTCTAGTAAAGAAAATGCTAGTATTCAGATTGCAAACTCTTTACCCATCATTCAGTGCTGGCTGGTTTTAGACACACCACGGCAGCTAATTACCTCATGCATCAGGGAACGCAGCGTGCCTGGTTGAGGGGCTGATTCCCTGCTTAGAGCCTGTAACGACGGAACGTTAGACCTTTGCTGTAACTAGATAAGCAGGGGTGAAGAGCCATGTGTATTGTGTTCTGTTTCATGGTAGAAGCTTTACACAGTGATGACATGAAAAGGTTCTGAGAGTGATTTTGCATTAGAGTTGCACTGAAGTTATGTCAATAGCAGAAATATGCAGGAGTTCTGCAAATATTTTTGTGAGCACTATTTTTCGTGAAGAGGAAAGATATCAGGAACTTAACACAGATCAGCTTTTGTTGTTCTCAGGCATACGGTGTATGTTTTTGACTGTGCAGTTCATGGGAGGAAAAATGATGGATGATATGCAAGAAAACTCTCTGCTGAGTTATGTTCTGCACTTTTTCCGAAAGCCGTAGTATACCAGAATTCATTCTTGGTCTTTATCTCCCACAGCTCACAAGCTGACTCTCCATGATTATATGTAAAGTCCTTTGCACTGCCATCAAAAAAGCTTGTAGCCAAACCAGGATGTATTTCCTACAGAACGTGTAAAGATCAGTGGAGGGAATCTTTCCACTGACTTCAGTGGGCTTTGAATCTCACTGTAACTCACTCTAAAGCATTACAAATAGAAGATCTGAAGGCAGGAGTGTATTTGCATATCTCCTAACCCCCCTGAAATACTAGAAGTAGTTGAATTTTGATACCTTTTGACTTTCATGAGACTTTTATCCTTACCTTCCCCTTTCCTCTTATCTAATCCCCACCCCCCACCCCCAGTTTGATTTCAGCCCCATTCTTCTTCTCCACGTGTTACATGTTCTTCTCTCTCTCTCTCTCTGAGGGGAGGAGGAAGATGCTTTACAAACTATCTTTCAAAAACACATACAGAATGTGTAGAGCTAAATAATGGGTATTTTGTATGCTGAGTGTTCCTGAGTTAGGGATTTTTTTTTTTGTCAGTGTCCTTCTTTGAATAGTTTGTCAATGTAAGCCCTCTAAAAATTAAGCAGACAACCAAGCTGATATTTCAGCACACTTCATGCTGATAAAATTGACGCTAAAATGACCAAGCTCTCCAGTTTTTCAGGGGTACTAAGTGGGAATGGACTCCACTGCAGGATTTGACCCAGAGTTTACATAATACCTGGATGGCAAGGTATATATTCTTAAGGTTAAATCAGATAAACTAATTTTCTGCCATAATCAAACTAGTGAGAAGCCCTTAGAGTTGTACAGAGTGGGTTATTTGCCTAGTTGGTTGACTTGGCTGACTCTTTGCTATTGCATTAAGCGAAGGGAAATACCAACATGGTCTTGTTGGTCTTAGGTCACAGATGAAACAGTTTGCATGAAGCTTTTTCAGGTAATACTGCTTGTTTCTCACTATTGTAGGTATGAACGTATTAGGGGGAAGGTATCCTGATATGAAAGGGTGTCTTTATTAGGTTACACTGTTGCTGTAAATGTTTCCTAATTATCTCTGTTATGGTAGAAATCTGAAAAAGTGTAAATTGAGTGCTTTGCATAATTTATAAAAGCTGAATGTTTCCTAATTAGTTCTGTTAGGTTAATGATACCGCAGCCTCATTTTTCCATGGCCTTGAGCAATGACCTTTACCCTCCCCATTTTTAACACTTTCTTTTAGTTCAAAAACATGTGGTGACCTTCCTCATCTCGAATGATCTTTGGGAGACATAATGCTTTGGAAAATGTTACAAATCCCTTCTCCCCTCTCCCTTTGAAAGTAAAGAAATGGCCTGCTTTATGCTGCAGAGTAAAAGCCTGATTTATACAGATCCTCTGAAGAATGCCGGTGAAGTGCATTCCTTCAGTGTTTTCATAGAAACTGATGTGAGCTGCATTAGCAGAAGATGTGAAAATGGTGAGGTGGGGGAGAGAAAAACCTCTCTCAAAAGGATTCTAAAATAACATTTTGCATCCTCGAGTAATTCCCAGTTCTCCCTGGCAACCATTCATTTCTTCCGAACAGCAGAAATTTGCAATATGAAAGTGGATTGGCTTGCTTTTCCCATGGGGCTCTGTATCTCTTCATCCACCGCCTAGGGTAAAAAGCAATGCATACGTTTACAATATAAATGTGATTTAATCGACCTCCCTGTCAGCGAGAAATGGCAAGCATATCAAACAAGCCCAAGATGTTAGGAAGAAAAAATCATAAATTATTCCAGTGATGAGTTTCTGAGCAGCATTTTGGACTACTAGATGATTCTATGTAAAGCTGTTCCTTGAAACAATAATTAAGATAATTCTGTGTGACAAGGAGAAAAATGTTCAGCTTTGTATGAAATGTGCTTTATGTTTAGAAAGCTGAACGTTCACTATATTGATCAGAATTTCCCTTAGCTGCTGCAATGCAAAGCTAAAACTAATTGATTCTCCATCTGTATTTCTAAGTCTGTATTTATTTTATCCTATGCAAAATTAGTTGGCTTCTAAATCAGGAGGATGATGGGTTCCTTTACGGGTGGGTCTCTGTGCATGTATGCTGTAAAGTCAGCAACAGCAGTATCTTCCTTAGCTGTGAATATGCAGCTGTGTGGAAAAAAGAGATTTTTTTTTTTTAAAAAAATAATTTTTATTTTTATTTCTGTTGCTTGAAAGACACTTGAGCTGCCCCGAGAAGATAGGCAAAAGGATTCTTTAGTGAGAAAGTGCTCACAGAATCATTATGCCACTTAGTTTAGCTAAAAGAGCCCCTTCCAGAATTATTTCCTATTTATAGGCACAAACACACTTTTTCTTCATGTGCTTTGTTTCTTAACAATGTCGGAAAGGTGGAAATAGCATTTGTTGCAGATGGGACAGTTGCCTACATCAGTGTGAACATGGTTGGTGCCTCCTCTGTGCCTCCCTCTCCCAGCAATGAAATTCTTTTTTGTTTTACCAGATTGTCTGAAATCTCCTATGCCTTTTTTTTTTTTTTTTTTTTTTTTTGACTCTAATACAGAGTGGATCAATCCACAGGGACCTTCGTTCAGAACTCCATGTGTGATTTTTGGTCCCCTTTGGATCTCTTTCTGCAAAAATCTGGTCGTGTCGATGTAGGATTACTGGAGAGACCAAACTGTATTAAATTTGTGCATAACAGAAAGAAGCTACAGCTGGATTTTCAGGCCACTTCCCCTTCCTGACTTTCACTGTTGTTACTATTTTAAATGTTATGCCATTGCATGTATCTCTTCCAGCAGTAGTTGGTGGAAAGCTTAATTTTACCTTATATTCTGAAGAATGGGGATTTGGCACTTTTATCTTCTTTTAGCCTACTTCATCCTTTTTATAGTGAAAAATGCTTCCTGTTGACCTCTGTCCTCCATTGCAATGCTTAATTTGTGCATTGTTTATTTTGTATTTTTTCTCTTTTTCCCCTGTTAGGAACTTAAAACTTTATTTACGGTCTCATCCCCATCATCATTTGCTTCACATCTGCCTGTTACACCTAAGGTTTTGGTTAAAACCAGTTATGATCTAGTGGATTGTTCCAAGTCATTTCCTACATTTTAATGTTTTGACCCGCTGTAGTATGTTTCTTTCAAACTCCTTTGACAGGATGTGTCATTTTTGAACTTTACACTTGGATTCTTGGCTCCAGCACACTTTGAATTACTGCCTTTCTCCCCCTCTTGTGAGTAAATTATAGTTCCTACCTCTTAGAGGACTGTCATACTGTCTCCTTCACTGACCTCATGTTCTTAATTCACTTGAAAATTTCTTGTTATTTAGCTTAACCTCTTGTGTAGCTTTGCTTTCTTCCTCGGCAGTGCATTTTCTTTTTGTGTTCTCAGAATTTCGGTGTATAATCTTCCCAGTCTTCTTTTGTACCTGATGTTTTACCTCTTAAAGGTCTTTACAGCAAGGTTGATATCTCTAGTATCCTGGCAAGACTCCAGTTTAAGTAATTACATTCTGTCTTTCTAAATTCTTCTTACCCTTTCAATTGAATGCGATGGTCCCTCTCTCCCTGCCCTTCACTATTGTGTGCATTGCTAAGCAGTCCCTGGTTTTTCAGCCTCCAGCTTCCCTGCTATATTGTCCTGTCTGATGTGCTTTGGGACAAAGGGGAAATTTAAGATACTATTTATCACTATTTTACCACGTAAGCCATACCTCCTTTATGCTTTACTTTTGCTGACTTCTAGGTTGTTCTCATTCAGTGCTTGTCACTGCTGCTCCAGTAGCTTTAACGTCCTGTTTGTCCTGCTGGACACTCCTGCAGTACTTCGGGACTTTTGTCCAATGGATGTTTCTCCCCCTTTCTCCCACTTCTCCTGTCATGGGTATTGATCTATCTCCCCCTTTTTTATTTTCCCCACCCTCCCCCATTTTTACTCCCAGTCTTTCTTTTGTGCTTTCTTATATTCTATTTCTAGTGAAGTTCATGTAGGACTCGGTCTGCTCACAAATGAACGGTGTCCATATATACCCTGTTCACTTCATGATTACACATGTGTAATCCTTCCCCTACTGCATATGCCTCAACAGGCAGACCAAACTCTCAGGGCTCTATGCAGACTCCAGCAGGCAGAAGGTCAGGTCCATCTGGTTTTTTGGTCTGTGTGTACAAGCTAAGATGGTATCGCTGCAGATGGGTGAGGAGATTGAAATGTCTTGGACCTCCACAGCACCTACAGTGCACTATAAAGAGGAGGGGATGCATGTCACTTATGGTCCTGTCCTTTCCAAAACTGTTCCAAATTACATGTCTTGGTGCAGGAATGGATGCTGTAATGAGCTGTATCTCTTGGTAACAGCCAACAGTTGGTACTAACCACCACCTGCTCCCAAAGCACTTTGGAAGCTGCAGGGGGAAGTAGACCAATGAAGATCAGAAATGGGTCCTCTGTTTTGTTAGTGCATTGGCCTCTCAGAAGGGAAGGTGACTGTGCCACATTGCTGAGTGAGAGTCATGGCAAATGAAATAGTGTGGAAGTGCCTCGTTCCCTGAGCTTTCAATCTTTTTCTTAAAGGAAAGTTTTCTTCTAAACTGTACCGTGTCACAATGAATAGACGCTGATGGCTCCTGTTGTAAAATAATTGTGTTGAAATGACAAGCAGAATGCATTGGATGCTGATGTTGTGCACTGGGATGAACGTACGGAGAAATCTTAAGAGCTTGGCTATTGTGTGAGAGTTTGGCTGATTACTCGATATAACCTGTGTGAGTCCTGCCAGGCCCAACAATGAGAGAATGGGGCCAGCTAGCTTTGGAGCAGCAGAACCTCTGGGATATCAGAAGAAAATTGGTTTTATGCCTCCAAGCATATATATATATATTTGCTTAAGCAAGTACAGTTTGCATAAAATGCTAGGTGTCTGAGAGAAGGCGGCTACTGCTGTGCTAGGTATGTGATTATGGTACAGCGTGATGGAAAATGTAGCAAAATCAATGGAAAGATTCATATGGTGATTAAGCAGATTAAAACCAGGACCATACTCATCAGAACACTTTTCACAAAATCTTGCACACAGAGTAGTTTAGGGCTCGTATTATTCTGTTGTTCTTTAAATCAGTGTCTGTTAGCCATCTGCGGCCATTGACATTTATTGTACAGTTTCTTTAAGCCTTCAGTGTTCCTCAGCTCAGGAAAAAAAAACCCAACTATATTAGTTCTTCGCATTAACATCAGCAGACCCTGTTGCAAAGAGTCTAATTTAGGGACTGGATCACAAAGAATGTTCAAGAGCAAGGTATATAATTAAGGAAAAGCAATAATATATCTCTCATAACCATAGAAACAGTCTAGTTGAACTATAGGCATGAGAGTATTTGTGTGGATTTGATGCAGATCTATGTGACAGTCAGGGTGTACACCGTGTAACTGATTCAACGACAATAATTGAAGACGTATAGAGATGCAAAGCAGCGTGGGGGAGAGCATAGCAAGTGGAAATTAAATACATGGTGGAGAGATATGTGTTTCTCTTGCTAACTGGATTATTTACATATTCAAATCTAGACGTAGAACCTTCCCTTACTGAGTGAATTAGCTGTAGCCAACAGTAATGGGCTTCCCCCTGCCCTCCCCCAAACTGTGGTACAGGGAAGGAAAGTCCGGGCCGTTAGTCATTTATTGTGCTTCCTGTCGCTCGCGTGAAAACAGTGCTAAAAAGAGACAGAGCTTACAAATCAGCAGTAAGTAGTAGGAAAACAATCTACTCGAACAATAAACACCGCAGCATTGCTAAAGAATACAGTTAGAAACCTGGCGCGTTGTGGATGTTGCTGTGAGCAGATGGGGCCATAGGCACGTTCACTGCCAAGGCTCCTGAAGCCCCCACACCAGATGTGGCTTTGGGGCAAGGCGCTTGAGTGG
>NW_009260182.1:3061940-3221175 GCF_000687185.1 Egretta garzetta | reverse complement strand
GTGCGTGGGCAGCGCTCTTAACCCCCCCCCCCCCCCCCCCAGCATTTGGGTGTTTAAAATTCTATTGATACACAAATTTGTATTTTTATAATTATATAAATAAAAAAATATAATCCTTATGACAAAGCTAATGATAACAGTGACCTTGCACTAATGTCATGTGGGTAACCTGCCACTTTACTCATATTACTGACCGATGGTGCAAACTGTGGCCCAAATTCTGACCATCACCGCAGCATTGGCGTGCTCTGCCATGGGCACTGTCTCCTTCAGGGCAGGCCTGAGCACCCCAGGGTGTATCCAGAAGAAACCCTGTGTCCCTACCCCCTGGTGGCCAGCAGTTGTTTCTAAAAGCAGAAGAGTGTTTCTCAGCTGGTGGACTGTGGCACTTGAAGGAGAATGAGGTTTATTTACAGTGGCTGTCGGGAAAAGTGAAAAGGACATTACAACAAGTCTTTTTATAATATAAAGCAGAACCATACTCCTTCACACACCACCACCCTCAAGACCAAGTAGCTGTCAGCCTGTTACTGCATGCAAATACTGTTTTAGGTTTTTCTCTGTGGTATGTTTTTATTCTAACTCTTATAAGTAATGTAAGACACTTGCTGAAAAAAATCCTTTGAATAAGGATATTTTGAAGCGGAAGCTTTCTTCTAGAATAGTAATTTTTGTTAGTGACTATTAGAACAACAAGACCTCCCGTGACTTGGGACGCCCCCGTTGAAACATGCGCTGAAAATATGCCAGGCTCTGGCACTAAATTCCAGGTCTTGCACAGAGAACCGCAAGGCTTAAAAATAATCCCATTATAGCAGCAGTTCATGACCTTTTGGATGGCATCAGGCTGCCTGAGCTAGTTCTAAATATCCTGTTAGGCAAGGTTGTGCAGAGTCTTCTCTGGTCAGTCAAGTGATGCCAAAATTTTCTTTTTAATCCTCACACAAAAAATATTGCGTTTAGTCCTCAGTAATGTTATTTTCTGATAAAATGTAAGTACTGTGGTATATCCTTTCTAGGAATTTTTTTAGTTTTAAATACCTTGGTTTTCAATTTGGCTAGGAGATACTGGTAAACACCTTCTGGTTTTTCACCATTCCACTTGGCGCTGCGAAATTTTCTGGGAGATATGAAGGCAGGACAGAATGAGAAAGAATGGAGTACACTAAAAATCTGGAAGGACATAAGAGAGATTTAAAAAAATATGTAGGCAAGGAAGGTGTAATAGCCATTAATATCAACAGGCCCTATTTGACTGCCAGCCTAAGGGTGTTCTGAACATTGGCATTGGTGTGCGTTTTGGAACACATAAAATTTTACTGAAATTCAGAGTTCCTGTGGTCTGAAAGAGCCCATTCATTTTTAACCTTGGTTAATATTTCTAAATGTAAAAAAAAATTAGTTTTAGCTGATATATGTACTTTGATTAAAGCTTTAAAATTAATTAATGCTCTTGAGAATTTAAAATGTTCTTATATATTTTAATAGCTTCTTCTAGAAGTTCTGTGTAGTAAGCAAGGTAGGCATCACTTACCTTTAACATAACAAAAATGGAAGAAATAAAAAAATCTTAGTACTTGTAAATTAAGGTGTATAACTTGCTAATGTATTTATATTACTTTTTTCTAATCAGGACTTATGTGCACACATACCTACACGTAATATCTGTGCAGGTGTGCGTGTGTGCCTCCTGAAATACACAGGACGTTCTCCCTGGTAGAGAAGAGTTACTCCACAGCCAGTGGAGAGGCATTGCAAAACAACATGCGTCGGGGTTAGGGGACTTATCAGGAGAGAGGGTTTAGAAAAATAGCTGAAGTACAAATTGGAAACAAATTTGGTGTCAGTTATCTAAATTCATTCACTGCCTATTCTCTCTTTTCAGTCATGATCCGCTTCTGTGATGGTGTTAAATCAAGTCCATCTCGGCTGACTGCTACACTCTCTCCTTCCTGCTTCCAGTTTAAGCAGATACCTCTGGACAAAATGATACAGTGGTGCAAGTTTTGGTATCAGTAGAAAGTGTCTGTATCTAAAGAAAGTAGCATAAACTGCAAACCATGAATCTAAAAATCACTGTCAGTAGAACAGGGTGGCAAAACAAATGAGACCAAGTAGATGCTAGTCCGACCTCTTGGTGCATGCTCAGTTAATTCAAGCACTCTTTCTTCTATTAAATGTAAGAATGGTACATAGAATTCAGTGTTCCCTGGTATATTAGTATATACATTTGCTCATTAGTGCATTGGTATCAAAGAAGAGGTTAACCATAGACGCTGATGGTGGTATATTTGCTCTTAGTTCAGAGTTGGTGTATCAAGTGATTTCAGATTTATCTCTCTCTCTTTCCATCAGTACTGGCAAGTATTCTCTAGACATTTATAATTTTAAACTATCACAGTCCAGTGCATTTTCCAGGGACCAAAATCAATACTGATCTTGGTTTGAATATTTTTCTGGAGAGATTCTTTTTGTAGATTCATGAGTAGAACTAATATATGTTAAAGCTATTCAACTTGGCATTTCACAGCCTCATTGGCATATTAAATATAGGCATGACTATTAACCTTACAGCTATTAAGTAATAAAAATCCTGCATACACGTTTACTAGCTTAAAATTATACTGAAGCATGCGGTATTGCAAAACAGAAAATAAAATACAGTATGGAAAAATACATCACATTGGACAGATCTCCACCAGCTTCCCCTAAGTACTCTACCAAAGTGCTTCACTTATGATGAACTGCATAAGTCAGAATCCATTCCCGTTCAGTTTTTGGGCCTTTTTGGAGACTTCTTGGCAGTGCACAACTATAGGACACAAGTTGGGACAATCCAATTAGATATTAGGGGGCGGGTTGGTTGGTTTGTTTTCAAACCACGAGGGTGGTTTGATGCCCACAGTGTGTCTCACTGACCTAGCTTTCTAGAGCTCCAGCAAACAGAGGTGATGCTTCCCTAAACTCAGTAAAGTCTGTTTGTCACCGGGCTGTTGTCAGTTGTAAAAGATACTGTGTTTATTGTAGCACCGTTCATGGAAACAGGCTGCCTTCTGCAGCCTCCTGCAGGAAGGAAACCTCTACAGACAAAGGAAGGACCTTTTTTTCCTCAGTGATACTGGTTTTGGACTGTCTGCAGACCTGGGAAGACATCATGGTGTCTTTTGTCGGAGTAACACATTTTGAGTTTTTCTCTATGATCTTGATGTATTTTGGAACTTCTGCCCCTTTCTTTTTTAAATAACTCAAGGACAGGGGATTCTACATTTAAGCTACTTGCATCTTGAATCACTATTTAATTCTGTTCCTTAGGTGGCTCTTGCTTCTTTCCTTACTTCTTTTCTCCCTTCTTTATCATATTATCATCAAACTTCTCTTGAAGCTGTTTCTCTTTGGACTGCTTGCTTTCATCAATATGGGTACCATCCTGAAAACAAATCTTCTGATCCACAAGCACTTTAACTCACTTCTGGACTCCTCTGATCATTAGAGACTCTATTCACAAAGGGGAAAAGTACAGCTGAAAGGAAAAATTCCCCGTAGCGACTTCTAGAGGAAATGGGCCATTGAAAGGGCAAAGCAGAGATACTGCATCCCTCAGTAATTCAGCCAAGAGATTAATAGCCAAGATAAAAATAGAAAAATATAATTATTCTAACTTCATTTCCTCTCTTAGAAAATATAAGAGCAGGCAAGACCTTCACAACCCTGATTCCCAGGTTTATATCTCCCTATCAGATTTGCATGACTTGAAGCACATGGAAGCCTTAGTAGTAAAACTAAGTGAATAATTCATGGTGAATAGCTTATTTGATGAATTACTGAAGCCCCTTCTTCTGTTTGTGTGGAAAGTTTCTAGCAGATGACAATTTCTTTTAACTTATGTATTATTCAAATACACTCAACCATTTTCTTTGTTTTTTTAACATGCTGATTTACTGCAAGCAGTTTTCCAGGTACTGAACAGTAACAGACTCTTGACGCTGCAACTCGTCCCCAAAGCCATGTGGGAGAGTTTGCATGTCCCAGTTGGCTGAACATAACCTTTACACTGAGAAAAAGTACTCAGAAAAGAGGCAATGCTCGTACTTTGATTTTCATATAAAGAGGCAGCAATGGGTTTGAAATTCCCTATAATTCCTTAATCTTTTCCCTTTCTGGGTCACAGAGGCATTGTATGAGGTGTCATTCTCAATGGATAAAAGGCTAATGTGAGATTTATTGGCTGTGGGTAGAGTTCAGATTGAAATTTCTCCTGTCACGTTTATACAAAGTAATTGCCTGCACGTTTACATACCTACTAGGAAAGGGGGCAGTCAGCCCCCTATCTGCTGCTTTTAATTACTTTCATGTTGGGAACACAATAAAAAGTGTGGTTTGCTTTTATTTCCCCCAAATTTATTTTGCTCTGCTGTGTCAAGTGATGTGTACTCTCACCCCAAATCTTCATCTTTTGTGGTGCACAGGCTTTATGTGCTTAAGTGATAGAAAGATTATTAGGATTTGTAAAACCAAAAGTCTTTGCAGGACGTGTGATTGGCGAGCTCCCTAGAGCCAGTTCTTCAACTTGAACGTAGGCAATAAGGAGCAGATCCGCACTGGGCTGTGCAAGGACATCAACCTTAGTGAAGAAAAACTGGGTTTGGAAATGGAGAGTTGATAAAATTGGTTGGCAAACAGAACAATATTTGGTAGTCTGTAGACCAGGCTCAGGGAATAGTGCTGAAACAGAGGTTAAACTATAGCTTTTGCTCACACTTAATTACTGGGGTTTCTTTGGAGAGACTTTGTGGACATCGGAGACTTTATTTCTTAGAGAGGGGCAAAGTAAGAGTCAAGGGGTTGTTAGCAGGTAACATCTTTTAACATTTGGGAGAGAGAGGAATTTGTAACAGCAAATCTCAGCAATTAGTTCTCTAAATCTTTTCTTTTTTCCCTGAGTGTTCTTACCCTCCTCATAGTGAGTTGTCTGTCTGTATGGAATTATTTTTATTTATGGAAAACACACACAAAAATTACCTTATAGTTGGCATACTGTTTTATTTTGGCCATTTTCCTTTCTTTGCTCAGCATGGACGGTGGAAAGTTATGCCCTCGGGAACCAACGTACCACCTTACCAGTTCTTAGGTGATGAGACAGATTCCCGTGTGAAGAAGTCATCTCTTTTAGCAGAGACGCCCTCAGAGCCCATCTTAGTCTGTTCTGCTTTTACCGCTAAGGTGAAGAAATTTGTACTGCATACCCAGGATATATTACTTCAATTAACGTGGGGAAAAATTAGTATTGCTGGTTTCTACGTGAAACATGTAGAGCTAGGAAAGAATTGACAGAAATGGGATGCAATAAGTTAAGGGTGCAGTTTAACAACATGTCCAACCTATGTCACAAGAAATTACTTGGGATTTTACTTGACTTATACCTTCTGATTCCTTAGAAAAGGACTTGTTTCCATAGTAACAGCCACATTACATGGTTCTATACTTATGATACCTCTGAGATAGAACAACATCACAAAGAAATATACTTCTCAATATGTCATGTAAAAATCCTGTACTTGTTAGTAAGAAAAATCTTATTTTCAGCAATGAGACACTTGTTCGAGGTTTCTAGGCTATGGTTAATTTGTTTATACTCTCTTTTTCTGTCCCTCCCTCATTTATTATAGGTGGTGCTTATATAGCTGCCTATTAAGATACCTGACACTTCCCATTATAGGCTTTTGTCTTCAGCTGCTTACGGCTTTACCAAATATTAACTGTTTAGACTCACACTTTCTGTTCAGGGTCTCTTCCTTGTGCAGAGTCCTTTTGCAATACAATAGCTGTGCAGCTATTCTGAGAATTACCATGTGTGTGTTGTCTTTTTTTCTAGGTTTTCTAGCATTTTTTTTTAAAGAATTCGATATCCCTTCTGGGCAAAAACCTAGCGTAGGGTGTGCCTTTTGCTGTGTGTCATTCCCCCCCTCCCCCAAAATTTCACTAATTTATAAATATCTGCATTCTCTCAATATCCATGCTGTCAATTCCTGACTTTTGAATGCTTCTGGGAGATCTTCGTAACATGGTACTAACACATACATGTATTTATTAAGTGCATATGCATGTATAGATATGGTGCATATATTTATGCACCTAAATAGGTTTCAGTGGTTGTCTGGAGAATGACAGGTATAACGGTACCGTTCCATTCGTGTCAGAGGAGTAAGAGATCAGATATAGATATGAGAATAATTGGAAAGTGAAGATAGGACATAACTCTAGCTCTTAACAATTCAACTAGTCGATGAAGAATCCAAAGTGGTAAGGAGCTCAGTAGTCTGAGTGTGTTAATTTGCAACCTGTTCAGAAGCTGCCATGGAGACTATTAATACCTCAGACATTTCTTAATGAATTTTAAAAACAATGTGCACTTGGTTACTGCAGTGGAATGCTGTACTGTGATTCATTCCTGTTAGAAAATGTACGGAGGTGCTATTTCTGAGGCCAGTGCTGTTCAGTGCATGCAGAATTACTTCTCTGGCCCTTGGTATAACACACGGAGGAATTTTCTTATGGTAATTCAGTATTTCAGGATTATACTTTATTTTGTGAATTTGGTAGGGTGATGTGGTTTTGTTTTTGTACTGTGTGCTCCATAGGTATATCACTATGCTACAAAATCATGCGGTGTCAAGATACCTGAGTTAGATTTTTTGGTGCAGTACTCCATCACTGTTAAGTGTAACTAATTTGGCTGAGCCACAGCACTGCACAAAGACAGATCCTGACACCTGAATTCTCTCTTTTATCAGCAGCTTGGAATATTGCAGAGTATCATAAAGATCTAAGTTATGCATCACTTACCAAATTCCTTCTGGATGCACGTTTCTTCTGGCATCCGGCACTGGCAGAAGTCTGCTCGTGGAGCCTGGCAGAGTCCCTCAGCTCTTTCACCTCTTTCTGTTTTCTGAAGAGAACACACGCGGGGTTGCAAAGGTCAGGTTATTTAGTACAGAAGTGAGAAGTGAACCGTTACCTCCTGCAGCTTTCACCGTGCTGCTTTCACGACTACTGCTTTGATTTGACACTGGGGTGGTCTCCTCCAGTTGCCTCCTCGCATGACTATAGCTACTGCTTTGTCATTTCACTTCCCAGTGCAGATCTAAAGGGCTCGGTTCATACCAGTGAACTGTCATTCCTAGCTTGTCAGGCAGCAAGCAAATCAAACTCAGTAATGCAAGCAAGATCCCAGTAATTCATGAATCTCTGAAGCACAAAAGATAGCAAAAGACATCTGTAGATGGGCATAGGCTGTGTTATACTATCACTGTAACTCTTTATTTTGACAAGCTAGCAGATTTGTAGTTGTTATCTTCCTCAGAATTTCAATCTCTCTCTAACCATAACCTGGCGTTATTGATCGAGGGGCATGTAACACCAAGTTTGCTGTGGGAGATTCTCAGAGCACGGGAGTGGAGACACAGCTGGGCACGTAAGTGTGCTCAGTCGGGATGGGGGACACCGCTTGCTGCTCCTCAAGTGAAGGCTCCTCAGGAAACAAGTAAAAGACAACAGCATGCAGTAGCCAACTTACAGGACCAGGTGTTGGTCTGTGTATTAGGTCACTCCATTGGCCTTATTGAAATAACTCACCTACTTTTACCTTCCTCTCAATCCCTCTTTTAAGAGTCAGGAAGCAGTGTATTGGGCATGAGCAGAAATACAGCAGGAAAATAAACAGAAATTCTGTCAGTACGTTTTGGGACTGAGACAGGAAACCTGAGTGTGGGTAGTGTTCTTTGCAGTGCATGATAGTTTGGAGGAAAGTCTTGAAGTAAGAGCTGCAAAGTGAAGTAAATAGTACGCCTAGTTATTTGCTTTTCCTGCCAGCTCGTTTAGAATCTGTGTATTGTCTTCTCTTCCTAACTTGTTATTTAATCCAGTACAAAAAGGCACACTAGTGGCTAGAAGCTAAAGCAAGATAAATAAGTCTAAGAATAGATGTAAGCTTTTAAAAGTGAGAGCAATTAATCAGTAGAACAGTGTAGCTACAGCTGTAGTGGGTTGTCTGTCACTTGCAATCTTGCAGTCAACATCGGATGGGTTTCTAGTAGATATAGTTAGCAGAGAGCGTGATGCAGAGTTGACTAGATTAGAAACTATGGCCTCCATACACCAAGTCATCCCATGAGATGAAAATACTTGAGCCTTTTGGGAAAAGATTCTCTAATTCGTATTTCTCTTGGCTGATTGGTTCAGGTTCCCTAATTGACACTTATTTTAATTTTACCTAATGTCAACACTCTCAGGTAAAACTGTCTGAAAGTGAAGCTTCATTCTTTCATCTGGATGAAAAAAGATAAATGTATCGAAGGACTAATATCTAATATTAAAGAACAAATATGCTGTGTTATTAAAGAGGCAGTTTTTAACACTAGATCCTGAAATTAGATCAGCATAGGCATATCTTTGTGTCCAGAGTTCATTGCCTTCAATTCTGTAGATCTGTTCGCTGGATCATTGCCTTGGTTTTCCTTCACAGTACCGAGAAGATTATAATTTGTGTCCAAAATGATGGAATTCACACCTCAAATAACATCGTGGATTAGGATGAAAATGTGTATGGGGACAGATCTGAAGGATCATAATATTGTGGCTGAGCCATAAAATGAAGGATGAAATTCACTTCGCTAAGCGCAAATAAACATGCTCGGGTGAAAAAAGTGTGTATACGTATGTACATATAAATATAGTCTATAAAGCAATGGCTCTAAATCAGCTATTCACATCCAGGGATGTGATGGCAAAGACTTGTTTTTCGTATTAATTATGGGATAGTTGTGCTCCATAGTGTTCCTAAGGCTCTGGTACCTCAAGAGTGCAGACTGAAGGACTTAATGGAATGCAGTTTCTCTGCTTTCCTGCTTAAGCACATGTTCTTTTTGAAATGCAAAGGTGTCAACCCAGATCTTGTTTGCATACATAGCTGAGATGTGGTGAGGATTCTCACCAACGCCTTGGAGCTAGGAAGCGCTTCTTTTGGTCCCACAGTTTAGACTTGCCTTCTTATGGACTATTTTCTGAAAACATCAGCTCATGGGTCTGAAGTTGTCAAGGGCTCAATAGAAGGATTACAATGTTAATGTTATTTAGTTAAGTGCTGCAGAAAAAACATCACGCTATGTCATTACAGAGTGCATGCATTTTCTGAATTTTCATTCAGTTTTGATCATCCCATCATCCCAAAACTGAATAAAACAGAGGAAGAAACAGTACACTTTACAGAGAAGGATTAAAAAGGGTGAGGTAGAAAAACAGAACAGTTTTCCTATAAGGAAAGACTGAGACCCTTTCACTTGAAAAGGACTCCAAGAGAGCTTAGTCAAACCTTGAAGAGATGATTAGAGAATGATTATGCATTATTTATCTCAGTAGAAGAACCAAAGGCACCCAGGCTTAATGTGATCAGAATGAGTTGGGTGAGGTTTTTTTCACATAGTGTGTAAGAATTATTTTGTGTAATTCCATGCATGTGATGATGCCAATACCTAAAAAAGTTAGGAGAAAGGTTCATAGCTAGCTATTGAACACAAAAGTCTGGGTGGATTATCTAGATTACAAAATCCCTGAGTTACTGACTTTTGAAAGGCAGTAAGACACTCAAAAGAGATCAGATTCTGGGTTTGGGACTCCGCATGGGCATTCACTGCTGAGTCGTGGACTTAATGGATCTTTGGCTTGCAGCATGATCGTGTTTTTCCTCTTAACCAGGGAATTTATTTTATGTGTATTGCAATCAAAAAAGTTGTGCTGATTTATACCAAAAGATGATCTATCCAATACAATATTTGCATCTATTAGAACAAACTTTATCATTACTTATGTAACTATTGTTTCTCCTTAATGCTTTTATAGTGAAATTTGTACTTAATATTTGTTTTTTATTACTGTCTGTGCCCAAAGTAAGGTCTGTCAACTATTTTTGTCTTTAAGTTTCCCATGTGAGATTTTTAAAGAGTTTAGGTAAGAAAGCAAAAGCACAAAATTACTTACAATATGTATATGGTTTCTTTAGGCTTTCCACTTATGATAATAAGGACAGCACTGCAAATGTCAAATCAAAAGATAGTTCTATACCTGGTATAAGCCAACCCTTCCATGTCGCCTTCAAGTAGCATGATGCCATTTTTCAGGCTCTATTATCAGAAAGGGAGTAATCATGAATCCCTGTGCCAATCAACCCTACAGGCTTGAATGGAAAGGAGGAGGAACAAATTACATGGGTAAATACCTCTTTGATAATTTTTTTTTTTCCTAACCACCTAAGGAAGTTCTTCCATTTATAGTTTCTGATCACCTGCATTATCATGCTTACAATCCTTTTAGCTTCCAGCAGTGTTGCTGCAGTGCTAACATATAATCATGCTTTGTCTCAAGGAAAATCAGAAAAGAAGGACAGAGGAAAGAAATAGAGGCCAAGCAAACAGAAATAATAAAGTGAATATTTTGTGCCTTGTCCTGCATCTCGCTGATCTCCCTTCACCAAAGCAAAGCTTGGTTGCAGTTTGAAGTGCTTAAAAGAATTGCTTCCCTCTTTTCTTATGGAGCAACATAAATCCCTTCTGTACATTTGTTCATCTGTGGGGAAAAAACAGGTGCCGTAATTTGTATGGTTCCAAATGTAAAACTCTAAAAGCTTTGTAATGCAAATATTTTGAAAGAAGCATAAGGCAAACATGAATGCTTATTTTCCTCTAATGAAAACAATATGCCTTTTTTTTTTGTGAAATAGAAATAGGTTCTAAACGATATTCCAAGTGAAGAGCTGCATTCCTTTAGTGACACATTATTCTTACTGCACCCAGTAACTCTGAAGTTTCTGGGTTTCCAAAAAACTTTTGGCATACGTTCTTAAGTGTCATCCCAGCTGTATGTCTGCAACTTATGCTAAACTCCAGGATAATTTATAATCTGTTTCAAAGCCATTTGGAATCAATAGAAAAAAAAACATTGGCTTTTAGGAGCTTTGCACTAGGCTTTTAAAGATTTTTTTTTGGGGGGGGCAGGGCTGTTGATTTTGTGTGTCAGTGACACCGTCCAACCCTTACCAGTTTGGTACATTACAAAGAAACAATCTTTCAGTATCTTCCCCTCATAGTTAAGGAAATTAAAGCACCGCAAGATGAAGTGGTGACCAGCAGTCACTAGGCAGTCAGCGGAAGGAATAAACCTGGTTCTGATGCTATAAGCACTAGACTACAGTGCACCACACAGAGAAGTTTAATGCAGTTTTATTTTCTAAAATACTCCTTTGCACAATGTATGTGTCTAATACAATCAATATTTGCTGGTCCCTAGCTGTATTTATGAACCGTTTCATACCTGAAACATTTCAGCACCTTGAATATGGGTGCTGCAGGTTGCCTTGTTCCAACACTCACCCATTGGCCCAAATTCATAGAACGACATCCATTAAGGCAATGGAGCTAAAGTCACTAGCTTGTAACGGCAGCTGCAGATAAATGAAGTGATAGTAATCAGCGAGGTGAAACCCAGCAATGATCAGTGTCTTTGCAACGTACAGTAGCGTGCATTGTCTGCACCTGTTTGTCTTCAGTTTTTATCATATGTAAAACCAGTGCATTAACAGAAAAAAGTGTCATAATTCCCTAGTTTGATAGTTCTCTTGTATCTTTAGACTTAAAAATGAAGTAGGCTACATCTGAGATTTTTTGTGCTCTTTAATAAAACCTCAAATACAAGAAACAAAACCCCACCACATGTTACAGTTTTAAAGAAGCCCTTGATGCTGGCAGCTGTTTACCTGTTGTGGTTCCTTCCCCTAGTGATGAATCTCCCTGTATTCTGTATAGCCATTGCAATTTCTTTAAAACACAATATAAAGAAGGAACCTGTATGGAACTGAGGAAAGACACAGAATCAAGAACTTCAGCCTGTCATAGTGGTTCCTGTGGTTAGTTCTTGGAGATCTATTTTTCCAGAGTGGAAAGTGTCTCTCTTTCCAAACCCCTCCATCATCGCTGTGCTGCCAGAATCAGTTCTAAGGATAAACAGTATTGTAGCATAAGCAGAGCTGTTTCCTGCCCATTTTATGGACAGTATGATTTTCTGAGAACTGAAATAAGGCCATCTTGTGACCACTGTTCATCAGTTCTGATCTATGATTCTGTGGTGGCTTGAGCTGGGTGGTTCTTGGCTTACTGTGGGCTCCATAACTTGCTGCTTCTCCTCGGTATTTCCACAAGCTATATGAAAAATATTTCCCTTCCATGAAAGCTGTTCCTCTAGCTATATCAGGAATACTATTTACTCATCATTGCAAAGTGGCCTATGCATAAGTGAACAGCAGGGTAAGTGTTTCATAAAACAGTGTGTCTATTAAGTAGTGCTTGCTGTGCAAAAAAAAAAGTTTGAGCCTCTGCCAAAAGATGCAACTATTCAAACATAACTTGGTCCTATTTGCATGGACCAAGGATCTAGCCCTGCTGTGCTTGTGTAGGTATTTGTAAAATACTTAACTAGGAAATTTCTTATCTAATTTTTCAAAGTGACAGCTAGAGGATTTTAGCTCCATAGGTCCTGTTAAAGTTGGTGGGACTGTTGCTGATAATGTCCCAGGTAAAACATTGAACGTATTAGAACTGCAGAATATAATTTTGTATCTCTGCACTGCACAGCCTACCTTTGACTGTTCAACCATTGCTTTTACAATGCAGCTAGCTAAAGATAATGCACAGTCATGAATGTAACTTCGTGCTGCTGTCAGGAAAACACGCTGGTGTCAATTGTCCTGGTGTGTTTGGAGGTTTGTATGCAGGAGTGATTGTTTGCTGTGGAGAAGTCAGATCTATTTTAATTTAATATAATGCCTATAAAATTACTCTGTCTGTGACAATAAATTTTTATTATTTCTTTTGTAGTACTGATAGCATTGAAATTTGGTTCCGAATTATATTTTTATACTTACAAAACTTCTAAAGCTGAAAATCAATGCAGAATTTGACCTTTGGTGCAGTTATGAAGAACACAGCTCAGATGACTTAAACGAAAACTCCTCTTAGTTTTACTCGTAGGTATGTCTAGATTGCTGTTAGTGTCTCTTACCACTTGAGATTTTTGAGTGTACAGGAAAATTGATTTGTAAATGGTTGAAGTCCTTCAAGAGGTGATAGTGGTGTAGCGTTTGCCAATTTAATACTACAGTTATTTCAGTTACATCTCAGATATGGTCTTTTCATTTACACTTGTTCACTCCGAGTGCTTTTCTGTATTGAAAACTACTCTAATATTAAGCATATCCATTGTTCTTTCCTTTTTAATGCCTGCTTAGCAGATAGTCAGGAGACTAGAACTACTTATTTTCTTATTGCAGAGAGTATTAGTGGGAAAGAACTCTCTTACTTGCAGCAGCTTTGGTGAAAGCTTAGCATGACCTTTCCTTATACTCTAGGCTGCAGCAGTGCAGTAAGGGATTACAGAGAAACTGTGCTGGGAAGAGGGATGTGTGAAGAAGAGTTACATCAGGAGTGGGCGTTGTGATAGCTCCATTAACATCAAGCATCTTTTTACAGCAAGTACAGCCCTTGCAGCATACTGCTGGAGAAATGGAGCAGTAAAACTGAAAACCCAGGAAACCCCTGTGCTTTTGCTGTCTCCCACCTCACAGCTGGCTGGACGCTTGTGAAGTTGGGAATATCTTCTGTTGCTTTACAATGTTTGCCCATTATGTTCACTAAACTAGTTTTCTTTCTTTAAAGTAAAATGAATTTGCTTCTAGGAAAATGAACTGTGGGGTCTGAACTGAGACCCACTGTCATCCGCTGGAGAGCTCAGGAAGCTCCTAATGTCATGAACAAGCCTAAAATCCTTAGTAATTTCTCAAAATCTTTTATATATATATATATATACACACACACACAGATATATGTATATATTTGAAAATTGACTTCCGTTCTATTATCCAAAGAACATTCAGCCCAAAGTGAGGCCAGGAGACAACAGATGGGTATGACAACAAAACCATGCGCAGTGGAATGTGTTTTCTAGCCTATTTGGAGTTATCTTAGTCTACGTACAGCCTAACTTTTTCCTTTATATATGGGTAAATTTTTAAACAGGTGTTTGGAAGAGATGAGTTGAAAGCTGTAAACAGATGTTCATGGCCTATTATGGGAGGAAGCACTATGGTGTCTTTTAGAAAACGTTTGAGTAGATACGGACTGGCATTATTGCCCGGACTGAGGTTTTAATGTGACATTTCCCTACCAAATGAAAAATGTTAAGTAGGGCAGAGATAAATGATGAAGAGCCTTGAATCTGAAGACAAGTAGTTGTAATTGCCTTAGGCCAAGCAAAGGCACACACATCTCCCAATGAGTGCCATATTTCTGTATGGGTGGTGTAGGCTGAAATGTATTGGAGCAAAGTATAGTTAAGTTTGCTAAATGTGATTTTCTGTCACTCTTTGAGGGACTAGCCTAGAAAATATATTTCATATGAATAGATTGAGTTTCTCAGTTCCTGTATGCTTTTCTGTTGTTATCCATTTTGTATGAAAAATATCCTTGTTTAGGGATATGAAAAGTGACAGCAGCAGCTGATTGGATGCTATTACACCACCCACCACCATCCCCACTCCCCCTCCTCCAAAAAATAAAAAGGGAAGCAAATCAATGTATCTGTGAAAACAATATCCCTGGGTTGTACTCTGAAGCCAGGAATAGGCTACCTGAATGATTTCTTAGTTCCTAACTGTGTGCTGGTATTAATACCACGAACTCTGCTAGGATACCTTTCCAGCAAGATATGAGAAAGGAACAGCTACTCACAGTTAGAAGTGTGTCCTCCTTACACAGGAATGAACATACATGTTTTCCAGAGGGATAAAGAGGTATACAGAAAGTAAAGCTATGCTTCTCAGAGGTGGCCTCTCTTACGTGCCAAGTGTCTAAGTTTTGAGTTGTTACAAGAGTTCAGGGTGATCCATGTAAGAGGACAGGAACATAATGCCTGCTCTGATTCAGTGTTGTACTCCAGTTGTACCACTAACACCAGAGAGGGGAAAAAACCCCAAACAAATAAACCCCAACTCCAAACTACCAGCCCCTGTGCTACTAGTGACCTCTGAATATTTTGACCTCAGATGCATGCATTACAGAACCCAGCAACCTGAATTTCTGTGATCCTTTTTGAAGCACTCCAGGCAGAGCCATTTCCGTGACTTTGTGGTATATAGCCAGGAATTACAAACTTATGATTGTAACTTTGCAGGTATATCCAGGAATTATACAATTGTAATCATAACTGTGATGCAGCTTGTTTTATTTATTCCACTGCTCCCACCTGACATTGCTGGCTGATTATTGTTGGCTTGCTATGAACAAATTTTATTTAGGGATGGCTATTATTTAATTTTCTTCTCAAGAGTAAAACAAATAACCCTGAGGAACCCCAGGGGTTTATCAAACTTGTTTGTTGTTTGGGGTCTGCACATGTAGGACTACCAGAGAAGTGTGGGTCTCGGGCTTGTCAGTTGTCTTACAACCCAACTCTGACTTCAGATTGACAGATCATCATCCCCTAGAGGAAACAGCTTCTGGAGGTGTATGGCACAGGGGAAAAAGGAACTGATCCTGACCTCTTTGTTTGAAAACACCTCTATAAAAATAATATACGAAATATACAAAATAGATAAACCATTTTATTGTTGTCTAATAAACTGGACACAGATTTTGCAGTGTACTGCAAGACTTTGGGGAACAAAGTATTATTTGGTCTAAAGTCACGTCAGGCTGATAATAAAAGATGACTGAACACTTTTATGCGTATGCAGCACTGTCCTTCAGCTAGGCAGGGCTGCTTAAGTGTCTGTCTGTGAGGTTAATATGTGGCAGTTTGGTTATAACTTTAATCATCCTAAAGGCTGAAGGAGCGAGAAGAGTCCTCAAACCCTCCTGCAAGGCAGTTCGATTTTTGACAAGCTTTTCAACCCCGTGGCCTGCAGCAGGAAGAGCTAACCCGATGAAAGCCTGGAGCACCAATTCCCCTCACTTTCTTTCCACTCTTCCATGCTACAAACTGATAGCAAAGAGGTTCCTCTTTGCTCTTCCTCCTCTTTGCTCTTCCTCCTTTCCATTGTGCGCTCCATTACAACCAGACAGGCAACACCCGAAAACCTGAAATTGTCTCCTGTTATTTTGGAGGCCTCAATACCTTTTGTGTCCATTTTTGCTGTCTGGTGACACAACTAATGGGTTTGAGCACCTGTGAGACCGTTTGTGAAGTAAAGTGCCACTGGGAAGGGGAACTTTCCCTATCAGCCGGTGTAGTACAATGCTGAATGCTGTAAAATATGTAGCACAAGCACACACAGATAGGTGTAGACCTCAAAATGTCTTTGGATCATTCCAAAGGGCCATCAAGACAACTAGAACCTGCTTGCATAGATGTGCAGTTGTGAAGATTAATCACAGAATCAACTAATTAGTGAATAAAGAATTAAAGGTCTCTAGTATAAGGTGTTTGCTACACACCCCATATAATTTCTGTTAGTTGCTCTTATTTTTTTGGCCCTTCTGTAACTACACTTTTGGAAAGCACTTGCTACCTTTTTCCATAACCTAGGGGACTTCACCAAGAAATCTGCACCCTTACACTGCTGCCAGGATGGTTCTGGAAAGGTATCTGAACTCAATGGTAAAACTTTCAGAAGGAAGCCATTTGTTACTGCCAAGTGTTTTGTGTTCCCCGTTTCACCATCTGCTGGAGAACAGCTTTGGCTTGTCAGCCTTGTACGTTTCCCTTTTTTTTTTCTCTCAGGAAATATTTGGAGAATCTGGTCAGAGAAGCATATGAAAAGGGGAAAATATTGGACTCATGGATAGTCAGTAGGTAATTGTTATAAACTGAGTCGTAGTGAGGTAGAAGCAGCTGCCGTTTTCCCTGTAAATGATGTGACAACTTTATCTTAGTTAACAAGAAAGAATATATAGTTAAACAATAAGTTATTTCACTTAAATATAGTTTATTTGTGTATATATAGTCTCAAACAAATATTGGCTTTAAGATTACTTGATTTCGTGTAGCCATTTCCTGGGGAAAGGAGCACTGTAACCTTTAAGGAAGAAAATTTATACAGTCGAGATGTTTTGCAGCCTATTCTTCTCTCTCAGCATCGTCTGAGAAACACAGCTAGCAGATTCCTCTGTCAATAAACTATTATGCCACCAGGCTGCAACAAAGATGGAACAGGGAAAAAGACACGGAGATGAAAGCGGTCAGGGGTGTTAGTCATACGGCCGTCTGCTCTGTTCCCGTCTGAGATTGCGTTCTGGGGGACTATTAGTCAACTGAATCAGCAGCAAAATGATGACTAGCATGGTGACTGGGCAAGTGTGAGGTAGTTTCACTGAGAGGTAAGCGTGATAATGTACGTTTTTATGTGGTGTTCTTCATGCAGAGATTCCTATTGTGTTTTCAGGGACTGCACTTTGGAGAGTTCCCTACAATGTTATATGGACAATTTAAAAAAGTAATTAAGAAGATGGACTACTGGAAAAGAAAACAGTTAACAAGTAAAAACACAATGAGAAAAAGAAATAAATAGATACAGGGAGGGAGAGGGAGTGAATGTTTCATCAGAGAAACAGAAATAGCATTCTGAAGTCACTCATAAGATGACGCGTGTAGGAAGGAGGAAGAGCGAGTAACAGCAACTGAGGGAAATGGAGAAATAAGACCAGTAGAAATGATGAGGAGGGAATGTGGGATTTTTTCCTTGCCCCGGGTTTGAGTAATTATTTTTTTTGACAAATTAATCCTGTACATACTGGGTACACAAGAAACTTTCCCAACTCAGCTCAGAGATGGCATTTCATAACCAGTTCTCTCCTGCCTAGATGCCTGCCACCCAGAGTCCTGTTCTTCCATTTGGGGATGAATACTAACAATCTTTCAGGCTTTTAAAAGTCTGTGTTTTTTAAAGGCCGTTGAAAATTGCTTTCAATTTCTACTATGCTCTCCTTGCATAGATGTCAAAATAATTGTAGAGAAACTATGATAGTTAAATGATCATAGTTAAAATGGTCTCACTTATGAAGAGTACCCTGGAGAAGACAGGCATTCCAATGAGCTGTGCAGAAGGGATCTGCACTAAATAAAAACACATACTGAGCTGGTAGAAACATGTCTTAATTGGCTAATTGGGGGCCTTAGCTCTGCGAGTTGGAGAGGAGAATCCATAAAGAAGCAGGAAACTATTTGTGTCCTCTCAGGGTCTGATTTAACTTGCAAATGGCAGACGTGTTACCTCCAGGCAGTAACGCTCAGAGCTGGTATCCTTTATCCCAGTAGGGATTCACCCCGTGCGCTGGGGACACGCTGTGTCCCCCTGCACCAGGTGACAGCGTAAGAACAGGGGACAGGGACGTTGCAGGAGGATCGTGAAGGCTCCTTGTGTGACGTTGTGACTTTGTGTCCTGTGTCCACTGTCTTGAGAACACAGCCAAACGGCCCAATACAGTATCAGAAAATGAAGTTTTCTATGTAAACTTAGGAACTTGAGGTTTAGAATTAAACTAAATTTAAATAAATAAAACTAAATTTAAATTTAATTCCTCTGCTTACTGACTCTGTGATGGGTGACACCGTCTTTATTAGCTGCTCTATTTCAGGCATTACTAGTGCTTTTGTTACTCATTTTTTATGTATTCATCAATGAAAGGGTAAAAGTGTGACAGTTTAAAAATTCATAAGCTTTAAGACCAAAAATGTACTTGTTGCTATTCACCTTCAGAGTACGTGGTATGTTTCTTCAATAGAATTAAAGGTGTGAATTTTCATGGGTGTACATCCATGACCTTAAGAAGACAAAAGGACTTGTAGACAGAAGAAAAGATAAGACCTGGGCTAGGATAAGAGAAAATAAAGGGAAATACAGAGAGGTTTTGTAGTAGATGAGTCACTAGCAGTTACTCAGCAATAAAGTAGAAAGGATTAATTCTGGGTAAAATGGAAGGGGGAAACTTAGGAGAAAAAGAATGTTACTCACTAAATTTTGAATAAGGCTCTAGAGAACAGTTTAAAATTTCTTAGGATAATTGGAACAGAAAAAAGAAGCCAAATGTTTCTGGCCAGAGCTCATGAGAAGTATTCTATATGTCCAGTGTGCAAGAGCTATTTAACTCATACTCTAAAGTTTATAGAATAGAACTAGGGCATCAGAGCACTGGAGTTGTGTTCCCTATTCCTGACATACAGTGTAACCTTGAATGATTCTCGTTCCCTTCAGTGTCTGAATTTCTTAGTATAAAACAAATGGCAATTAGTCTGTCTTCGACAACGCAGTATCATGAGGATTGGTTCATAAATGTTTGAGAACTACAGCAGCAAGAAGCAACTAGTGTGACACATGATGCATAAACTGTGCTGTTAGAGAAAGATTTCATGGGAGTATAGTAAGCTCAGTTAGACTTAACAGCTGTACCTAGGAAAGGTGGTGTTGAAACATCTCACACCTGTGGAGAGACTAAATTTTCCCTAAGAAATTTCATGTAAATGTGTTCTTAGAGGAGGAAGTTCTTAGGCAGTGATGGAAGCGCAAGATTAGTTTTAGGATGCTCTTTTTCAAGAATAAGGTGTGCTGGAGGAATCGGAGACCTTTGCCTACTTTGGTTGGTGAGAAGAGAGTTATGCTGAGGAGGAAGAGAAAGAATCTTCTTGAGGGAAATTATGGACAGGGAGGTATCAGGGATAAGCCCTAGTTTCTGATGGTAGATGCTACTTGAAAAGGAACCTTACTGGGAATGCTGCTTTCGGAATTTTCCCAAAGGAAGTTGGGTCGATGTGCCAGAGACTAACTTGCTAGGCCTCAGTGGTCCTTAATTCAGGGTAACAGTGTGTAGTTCTGTATTTTAACCCGTTGTGAAAAGCTAGTGGCAAAAAGTCTTCTCTGTTGCCATGAATTTGTAGGAACTCATTCTAGATGGATACTGAAGTCTTTGCTTCCAGATTTTTATGTGACTGTTATTAATGCTGAAGGAATAAAGCAGGCTTTCACCTTGCTGATTTGGCTGCAGATTGTGTATTTGGATTTCTGTGAATGTAAATTGAACAGAAAATTAACTCCAGCTGTCAGTATTGTGAAATGTGTCATGCTGGTGTGCACTTGTGTGCCTACTAGAAACGTTACTGTGGCGTGAGTCCTTGATGGATTAACACTAAGGGTATCGCTGTTCAGCTTCCTACCACTGTACTCAGAAATCAAGTCTGTAGCAGCATGAATATCAAAGTTCCTCAGTATACTGAATCTGGTAAACAACAGGTTGGGATTCTTTAAGTGTCAAATCATACTGTGCATTCAGGGCTCATAGAGGTGATTTCCTTGCTGTCTGCGCCTTCTGCCACCCACATCCCTCCTGAGGAAGGGGAGTTATGTACACAAACCGTAAGATGTTCTGGAGGTGCTTGCTCACCTTTAGCTTTTGTACTTCTGAGACATGGTACAGATAGAGGCTGGAGACATGAGCTCAGGTTTAGAGGCTAAACAAGCTTGAAGGGATGTACAGCTTCTGACGAAATACCCACCTATCATCCAACTAGATTGCATCATCCTTCTCCATTTAAGATAAACAGCAGCTTGCTCCTTCAGTCCCCAATGCTGCAGTATGTGGGTATCAGCTGATTTACTCACTAGCACCAGAAAAAAACACCACTCTCTCTGTCTTTTCAGAGATGAAAAGGATTTGGCTTGAAGATGGCACCGGTGCAGAGACAGGAAAATTGTACGATGTTTTCTTCTCTGTTCCTGTAGTGCAACTATTTATGATTTGCCATATCACAACCCTTAAGGATTTCTTTTTTGTAAATGCACTTGGAAATGGTTCCAACATCTTTTGATGAACACAGGGATTTGGCAAGAGTTAACTACATTCTGAAATGTATGGACAGAGTCACTTCTATAAAGGCATTTCTCCTTAGAGTAATTCCTTTGCAGAACTGACCCCGGCTGCTGTTTGTTTCTACTCTGTTTGGAAGATCCTTTTAATTTATAAGAGTCCAAATAGGTTTTAAGCTTAACTTTACCATGAAAAAAAGCCTCAACCTGTTGAGTTTTTTAGTTCATTAGTACTAATTAGAACTCATTGTGCATTGTTATTGCAATTTTATGTTGCTATAAAAATCATTACACCTCTACAGAATCACTCAACTGTACCCTAATATAAAATCTCAGCAGCAGTGCATATAAAATTAATATATTGCTAATCAGCTAGGAGTAGAACTGGGAGGTAATGGTTTTATTTTACTTTTGTACCTGCTTTCAGTCCAAAGCTACTAAAACAAAACATATGGAGAAATTTAGTATGTAGAGGTTCACTCCTAGGACCTTATGCAGTTACGTGCTCCTTTTGTGTACAGGGCAGACCTGTTTCAGCCATGCTTTTTTCAGTGTATTTTTGTCTTCAGAAAGCCTAGCCCTTGCACTTGTGCAGCAGGGTTGTGTTTCTTCAAACTCTTTGCATGTAACTTAATTTAAACATGTAGTGTGTGTTCGCAGATGACGTTGTAAAATTTATGACACAGTAAGAGGATCAGGGTTCTAGGTATTATTCGTTATGGGTGGTTCAGGTCTTGATTACTATTTCCTGTTCAAAATAGTCAGTAAGTCTAAAAAAAAAAAAATCATTAAATTAGTCGCTAGAGTTAATATGTCCCCTTACACTCAGTTATTTCTATTAAATTTAGGATTGTTAGTTCTGCAGATATTTGTCCTTTTATTTTTCTGAAAAAATATATTGAAAGATTTATTGTGATAATCAACAGTAGTCTTGAAAGCCTATCTTCCCATTTTGTAGCACTGATCTATAACAAATACTTCCTGCTACAGGAAAATCATCTTGTAATTTTGACCTGTACAGTATTAAGTAGTTATTTTTTAGAATTACTTCCTTTAGTGATACTGTGAAGGATTTATTGTTTTGTATATGAATTAAGGCAGATAAGAAACCCCTGGCTGGATAGTTCACTTCCAGTCAAGAAGCACATAAAACTTGCTGATTCCTTGCCTCTTTTAGTGGTTCTGTTTATTTTTCTGTTCAGAGGCATAGACATACAATTTGGTAAGAACTGCCATAAATAACATATCAGGCATAGAAATGCTATCTAGTGTTTTAAGAGAGGTCTCTTTTTTTTTTTTTTTTTTTAATCTGGAAACTTTATTTGGAAAAAGGAGAAAAATATATTTATATGTCAAGGATTTCTAGACTGATTTGCCTAAATCCTGGTCAAAAAGGCCTATTCTTGTGGGGGTCAATTCTGCACAGTATGCTGAATGATGTTGAAGCATTCTGGTTCTGCCACTTTGCTTCCATGGCATACGTCTGTGGAAAGTGCCTGTGCATATCTGTTCGTGTACTTGGCACATATTTGATGCTTCTGCTAAGGCCGTCAGACGATCTTAAACAGGGTAATTCCTTTTGCAGCAAAGGCACATTAAGATTTTTCCTCTTAGACATGGTATGTGATTATTTTGAAATACTTTTTGTCCAAACATCTGATACTGCATATTTGTACAAAGCAATGAAACTTGAAACTGGCTTGTATTGTTCCAGTTTTTATGACCTTCTGGGTACTTCTACTGTTTTTATTTTTGAAGGTGTTGTCACAGGGCAAGTGAAGGTGTATTTACCTAACATTCCAAGACGACCTTTTTTTACATCTTGAGAAATGACAACAGTTGCTGGTTAATATGAAAAAATACTATATAAAGGCCAGACTTGCAAAATATTGAAAGGTTATTAACTGTATCTTGTGTCTCTTCCTGTTGTTCTAGGTCTTTTTTTTTTTTTTTTTTTCCCCTCATTAAAACACACTCAAAGGATTGGAACTCTGTAGGGCCTTTTTTGTGAAAGCGTGTGGGTTTCTTCTCCAACTGCTGATTTTGCAAGTTAGTTATTGAAGCCAACATAAAAAAAACCCCAAGAAGTCTTAATATGTTGGAAGTATCTTTTAAAATTTATTTTTCTACAGAGAAGTGGCATAATATGATGTTTTTTCCACTTCTATCCCCTAATAGCTCAACAAATACACTTTTTTTAAAAAGGCGACATTTCTTTTCATTGCTAATCATCTGACATGAATCTATAATCTGAAAATTAAGCTGAATCATTGTCATTATTCTCAGTGTCACCACCAGTAAAGGTGCTGGGAGTAGGGAAATGGACCTTCTCTGCAGGTGTTATTCCAGTAGCACCCCTGGGAAGTTCTCCCTTCTGGGCTCTGGCATTAGCAAATGGCTAGAACTTAAAGAAGAAAGTGTTTGATCAGGGAATTCAGCTCGTGTTCCTGGGTATGTTAATTCTGCAGTGTGCGAAGTAGGAAGGCACAACGGAAATCTATTGTCTATTAAGTAAGCTTTTTGCACTTAAAATTACACTTGGAGAAGACCTTTTGAATAGAAAGCTGCTGTTATGATTTCTCTTTTGAGTAGACTTGTTCTTTAAATAGAAAATGAAATTTTGTTCCAACATCACTGAAAATGCAGTAGAGTATATTACAGGATTTTGTTATGTATGTGGGAAATCAGCATAGTAAATGTAATAAATTATGCATATCTTGAGGGAAATTCAGAGGCAGAAGTTACAGAATTCATTTTGTAAAAGTGAGATATTGCAGTTGCTCTTTCTGGGATGCCATAGCTTACAAAATGGCATGGCTCCTAATCAGATTTTGTGCATTCTGAAACAATAATCTTTTGTACATCAAAATTATTCCATCGAGTGATAGAAAGCTAAGAAAATGAGGTAACCACCATCTCTGTAAAAGGTTAGTAGCATAGAAATCGATTGCACTGTTCACTTCTGGTCTGCAGGTTCAGCTGCATGTTTCCTGGTAACTACAACCTAAAAAGAGCTAATTCTCTTCAAATCCAAGTATCAGAAGAGATAAATCATGAAACCGATCTTTCAGACAGCTGTTTGGCAGCGAGGAAGGCGAAAGAGACAAAATAGTAGGCTTACCACTCCTTTCCTACTCAAGGTGGAATTCCCTTTGTGCCAGTTAGTGTTTTTGGTTAGTACCGAGGTAGTGCTGTGTTGCTGGAAAGGGTGCTTGGAAATGATGCTCAAATGCACGGCACTTACAAGAAGGCTCCCCACCTCCATTTCTGTTCTCTCCCCCTCCTGTGCCAGTGACCTAGTGGGAGAAGTTCCAGTTGTGCTCTCTCAGCAAGGTCATCCATTAAGTGTGAAGTGAATAGGTGCAGAAATTGTCTCACCAAGTCATTCATTTGATTTCTTATGACACCTAAGGGCAGTTAACATGCTGACTGATCTGGGGGTGATGGGTGTGGGCCTCAAGTAATAGGTAATGAACATCTTGAATTATGGTTTAATAAGCATCAAATTTCAATGTATATATAATAGAATGCCTTGGAGGAGGGTTTGTTGAGTCTTGAGATGGAGCTGTCATTCCATCGATGCCGACCCAGGGAGTTGTGCTGCCTGAGTGCAGAGACTTAGCTCTGGTGCCTCAGACTTGCTGTGGCATGGCCTCACCTCTCTCGGGAGATTTAATACCATGTACTTTTTTACTGCTTGTCTTACATGATTTTAAATTACCTATTCCATAATGAAAGCCCAAACAGTTGATGCAGTCTGTGGATTTAACATCTTTTTTTAGTGTTACACCATAGGCTATTGGCTACTCTTCAGGTATATCAGGGATATATTTCTGCTTCTTGGTGCTCTGTGGAACAAGGAAAAGAAAACGGACTGCGAACCCTCACCTCTGTGAATGCCCCTTTTTGCTTGGTCTTTGTAGCGGATTCAAAGTTGCACATGGAAGTAATTCAAACTTCAAAATAAATCAATGTGCAGTGGAACAGAGCATTTTACTGGTGATGATACAACTGGCATGTTGTGCTGGTGCTGGACACCCCCTTAAGGGACTTCCTTTGGCACGGTTTTACTGAGGTGGGATGCAGGTCAACGACGGTTGAAAGCTGGCTGGAAAACTCAGTAGTGAAATGGGGTGAGGAGGTACCAACCCAAAGAATTCTAGGTTGAGAAGTATGGAAGCCTGTTTCTGTTTCCTTAATGTTGGAGGGCAGGTTCCCTGTTCCCTATCGCTACCAGTAAATGGCAGAGTCTGTCAACAAAATCTGTGGACTATGGTTTACCTATGAACAAATGCTGAAATGCACCCTGCTTGGGGAGCAGTGTTTATATAGGCAAAGGCATCTGATGTTGCACGAGCATCCAAACTTCAGAAACCATTTGAGAGGAAAGCTGCTTCTCTTCCGCAGCACTCTTGAGACTGTGTGTTCCATGAGGAACCCTGAAATGCAAGAACGTTTTATTCCTTTGCCAACAGTAAGAACATTGAAAGTCTGAGAAAAATAATTTTGAAGCAATAGTTTTTAATTTTTAGAGGCTTCATAAAACCTTCATTTTTTTAAAATAATCATAAGAATAGTCCAGATCTTGGCTAACACAGCTGCATTGCCTAGTTGGGTGAGTTTTGGGCTGTGAAGAGAGGAAAAGTTCTTAATATATTGCTGTGTGTTTAGCACTCCTCCCTTAGGCAGCATATGGATTTGTTTTTGTTTCTAACCCGTGTGCTTTTTTTTTTCTTTGTCTGGATGATCCTGTGAAGCTGGAATCCTCAGCAGCCCTGGCTCTGTGTTTTAATTCTGCTATTTGGGACAGACTAGCTGATTTCTTTTTTTTTTTTTTTTTTTTTTTTCCCCCACCAGCAAATGGAAATTTTTGTCTGTTAAAGTTACAACAACAAGGTGCAGTGCCCGGTCCCTAAGTCGGGCTTGGCAGAATCCCCGTGCTTTCGGAGTCACAGCCCGATTTGAGCCAGATCAATGAAGACATTACTAAGCAACCGAGCTCTTCTATTTGAGGTTTGCCTCTGAGGCACTTTTTACTTTCACCTCTGACTTGGGCAACACTAAAACAATCAATATTGACTCAAAAAATATAAGCAGTGAGAAAATATTTCTCTTCTGGGTGATAACTCCAGAACGATCTCACTATTGCAAAGCCTCGTTAGTGAGCAGGTAGAACATTCCCTGCATTCCCTTTAGGTGTGCAGGTCCTCTTGCACTAAGTGTGGATGAAACTTTCAGCTCTGACTTTTACCTGTCAATTTAGGTCATTTAATCTTGCCCTTCCTTTTTCTTACAGCTCCCTTTCTCCCACTAGTATTCTCCTTCTAAGTGTCCCGCCAGTGCAAACCCCACCCCACTTGCTGGAGGACCCATTTCTAAGGATGAGAAGAACTTCCCTCCTGAACTCTTTTTGCCCTTGGTTTCTCCCTTCAGACTAACACGTCAGTAGCATCTTGTATGAACCACCGTCACTGGTAACGGTTCCTGCCGCTTGTTGACCTCCCCTAGACTCTAATGAGTGCTCAGAGTGAGAAGTTGTGCTGCCAGTTAAGTCTTCCAAGTAGTTTGCATGTTACTGGTTGCCTAAATGAGTTAGCTGGTTTGATTTTATTATTTAATAATTGTTCGTGGATTTTCATAGTTTTAGCAGTCTTCACGGGGTTTTTTTTCGCAGAAAAAATTATTAGTCTCTCTCAGGCTTTCCCTGAAGATACTGAAGTCTGTTCTAGTGCTTCTAAAAATTCAGAATGCATCCTATGTAATCCATTTTTTTAATGTGAAGGTGTGCTTGTCTGCCTTTTTCTTTCTCTATTTTGACTAAAACTTTCATTACCAGACAATAAAAAGTAAAAAAGTAAGGAATTGGAAAAATTCAGACTACATCACCTAGACTGAAAAGGTTCAGACAGAATGGGTCAAACTTATTGTGCTCTTCAAAACAATGGGTACCACTGTAATTTCACTATTTTTGAATTGTATAGCTGATGATGGTAATACTTCATTGGCAAATCTTGCAGCAGTGTCACTAGACATTTAAGACTTGGAAGAAGTTTGTGCTGTCAGTAGCTCAAGAGGTATAACATATAATTCTGGTCTTTCCCTTTACACCCTCCAAAAGACTCTTAGTACTGTTATCTTCAACCACACAGTTCGCTATATGCTTTGCTCCAAATAATATAATAATTTTTCTGTCTTCCATAAATCTACACTTTCACTTTACTCTGTTTCTTGTGCTCCAGTTCCAATCTTTCAACCAGCATGTGAAGAGTACAACAACAGAGACAGTCTGTTGAGTTACAGTTTTTGAGCTGGTTTGGATTTTTTTTTCCCTCCTATGGAGATGGAGTCCCATGTGAATTGTTAATCTTACCAAGCTGTTGTTTCCTGAAGAACTGAGTCTCTTTTTGTGTGCAGATGTTCTCTCCTGTTCAGTGAGATGGCCACATTGGAGTAGAGCTGAGCAGGCAATGATAAGGTAGAAGCCCAGCTGGTTGATTTATTTTTGGATGGTTTCTTTAGCCTGTTATTCTGTCAACCACATTTGCAAGCTGACCTCATTAGCGGTTTTTATAGAGACAGCAAACTGTAGTTCAGGGATGGGGGTGAACCAACAGCCTGTGTGGGAGTGACAGCACCTTGTCGGAGTGGCACTGTCACAGGAAAAGTACCCGTGTCCAGAGACCTCTTTGCATGGCACCACAGGCAGCTGCTGCTGGTGAAGGTCCCAAGTGCCTGTCAGTTCCTTGCCAGCTTGCTATTCCATGAGGTATTTCCTTAGGAATACCTTTTGGCAGCAGAAACATGTGTTTTTGAAAGCAGTTATAGAGTAATATGCTGGAGTATATTTGGGGGTTTGTGCTACTTTTATTTTCCCTTTTATTGATGTATTATTTTTCAGATTGGTGGATGTTTCAGAGTGCAGGTGTTAAATTACGAGCCAACTCTAGAATATTTGTTTTTATGCTAGTAAGATCCTTCATCCATAAGTCTTTATCTTTTTTGTTAGTCACTGGTAACTTGACTGAATTTTTTTTTTCTTTTTTCTTTTTCACCTGCAGTGATTTCACTCTTGTCTTGCCTTTAACTCCAAAATGAAACAAAACAAAAAGCGCAGCTGTTTAGGAAAGCTCTGGTTAAAAAAGATTGGCACAAAGAAAATGAGGCAGCAGAGGCTTACTGTTTTTCTGAAAATTATTCAATGCTGGGTACAAACCCAAGTATATCTACTTAAGTGAGAAGGAAGCAGAAAACATGATTTCTGCATGCACACTGCATTGTCCCAGTTTGTGTTCCTCTGTACAGGCTGCTAAAAGTTTGTGAAGTACAAACTGTCCCGAATGAACATGTTTTGATTTCTGCAGTGCAGACTCAGAAAATCCTGTAGACTCGCTGCCTGCATTGGCAAAGCACCTCCTGATTTCTGCTGAAATATCTTTTAGCTGACATCTTAATTCTGATTTTTTCAGAGGATTCTTTTATGTATTGCAAGTCAAAACAAAAGTAGAAGGAGAAAAATCTTCATAAAACCAGCATTGGTTTTCATTTTCCTGATGGATAGAGGCTCTTCACAAGTGTCTGCAACAATTTCGCGTTTCCAGTCTGTTTTTCAGGTTTCCAGGTGTATTTTCAAGATAGGGCTGAATGAACTGTACCTTTAAATTCTGTTCACTCTAAAAAGAAAAGCAAGTGCTTAATGAGTCTAGAAGGTAATTGGGACATGCAGTTGACAATTAAACATTCAAATATTGGAAGCATTTCATCTCTGAGAGCAAGGATCTAAAGTTACTGGTGTGCGTGTGTGGAGCGTATGGTAGTGGGGGAGGAGTGAGAATGTTAGGGAAACGTGAGTTGTCCACATTAGTACAGTGCAGTAAAGACACGGCAATTGCCTTTATACAAGGTCCATTGCAATCATGGCAATTAACTTCACTGAGCTGTCGATCTGGTCTGTAAGTATCATTTTGGCTATGGTAGATGGTGCTACTTTTCTAAGAATAATGCGGTATTTACTTAAAAACATTGCTAGACTGTGGCTTTGGAGTGTCTCAGTAAATACAGGTCTTTTTTGTCAAATGCTTGGGGAAATTAATGGCTTCATTAACTGCATCAGTTACAACAGCCATGCTGTTCTTATTCAGAAACGTGTTGCATTACGTGTGCCGTAACAGCACTAGTATCGGCTATTTTGCAACCAGACCTGTTCTGCAAACCGGTACAACTACTCCCAGCCCCATTTTGCAGACTTAAGTAGCCACTTTGAATTTGCAAGCGGTCATGAAAATTGATGTGAAAAACAACTCAAGGAAAACTTCTTGCCTTAAGGGTGCTTGACTTCAAATGGCCAAAAAGATAACAAGCATGTTTACTTTGTAACCAAAAAATAGTTAAATAATTTCCACAGAATATTGTACATCTTAAGAGATATAATAATATGCTAAGCTTAGTGTAAGGGCTTGTTTTTAATGAAATATTATCATTGGAGAAGTATCAGAAAATTATCGGAGGATAATAATCAGTATATCCTTTTACCTCCATAGTTTACCTAAAACTTGGCATTTTCTCTTTACTATTAAAAGAACATATGTATTTCTGCTGCCAGGACCCAGGGTATTGATAACATTGGACCTTCTGAAAGCATTACATTCACCTTGGTCTGTTGCAAGTTAATAGTAGTGGTGTTTGCTGGTTTTGATACCTCCTCCTTTCTCCCTTCCTTTATATTACTTAACATACTTAAGTCGCCTCTGTGAGTTTAAGTGACAAATATTTTCTACTTGCCTTTTGTGAATACTTCTGAAGTTGCTGAGAGCCTTCATACCTGTGCTTCTACAAACCAAGAAGCTTCCATTTTCAGGAAACCTTGAGGTGGAACTTATTCATTTAAAAAAACCCTACTACCCCTAATGATCGATGACATTGTTTTGTTCCTGTATTAGTAATGTCCAATAGCCATAATTTTTCCATGCAGATAAAAAAATCCAGCAAAGAGGTTTTAACTGTCATTAGCACTATTTCTTAGTTGTATTTAGAAGCTGTGATGCATGCCTCCCTCCTAATATGATTCTGATTTTAGTGCTTAATACATTTCTTAGGAAATGAAGACAACTTGCTTGTAGCTAAATAAGATATTCTCTAAGCTGGTGTTTAATTCTTTGACTGAGCCCTGCTCTATAGTAGAGGAGCAGTGAAATTTAAGTATTGGAATCAAGCTGTTGAGAACTGGATTCTTTCCAGTCTGTTACTATTTGCAGTTACGTAAGCGGTGATGAGCTGCATTTGCTTACGTATAAAGCTCTTCACATCTCTTTTTCCAGCAAAGCTATTTAGAGATCTGTAGCGTGACAAAATCTCCTTTCTCAGTAACAATAAATATTCAGTAAGGAGCCATGCTTTGTGCCTTCACGTTAACTGTAAGTGTTCTCTGTAGCACATAGCAATAAAAAGAACAGCCTGGCTTCCAACTTGCTGAAGGGCACTGAGAGGAAAGGAAGCAAAAACACACTCCTAAATGAAAACCAGTTAGCTGTAACAATCTTGTCGATGGTTTGACTATTAGTCCTCATGTCAGCTGCAGAATGCGCTTTCTGCCCTGAGCCTCCTTGCAGGCCTGGTTAACCTTTAGTTGCTGTGCACCAGACACTTCAGGAAAGTTACTGGAAAAACAGCTTGTGAAATATTTGCGCTTTGGAATTTTATAGCAGTGTGTGTACAGAAATTCCATACGATTCCCACTACTTGTGGTATATATTACAGCAGTATTTTAACAACAGTAGTGGTTTGCAGTAGCTTCAGAATCTTTTTTTGTCTCCTCAATTGTTAGCTATGTAAGAAGCAGACTGGTTTTTTGCTACTCTTCAAATGTCTCTTTTTATGTTTTACATTTTGATTGACACACACAAAAAAAGTGTGTATTAGCTCTTCCACTTGCTTGAATGTTTTCTAGGGAGTGAAAAAAGATCTGTGCTTTGATGTGTTGTGAATGGGCTGATGTGAGCTTGGGGGATTAGCGTCTGAGTTGCTGGGCTCACCATCTGGGAGAATAATTTAATTTATTTTCTTTTTTAAGAAAGGACTGCAAAAGACCTTGAGGTCAGTGCAGCTTGAGATAAGTATTCACCAGGAGTCCAACTGAAAGAACCTCTGGCATTCTAGTTTTATTTACAGGCTGAATTTCAAAACAAATTTAATGGAGTCCAGATCCTCAGTGCATAAATATCTGCTGATAAAGTTAACGGTATTAAAAATCTCCGCAGCAAACTTTGTCCCAATGAAGTACGAGTTCTTGCCTCCCAGAGCTCCGTGTGCTGGCTTGTAGGCAGTAGGAGGCTCAAGAGAGAGCCCCTTCTGTCTCTCCCCCTTCTCGCTTCTGAGTTTGTTTAAAGTAATGAGGCCAGCTGTCCTGTCGAAATGAATCACTGCTCAGGTTCAGCTACTTGCCTTCGGTTAGGCTCCAGGGAGAGGAAGGCTTTGGTACTCATCAGGGTTTTCTTTCCTGAGATTCATGAAAACTGGCTCGTATCTGGATCACAATTTAAGATAAATCCACACATCATACTAGAAGTTAGTACAGTTCCTTGTGTAACCTGCCGTGGTTTTACACACGTAGGTGGAAGGGATCTGGCTCTTAGAGCTAAAAAGCACTTCTTCACATAACCCTGAAGGGAGTACATAGCTTAACATTTTACTGTAAAAATATGTATTCTGTCAGAAAATCACTTTGGCTCAGCAGATCCTAATACACATAAAATATGGTTGCTTCCCCTCTTATCTAATTTATTAAACTTAGTAGTTATGTTTGATTAGATCGCTGTAGTAATTAATTACTAAGTTACACGACTAGTTCAGAATTGCGTCCATTTTAGAAGTATGGGAATAGTGGTGCAGGTGCTGTAGAGGATACTGGGACATCTCACGAGAAGCTCAGTGGCACTATCTGTCCTGAGAAAGGCCTCTTGTTCTCAGGTGCCTAGGTGCTAGGTCCCCATGGCAATCTCTGCAGGCCTGCAGCAGAGCTCATCAGTAAGCTGTTTAGTTTACTCACACGTAGATGAGATCCCTGTAGCCCAACCTGAAACAAGTACAAAGGGAGAACAAAAAACATTGATGAACTAACTAGTTAAGCTGCGAATGAGTTGAATACAGCTGTTCTTTTTAATAACCTGCTAGACTTTTTAATAGACTGCTAGAATGGGACTGGATGGCGACTGCTGGATGATCTGGTCAACAAATCTGAATTTTTCCCACTGTGGTTGAAGTACCTCTCACCTGTTTTGTTCTAGGGGACATTACTGAGGGCCTTTACAATTTTGGGAAAACTTGGGTCAGTGAACTTGAACAGGAAAAAGGGGTGATGACATACAACAAGTGCCTAGGAGACGGCTATTAGATTTTTCTTCCAAGATTTGTAAATGTTGAATGCAGTATGAATAGAAAAGGCAAGATGATGCCCTAGTTCTTTAAGAGCACAGAAGGTCAGTGCAGGGTCTGCAGTTCTTCTCGCTTCCCAGTTTTGGCCCTGGTGTACTCTGCATTTAGCAGGAGGTGGAAGAGTAACTTCTGGAACGAGAGGGTGTGTGTCTGGATGGATAAACAAACATGCAGGGTACAGTGTGTGTGTTAAAAAAAAAAAAATTAAAAAAAAATAATCTTAAAATTACTTGGGTGGCAGTTCTGCTCAATTTATAAAACCAAGATCTGCAACTGGGAATCCTGTTTTGTGTTTCAGAAATCCACGGGAGAGCCAGAACAAACACTTTAGTTTCCAAAGTGAGTCTGTGGCACAATGTCGAGATAATTCCCTAGAGCAGCCGGGATTGGAGGGCAGTGATCACACCCGGACTGTTCAGCTCGCGGACCATCCCCAGGGTGATGCCAGGGTTGTGACGTCGCTCCGTGCGTGCGCGGCGATGCTGTCGCCATGAGTCACAAGCGCAGTGCTGTGATGGGAATGGCACAGGGCTGTTTTGCTTTATTCACCCTTATGGTGTGGTTGGCTGTTGCTAGTTTCATTTTTATTAATGGATCTCTCACATTAATTAACACAGCTTCAAGATAGCGTAGGAGACTGGAGAGTCAATGGTGCTCGCTGGGCAGTGCTGTGGAGTTGCCTGTGTGTGGTTAACAGCCTTCTTAGCGTACTTTGAAGTACAAAAAACCCCCATGCTATATCTACTAATTGCCTTTTGGAGAAACATAGTTAATGATATTTTTACACATTTTACTGTAACATTAGTGAGTGGAATCAATTAAAAATTATAGAGAGGTTATACTATTTATTACCACAGGAAAACAGTTATCAGTTAATAGACCATTCAGCGACCTGAAATTAAGATGCTGTTCTTCATTTTGTTTATACTGATGTATTTTACATCCTGTCACTATTGAAGGGAGAAGCAATATAATGCCCATCACATGTCTCCCAAGGAGAGTTTACTGAATATCAAATAAACACTTCTCATCAAGCAGTGGACCTGATCTAAACCTGAATTTATCAGTTAAGTTTATTTTGTCCAGTCTAGCAGAACTATTTCATTTTTGGCATCAGTTCTTTATAGTGAGACTAGATGATACAACCAGAAAAATACCATGGAACATTCTGTTCGCAGATCACTTTTTTGTGTGGCAGCTAGTGCAGAAAGCAGCAAGAGACAGGTTTGTAGAGAAGAGCTGGGGAGGAGGAATGGGGGAGGAGGGACCAACGAACAAGTGCATGGGGAGAGTTTAAAGGGAGGTAAAATAAGTACTGGAGGTACTTACACAGATGGTGAGGCAAACTAATAGATACTGGGGAAAAAAACCAAACAAAATTTGACAAATTTAGCATCCAGAAAGTGGAAGAAAACAGAAATTATTAACTTTATTAGAGAAGTGAGGGAAAGGATTGGAAACGAGTAAGAAGAATAAAGGAAAGAGGCTGGGCAAGGGCAATGAGCAGTTCACTGGAGCTGGTTAAGTAAAGAAATGGCTATTTGGGAGCCATTATCATGTGTAACACTAACACAACTGGTTCATGAAAAGTCAAGCTACCTGTAGTCATAACTAAACTGGCTTTTAGGTAGCAAGGTCAGATACCTCTTCTGAAATAGCAGCATTAGTGTTTATCCTGGTGATCTTTTGGTGGTGGTGAGGTTTATGCAGCCTCTGCCACACTATCCACATCCCCAAAAGCTCCAAAACTCTGACCAAATGTTTTGTGAGGAGAAAGTGGCTTCTGTCTCTCTCGTTCCCCCCCACCCTGCAAAGTCTGGGCATGTTGGGTGAGCAACATGATGGGTGGTGTGGTTTAACCTGGAAGGCAGCTGAACACCACCCAGCAACTCACTCATTCCCCCTCCCTCAGTAGGATGGGGGAGAGAACTGGGGAAAAAAAACAGTGAAATGCATGGGTTGAGATAAAGACAGTTTAATAGGACAGAAAAGGAAGGGAAAATAATAATAACAATAAAAATAATGATGATAAAAGAATACAGATAACAAGTGATGCACAATGCAATTGCTCACCACCCGCTGACCGATGCCCAGCCCATCCCTGAGCAGTGATCACTGCCCCCTGGCCAACTCCCCCAGTTTATATACTGGACATGACATCTTATGGTCTGGAACAGCCCCTGGGCCAGTTGGGGTCAGCTGTCCTGGCTGTGCCCCCTCCCAGCTCCTTGTGCCCCTGGCAGAGCAGGGGAAGCTGAAAAGCCCCTGCCTGGTGTAAGCACTACTCAGCCACAACTAAACCATCAGGGTGTTACCAACACCCTTCTCATACTAAACCCAAAACACAGCAGCGCTATGCCAGCGCTTCCCAGTAGGGAAGAAAATTAACTCTATCCCAGCCAAAACCAGGTCAGCAGGCTTTGTGTGTGAATGATAGCAACACAAAAACCATCTCCCCTCCCTTCCCTTCCCCAAAGTCTGTGAAGCTTTAGCTCTGATCCAGTTCACTGGAGTGCTTCCAGCAGTGTAAGGGTGGGAATAATGGGGTGGATGACGGTGTTCCTGATAGCAATGGGTGCAAGTTTATGCCAGCATAAAATATACCTGTGTCTGTAGCCTCAGTCAGCAAGAAGGAGGAAGGATTGACTTGGTGGGATTTTTTGAAAGTTCCTGTCAGGGTTGCTTGTTTTTTTCTGGAGTAAGGAGTTAGACAGATGTTGAGTCATGGAGAAAAGCTGTCGAAATAGCCAATTTCCGTTCCGAATGCCAGTGTTATGCCATCACAAATCTGAAAACGCTGGAAAACATTAAGAGCAGTTCTGTGTCATAATTCATTTTCTGCTCATTTCCTGATGTTTTTGCAAAGGACACTAGTTTTTCCAGAGTGGTCCAGGAAAATGCAAGCCTGGCCCAGAACTTTCTCAGGAGATCCATTTTTTTTTTTCTTTGCTTGTGTGGGTAATGACAAGAAATCAATCTGATCTGTCTAGACTACACTTCCAGTATGAAATCTAGAATAAATCTGTAAAGATCAAGAAGCAATCATTTATATAATCTTTTAGTGAAAGTTGGGGGGTTTTTTGGTGAAGCATCTTCTGTATGTTTTTTACATGTGGTCCTCACAAATACTAACCTGTAACATGCTTATCAGACTGTTGTCAGATTCTAATTCTCTATTCCAGCCTTAAAAGTTCTAAGTGGTCATTTGGCATTAGCAATGAATTATATGTTAACTGGAAGTAAGCTCCAACTTAAATAAAAAGCTGCATAGAAAAAGCCAAATGCACTGTGCCACAGGATGTTTGATTGCTCCAGGAAACCTCTGCCTCTCGGGCACCATCCGTGTACATGGCTTGCTCATAGCAGCCAGACACTCTTAAGTATCTCATAAGTTAACTGTGTTGTTTAAGTGCAAATTCCAGGTTTTATAAAGTAAGCAAGAATGATAGCCTGGGAAAACATGAGTGTACCAAACAAGAGGCACTTGTCTTCATTTTGAAGACCTTTCATGTTCAATCCTTGCTTTACCTATCATTCTCTCATGCTGTTGAGATTTTTAAGTCTGGCCTCTAATTGGCCCCTTCTGTCCTCTTCTATCACCCACTTGTTATGTTTTCTGATAAGCACCTTCTAGTTTTCTTCCACTATCTTACTACCTCCTTCAAATCCTTCCTTAAGTTTGCTTTTTTTCCTGTGACGCTTATAAAAATTTTACTGAGGTCACTCTTTCATAGGCTGGTAATATTAATTTAATTTTTTCTTGTGACACAATATTTAGCACAGTTGGGTCACAAATGATCACCTGTAAGTATTGCAAGAACTCAGAGTAGCAGACTTTAAGTATATATTATTTCTAATTTTAGTTTTCATTTTGGCTTAAGTAGGATCGCTTACACCTGTCATCATGTGAGTGAAATGTGTTGGGTCTCCACCTGCAGAGCCCTGTCTCAAAAGACTGAGCCTGGGACCCTAAGCCAGCTCAAGGTTTACTGCCCCTAGTGTAGTACAATTCACATTTGTGGTGTAAGTGGAATAGATGGCCAGAGCAAACACTGGCTGGGGTTAGAGGCATAAATCGATTAGGAATGGGTCCACAGGGATTTGGGAGACAAGGAGTTGTAGAGAGAGGGTCTGTTGCTGTGGCAGCCAAGAGAATGGGGATTTGGAGGAGTTGGTGTAGTTGTGCAGTACTGGTAAAGCAAGGGCTGTCAGGGTTTGTCTGTGTGAGACTCTGGGGAAGGTTATAGTAGTTTCAAGAGGCTTAGAATGAGAAGAATGAGCAGATGGTTCTGAATACTGCACGTGAGGCTGAGGGCTCCCTACCCCACGCCCATCACCTAGCCTGATTTCTCCCAGGCAGCTGTTGGGGGACAGATAAATTTTTCTTTCCAGAAGCCTCCAACCCTTACTTTTGTAAATCTTTCTGCCTCTGACAGCTATGAGCTACTGCCCCAGCAGTGGGTGTGCTACTTTTGGCTGGGATAAAGTTAATTTTCTTCACAGTAGCTGGTATGGGGCTAGGTTTTGGATTTGTGCTGGAAACAGTGTTGATAACACCGGAATGGTTTTGCTGCTGCTGAGCAGGGCTGACACAGAGCCAGGGCCTTTTCTGCTCCTCACCCCACCCACCAGTGAGGAGGCTGAGGGGGAGCACAAGGAGCTGGGAGGGGGCACAGCTGGATGCATGGCTTTTGCTTTCCCTATCGACCTGTCTTTATCTCAACCCATGAGTTTTCTCACTTTTGCCCTTCTGATTCGCTCCCCATCCTGCCAGGAGGGAGTGGGTGAGTGGCTGCATGGGGCTGAGCTGCTGGCTGGGGTTAAACCACAACAGCGGGGAAAGATAGCTCGAGCATTTTCTGATGTGGAAAGAGAAAAAATATGGACATGACAAGAACAAGAGAAGAACCTTGAATCTTGCTGTTCCAGGTGCTGCTGAGAGAAGCAATTTCTAAGCAAATGGCATGTGCTTTCGTGTACCTTGAAGAACTGAAGACCTTTATGGTTTGTGCAATTCCAGATCCTATGTTAATAGCTTTTTTTATTCTAGTCTTGTACTCTCTGTAGAGTTCATTTTTACCTCTCCCAACCTGTAATTTTACCTTTCAGTCTAGTGTCTCCAGAACAGGCAGCTGAAGTGGTAGATTATGGATTAGAATCACTGATGAGCAAACTTCTTGAATACAAATTTGTGGACAAAGATCCCTTTCTGTAGTGGTAAGCTCTGCTGCTGAAATCTGACTCGAACTTCTGAAGCAAACTCACTTGGATGGCGAGCGCGGGAAATGCTACTGCTGTGATGTTTCCTATTTACTTGCATTCTAACTAGGAATGCCTGCTGTATGTATTCTTAACATATGTTAACCTCACTGCTGCAGTTCTTGCCAAGAAACTGTCACAAAGGTATTTAGCAAACGAAACAGCATAGGAAACGTTCCTGTTGTACTGGAGTGCCTGGTGTAACTAATTGGGCATGTATAACAGGAGGGTGAAGATACATAAAGCTACATATGTGCAGTGTTTAGGTAAAGCGCGTGATATTTTGCATCACAGTTATAATCCTTTTAGATGGTAGTGATCTCCAGAAAGAGGACAAAAAAAAAATAAATCAGCTAAACAAGCAAATGATGGAAACGTGGTCCAGCGTGAGCTTTTTCGGAGGCTCCGTGTTAACAGTGTGAGGCAGGATCGTGCAGGGCTCTTGTTGCAAGTATCCAAAGTAGGATTCTTTCTTTTTTTTTCTTTTTGTGTGTGTGCACACTTGCACTCTACATAGTGTGTTTCTTTTCACCTTTTCCAGTCAGGCATCCTGCCTGCCACCCCCTGGCCCTGAACTGGCAGGAAAGGTGGTCATTTCATTGGAAAACAGGGCTGTGTTTGCAGGGCATGCTCTTTAATGTTATTTTCTCCAAATAAAGTATCATTTCCAGCTGGAAGTGACTTGATTTTGCCCATCCAAGTCAGCAGTGAGGTATATTTTCTGAGAAGCAAAGGGGTGCAGAAGAACGGCTGTGGCCACCATCTTTAAGCGGGAGCAGGGTTTCCAGGCAGGCCCGTAGGGCTGGGGAGGCTGGCGCAGCGCAGTCGCCGTGGCTTTGTGCAGGGAGCAGCAGAGCAGAGGGGATGGGATGGGCTGATAGCACATCAGGCCATTTTTCAGATAGATTTTGGATATACAAAGTAGGTTAGAGCAGAACATTTCAGATCTTACATCTATTTTGCCTTCCGTTAAATACATTTATCCTAAATTGTAGACGATTTCTTTTTCCCTTTCTTACATCCTATCCTTACATATTCTTCCAGGCATGCAAGGGATTTTTGTTTTCTTTAATTTGGAAAGTCTCTCTCTGCTCAGGAGTGCTGCCTGGCACAGGAAGCACAGTAAGAGTCAAGAGAGATTGAACTGTTATCCCTACAAAGAGAATTAAGAAATAATATGCGTGCTGTTGTATTTAACACTTTGTGGTGTCTGCCTCTTGTTTAACTGGGATCACAAGTATGAAGTAAATGCTCAGCAAGGTAATATAAACCAGTGATTTCCCACAAGGCAGAAAAAAGGAGTGTGTGGTCTTGTAACTTTTATTGTTAAGTTTAAATTACAAAATAGATTTACAATAATGCTGGGTTTCATTCCAGATACTAAAACGCTTCATCATTGTAGCTTTAATATTGTAAGTGTTGGCCAATATTGCACTTCCAACAAGAGGATCATAAACAAGTAGAAATAAAATAGGAATTAAATTGTATATTGAGAAAAATTGTATGCTTGATGTGTACGTATACGTATACAGAGTCAGGCTCAGCTTGTCTGCATCAACATAGGGTCATTGAAATGGGTATAACCACCTGCCTTAACTTACCATTTTAATATATGTCTGTAACTAATTGTGTAATTTTAGAGCTGTTTGAAAGAATACAGAAATAAATGTATTTCCATGTCTGCTAGGCCAAAGAAAACCAGTCTCCCAAAAACAAGCTAAGAAAGCAAATACAAGACTACATAGTAATATGGACACAATTTAATTACTAATGTCAGCAGAAGAGTTTTATAACTTCGTATGCCTTAAAAGGAAGGATCTGGTGAGAAGAATAAGTTACAGCAGTTTGGTTTTTACAGTGTGATTTGGTTTATATGTCAATAAATTAGGTCTTTTCTGACACAACTGTGTAGTGAATTAGCAGGGAGCAAGACCGCTTTGTGGCTCAAGCCCGTATCTAATATCCATCCTGCATTCAGATCCACAGCCAAAGCTTATGGCTTGGCCACTGCAGACCTGGGGGGAGCCTGGGCAGGTTCTGCTCCGTGTTGCGAGCTGCTCAGCTTTATTGCTTTGCAGGGCTCACGCTTTGCATGTGGAAAACTGGCTGTGGCCACTGCACGGTTTGAATGAGCCCCTCCTTGTGGACCACTTCTCCTGAGTGCTGTAGATTCTTCATCTGTGTTAAGGCGATGCTAAAACCAGCGTGTCTGGATGTACAGACCTATATTCTTTTAGTGTTAGTTTCTGCACTAAGAATGTTGCCTTTCAGGTCAAACATAAAATATTTGAGAAAACCATCTTGGGCGATAGACATTTCATGCATGTTGCGCCGTAAAGCGTATTTCAAGGAGGTCTTACTGCATGTGTGTAACAGATCAAAATGAGATTTCGTTTTGTAACACTTGAACTCTTTTCATCTGTTTAAAACTGACTTCTTGGTATACAGCCTCATGCAAATCCCTGTGTGTGCTGTGTTACCAAACTCTTGTGTAGCTATTTCATTTAGAGTTTTCTTTGAATGCTTGGCGGTTGGCAGCATGCTGTGTATTACACGGATTCTGAGAAAACGAATCCCTGGATCTCCCACAGGAAGCAGTGTTGTTTGCATCTTGAGTCTGGTATGATGATGCTTTGAAGTAGCAGTGGTTTCTTCTCTTGTCTTCTGTGGGTTGGTTGTAAGTCCTGAACTCCTGAGCTTTAAGCCGCGTGAGTGCAGGCACGCTCCTCGTGCAGGCAGTGGCAGTCAGGGTGCATTGCGCCCTGCTGCAGGGCTTGTTCCGTTTGTCAGGGCAGACAGAAAATACTGAATGATTCTTCCAAAATGGATGTTAGAGGTTTCATTTCCAGCCAAATTATCTTGGCCTTCCATCTTCTGCCATCTGGCTGTATCCAACAGAAACTCCCGCTAATTCCTATATGTGAGCTTTGGTTGGCTCCAGCTGTAGCCCAAGGACGTGCAAGAGATCCAGGGCAATTTGCCCAAGGTAACTTTGCGCTTTCTGAGCAGTTGCTGCTCAGGTTACCAGTGGCAGTTGGTATTGGTTTTGATTCTTGTGGATGACTGTACCCATGTTATCTACTCTGCACATGGATGAAAAAACAGGTGATTAAAACAAATCGCTGTTCTCCTGTAGCTGTTTCTCAAGCTTTCCTTGAGATTTAGCAGCATTTTTTCCTTCAGAAAAATGATGGTAAAGCTTTTGCAGGCTGTTCTTGAGGAAGCAGAGATAGTATCACAAAATGTGATCCTGAGGTACGGTTGCAGATGCACGTCTGATGCCATCCAGCCTGCAGCCTGCTGCTAAGGCGATCCCTCTTGCCTTGTGCTGTGCGCCGCAAACCCCGACTCGCAGCCGCTCCAGCTGCTGCAGGGCGTTTGCTTACCTTCTATAGCTCTGCCTTTGCAACTCTGTTCTGGATTTCCAAAAAGCATTCTCTGTGTGTGTGTGCGTGAGGGTATTTGTTTTAAAGCTGGTTTTGCTGTCCTGCAGGCACCATGCTCCATGTTTATAAAACTGACGGGCAACGCCGGTGTGAGTGTTTAGCGAATTAACTGACACACCGTCAGGGCTTCCGTGCACATTCTGCCCTAAGCTGTCCCCAGGGGGTGTGAAGACCAGTGAACTTTGCTTTTTAGTTATCCAGGCTTCTACTGTGGTTCAAATGAACAGAGGTGGTGGAACAAATGAATCAAAGTACGTGGAAATGTTGAAAACCAGGAAAGATTAGAGATAAAGAAGAAAAATTGCAGAAGTTAGCCAGAAGATATTTTCTGTACATTTACACATATTTGCATTGATTTGTGTTTTTTTTTTTCAGAGCATGTTGCAGCAGTTCTACCTTTATTAATGTTATAAAAGAAACTCAAGTAGAGATCAAATTTTCCCATTATGTTTCCATGTGCTGTAGGTTGGAGGGGAAAAGAGTGCTCAGGGAGAGCGAGGATGGTCAGTTATTTTCCATTTGAATTTGAAAACTACTTTGGGTTATTCTTATAAGCTTTCTTTCCAGTGAACAGAACATCTGAAATTCCTTTTGGCAATTTTTTAATTTCCAGTTTTTGGTGGGGCATACCAAATTCAGAATACAAGCCACACATGATTAGAAGGGCAGAAAACTTGGCAAGAGAGCAGCGGCAGATTCCTACTGAGTTTTACTGGACTTGGAGTCTGCCCAAGAGACAGCAGTGAGTGGTGACTTTGAGGACAGTCACATCACGCTGTGTGCAGCAAATTCATTCTAGGACCTGTGAAACTAAACTCACTGTTGCATTACCAATCTTTCGTCTCAGACCGTGAAGCTGTTCAGAAAGCTAAAGAGACTTTGCATGGTTTTTTCACAATTCTGCTACTCAATGGGTGAGTCCAGACAGCTCAGAACTCAGGCCTCTCTCATACTCCTCTTACCTGATGGTGCATTTTACTCTGAGTGTTTGTAATCCCGGGAATATGGAAAGATTAATGGGGAAAGATGGGAAAAGGCTTCACCAATCACTTTGAATAAACCTAAGTGATGTTAGCAGCCTGTTTGCAAACCTCTCTTGGGCATAGATTTCTTTCTAATCTAAGGTCATTTTTATTATTTTAGCATAGGTCTGCCCAGCTCCTCCACAGCTGTATAGTAGAGAAATAATTCCTAATCACTGTGTCTTTTAATTGCTGGAGTACACCAGTATCCAGGTTTTTCTCATTTGTTTCCTATGCTTTTGAAAGAAATTGAAATTTCTTTCCTCCATTTCCATTCTCTCTTCTGCTTGAACTCCATATTCCATAAGAACAGTGCTGATAAAAGGTGTGTGCTTGTGTTCTTCATTATTAGTATAAACTATTAAAGAAAAGATGCAATGGCAAATTTAATTTTATACATGTTAATTAAGATTAAATTCCTTCTTTGCACAGAGAAAATATTTTCTTGAAACAAAAAAAAAAACCTTTCTACCTTATTTACTTAGCTAAAATCAGATTACTGTCAGTGCATTTTAATGTACCAGTGTCTTTGGGTTGCTAGTGGTTTGAACTGTTACTGTTAATTCAGAGTTGTCACAGGCCTCTATGGTAGTTTTCATAATAATCAAGGAACCTCTATCTGTCCTTCCTGACGATAATCAAATCTGTCTCTTGGACTTCCTGTTTTTGTTTGTTTTGTTTAACAGCAAAAAAAAAAATTTTGTTTTTCCCTTTGAAACCTAAATGCAGTTACATTGTTACAAAGTCATTTGCTGATCAGACATTATGCTGAGGTAAATTCAGTGCAACAGTCAGTTGGGGACTCTTGAGTAGGACTGAAGTATATGCGCAGTGGGTTTGGGGGTTTTAACCATCAATAAACAATCCTCAGCAGTTGTTGTCCCCCAAAGACCTTGCTTGAACAAGAAGTAATGGTTTTGTACCATGAAAAAACAAACTAATTACCAGGTGCTGGGTTAAGTAGTGAAGCTATTTGTATTTTTCAGACCAATATATTTTACCAACAGCTCTTAAGTCAGTAGTACTCCTAAGTGTGTGCTAAAATTGAGCTAAATTTTAACTTGCTGTTCTTTACCGTTGTCCTGATTTCCATTTAAATACTTACATTGCATGCCAAGAAAGCTGGAGAAAACTGCAGATGACCACCTGTAGCATCTTTAACATCACATGAGGATGCTGCGAGGTATGTCTGCCATGCACCTGGCAGCATCTAGTTCCACTGAGAAAATTGGCGCTGGAAGCAGTGTGCTCTCTAAATGCTGTGGAAACCTCACTACTCTGAGGTAAAAGCGTCTTGGTGCAATCTTAGAGAAACAAGATGAATTGATTCATTCTATAACTCTATGTGTATATATATATGGATTCTTCTTCTGTGTGAGTCACCTCTGTGTGTGCAGGCAAGCTTTCTGCAGACATTTTCATTAATTTAAGGTTTTGGGGTTTTTTTCCAAGTCACCTAACTATAACACTTTTGCATGTAATTTCATGTCTTTAAACTGAGGCCTTGAAATTTAATTACAGGCATCAATTAGTTAATTTTAAACAAGTTTGCGTTCAGTGTCTGTGTAGCGAATTTGCATTGAGTGTAGCAGACCATTCCTGAAGGAGAACATTAGGAAGAGAAATTACCAAGAGGAGTTCCCTGAATGGATTGCTATCACTCCACAGCATTTCACTTGAAGTGGTGGGTGGCAGGTGACTTTTTTTTTTTGGTGTTTTCTGTAGTTCAGCAATTAGCAATTCTTCCTCTGGCTAGGTGCCTGGCTCTATCTATGCTGTAACTGGCAGTTAGTAGTAAAATGCAGAGGCAACCTGTAGTTCATTACAAACTGTGAAACCTCTTCGAGGTGCTGCAGAAGTAGCAGCTAATATATGTTGAGTTCTGTGCTGCTGGGTCTGTGTTAGAACTGGTTTGAGTATATTGACTCTAGAGATCCGTCCTTACCTTACCTGTCATTCAGATAATGTGACTGGCCATTTGAACAAAATAGCATGAGAACTGATGGATTCTTGTCTCAAAATTGGAAGATAAGCTTTAACAAAACACAACTGAGCAAGTGGCAGGGATGACTGGATGAAATATAATGCCCTTTCATATAGTGGGTCAGTTCAAAACAGGATGCTTTCTACTGCTCTTAAAAGATATAAAATTGTAAAATATACATTATTCCATTATTTTTCTTTTCCCATACTCCCTCTCCATCTCCCTTTACCACAGCGGATTCATAAAGCCTCAGAAAATTCTGGCGAGTGGTGTGCTTACCCTTTGGGAAGTGAGCGGTTTTACTCACATTGCTCCCCAGAACAGCAGCTGAGAACAGTGGGAAATCAAGTGCTGGCATTTTTGTTGGCTTTGCATTAAGACACAGGAGAACAGGTTATTTGCAATGGAATTCACTCCAGGTAGTCAAGATACAAAGATCGACATCACTCAGCAACAGAGCACAGGCAAGCATAAAATGAGAAAGCTCGTATGCTGTTGCGCGTGCTGAGTGGCATCCTCGGTGAGCAGCGGCGGCGGCAAGCAGCCGGTGTGCCCTGAGCATCGCTGTTTCCTGGAACCTGTGCTCTGTGTAGGATGGGCACAGGGGAGTGAAGACGGTCTGTGAAAAAATAGAATACTTCTGCATGCTTTTACAGACCCCCCTTGGAATAAACGCGGTTCCCTCCTACTTGTCTGTGAACACAAACGGAGATAATCTTCCTCCTTCCTTTCCCTTCCTTTCACATAATTTTTGCACTGCTTTAAAGCATCTCATAATGTAGAGGAAATTTTTTTTTCTGACCCATGTGTCTGAGATCTGAATAATCCTGCCTGTCTTGGATTGAATCTCTCTACTGTCTGTCAGATGTTAATGTCTGTAAAACCATGAAATGCTTTTATATGAAATTTGTTTCCACTGCTTGACTTTGTTACTCTTAAGAAATGGTGAGTTGATTCTGCGCATCATGCAAGTCAGAATTCATTTTATCAGACCCTCTGTTTATTCTCTTTTAATATAATATGTTGCATTCATCTTGCATAAAGGACTAGAATTGAAAGAAGGACACTCCTCTGCCCCCAACTTCGGGACGATGAGGGATGGTGTTCAAAAATACCAGCTGGCACTTCACATCTAGTTGTACATGTTCTGTGTTATTTAGCTGCCAAGATGAAGTGTGAAGGGCTGCAATAGCTAGAACTTGAAGTCAGATGGGTCAGGATGAAACAGGAAATAGCACGTGCCTTTATCCCTAATGTATTTGGTGTAAGATGAAATACATTCACTAAAGCCTGAATGACTGTCCAGGGGCATCGTTAGAACCCAGTCAGCTAGATGTTTTCTAAAAGAAGATATGCAACATCCTGTGATACTGTTTTATGTGCAGCAGGTGGAATAGACCACTTCAGGCAGAATTTCGGCCAATGCCTTTCGAAAATTAAGCTCAAATGACTCCTTAAGAAAGAGCAGTCCATGAAGGACTTATTTTTCCTTACAGAATGAGAACACGACTTCAGACAGTTACTCCTCCATGAGGTGTAATGTACTGTGTTCACCCTCAGGTATCAGGCTGTTTGAAATACAGTTTCATGAAATCAGGGAAGGGAAGTAACGTTTTGAATAAATGTACCAGGAGCAAAATATGCCACTGTTGTCCTGCTGAGGAGTTCCTGAAACGCAAATGGAAGTAAGAGAGTGCTGCACGGCACAAAATGAAGAATAGCTGGGGAGAGACAGTAGGGCAAAACGTTCAACAGAGGAGGAGAGCAATCGAAGAACGGTGCTGTCAACTTCCAGGTGAACATGACTGAATCTCACTGTTTGGGGTTGCGTCTCTTGAGTTTCAGTGGGTTGCCTCGGTATTAGTACGGAATGTATGAGGTGATTGTGTACGATTCATTCCTTTGTACTGATTGCAGCTTACTATGTGTGTTTCTGTTTATCAGGTACATATAGATAGTGCATCAACATATAATTCAGAATAGCAACTTTATAATGTTGTATGGTGTATATCGTTATGCAAGGTCCTACACATGCCGTGACACAAAATGCAGAAAAATGCTGTGAATTATGCAGTGGTGTGTGACCAAACTCTTCCTCCTTTCATGTATATTTTATACTGTAAATCGCAACGTCCAGGCCTAACGCATACATTGATAATTTGTTTTGTGAAGTTTCAGACTTACTGCATCCCAGCTATGTCTAAAACAATTTAGAGTGTAATATTTGAACAATTATAGGTGATTATGGATTGATGTTTCACTGAAAGCTGATTTTATTTAAATCTTAGTTTCTTATCCATGTTCTGATAATATTTGTATAAATGAGTAGCTGATGAATTTTAAGCATTATTTGCAAAAGTTCAATAGTCAAACTCTTCAAGGGAATCATAAGCATGTTATTTTTTTATTAATTCCCTGCCTTCCCTTTTTAAACTTCACTGACAAATTAAGTTTAATTAATTCCTGCCTTCTTGAGCGACTCCTTTCTGATTTAGGTGCTGCTTCTTTAAGTTCTTAAAATATCTTGTCTCTTCAGCTGTAAAAATGGAGACTACTGGAAAGAGATGACGAGTTGGGTGTGGTGGGCTTTTCTGTTTTGGTTTGGTTTTTTTTCCCCTCCTCCTCCCCCTTCCCCAGAATTTTTCCCAGGCTCCGTGCTGGCTAGACTTTGGAGCTTCTAGAACATAAATAAGGAGGAATGGCTTTTGGAGTGAAGTGGAGGCAGTAAATGATTGGAAGCCATAATAGCATTCTTGGCATCTGCTTGGCAATTTTATATAATCAGATGTCTCCTTTTAGTTAGTGGTTTGTTAAATCACTGGTTTATAGATTTATAAATGTTTCGCTCTGTCTGTGTGCAGCTCTAAGGCTCAGTCTTATTGTCCTGGAATTGAAACTGCTGATCTGGAAGGCATAGTTCCTCCCCCCTCCCTCCCCATATGTTTTAATCTTGTGTCTTTTACAAGTTATGTCGGAAAGGGAGAAGTTATGATTGGGTTTCGGTGTAAGAAGAGTGAAAGGTTAAACAATGAAGTTGTAACTTCATAACGTTTGACTGGGGAGTGCCCAGTCCCAGCTTACACACTAATTTTTGATACTGTGTGTGCCTCAGAACAATGTATTGCTCTACAGCAGAAAGTTCATCTGATAAGAGATTATCTGGGCTGAAATTCTGTGTAGAATGCAAAAGTGGCTACCATGTAGCAATGCCCTTTAACCAGGAAAGGTATGGTGCACAAATAGCTAAACATAATGATCAAGGACTTTATGGCAGTTGGTACAGACAACTAAATTATTGTTGATTATTTACTTGACTAGTTGGACCAACTTTTTAATTCATATTGTACAAAATCCAGTATCTATGAACGTGGTCACTACTTGTGTGATATTCTGTAAGTGACAGTATAGTACAAGCAAATTATATTCAGCATTTTGTGTATCTACACCTTTTTTTTTTGAGTACTTTTTTGATAATTACATCGGAAGGTTGAGAGCCACCAGCAGGCAAGAGAATCCTGTTGTGCTAGGGTGTGTACACAAATACAAGGCAAGTAAATTGTCCCAACCTTCCTTTCTTTCTAACAAACTAATGTTAGAGATGTACCTTTTAGGGCAAAAAAGTGATTAAATATCTGAAACACTAATATTTTATTTATCATAGTCTCTTAATGATAGGGAATTTGGTCAGTTGCATGTTTTGGTTTGCATTGTTAATAGAAAACCACAATACTATAATTTATTTCTATCTATAGCATCTGCTCTGCTCAGTCTTCAAAACAGTCTGAGCTTTGAAACAGGAAAACTGCGGAATGAACAATGTCGGTGACCACTGTAATACTCTGAGGGCACAGTCATTCTGAAGTTTTTAGGTATCTCTCATCAGTTGGAAGTAAATTTTCTTCAGCGTATGATAATTTTGTCAGCTGCTTGTTGCTAGGAGAAAAGCCATAGGTTTACTATGTTTCCACAACAAATGCCACAGAAAGATTTCTGTCTTTTAATGCCACTGATATAATTACGACTGTGGAGAAACGTAACAAGTTACTAATGAGATCGGGCTCCAGAATGTTGCAAAGTCCTTGACTTTCCATTGGTGGGTCTAAAGACTGGCAGTAATTCCTGACGGATTTAGTAGCTTGGTTGGTTGTATCTCGTCTCCTAGTCTTTCTGCCGGTTGTCACTGGGCTCTGCAGCATGTTTTATCCACATGTGGAGCTATCCTAGGAAACTGAAGAGCCCTGCTTTTGAGTTTATAATGAATCTGTAGTGACTCTTTTTGTGTCGGACTTCAAACGGGTCAGTTGGTGACGCCATCCCGCTGCAGTAGGACACGGCACTGGATGCACTTAGCTGCCTTTCAAGCTGCTGAGCCGAGCCTGTGCCCCATGGGTGTGTGCCCAAACAATGTGCTATCATGAAAAAAGTAGGTTTTGTAGCTATAGTATGTGTGTGTCTAGACAAAAGACAATTTGGTCATACTTCATTGACAACTGTAAGACAGTGTAAGTCTATCTCCAGCAGTTATGCTGCCTCCTGCTTGATGAGTGTTGTCTTCCTAAAAGCACGCATACATGAAATGCTTTGTCTACCTATTATCTACCTATGCTAAAAGCATATATTCTAAAACCTTTCCTAAACCTTTAAAAATATCTTTTTTTCACATTCTTTCCTCTTTCAAAATGTTAGTATCTAGAGAAGCGCCTGTGCTGAAATCCATTCTATTGAACCATCTGTGAACATGTACAGTATGACCCACATCTGCTGAATATCCACTCAGCTAATTATCTACAAAAATTCGTCTGCATAGCCGGCTGTCCAAATTGCTACCATGCACCAGAAGGAATTCACTGTAGAGAGAATGAAATGGTTTAGTAAACATTATTAGGGAACGTGATGCTTAAAAGGATCTTCAGGTACTTGATTCTTAGCTGAAGAAAAGAATAACTTAAAATGAGGAAATGTGTTTCCATACACGTGATGTGTGGAAGAACATAAAAAAAGTGAGGAGCATATTGGGATGAGAAAACAGGGAAAAGTGTTTATTTTTTGGTTTTGGAAAACTAGGGGCTGCTGATAGCCTATGTCTGGGTATGGAGTTGGCTATTGCTCTCTGAAGTTGATTAGCATCACATAAGATAACACATTTCCATGAGCTTGGTTCCAATAGATAAAATTTTAGATGCCTGGCTGAGTTTAATACAAACTTAAGTGAGTTGCACTGGGCTAAAAGTCGTGTGAAATCTTGACTGCAAGAAATACTCAAATGAGTCTGTCCCAGCTCATCTTTGAATACACTTTTCTGGTGATAGTTTGGTTAATTTGCTATGTCAGAGACGAAGAAAAAGTGGTGCATAAAAATGTGTTGTGATGAAAAAAATCAGATTTATTATGGGGAATTTTTTTCTATGGAAGTTGGGAAGAATTGTAATGTTGGATTCAGTAGGACTTATGAATTTTTTTGGGATTCTTTTTCTAACTTCTAATCTGGTAGAATTTGGGCAGAAATGAGATATGAGCAAGTGGGGAAAATTCAGTGATCATTTCTTATATGTTTAAATGTCTGTCATATATCCCATCCTTGATTCTCAAGTTTCCATACCTGTCTCAATGGTGAGAATTTTGCACAAAAGTACAGGCAGTATGAAACGTCAGTTCGTGGCCCCAAACTTGTATACACTAGAAATTTGCAGACATGCACAGTGCTGAACTATGCTCGTATAATGAATTAGCTTCAAGTGTACGGTAAATCTGCACAACTTGCTGCTTCCCCTCTTTCTTCTTGTGTAGGAGAGCAACAGCAATAACACTATTCCTTTCCCTTTTTTAACTCAAGAACGTTTTCACAGGAAGCCATTACCTTTTTTTTTACAGGCGAACACCTACAAACAGGTGAGAAACTAAACTGTACCTAATTAGTGGTCTGTTGCATATAATTTGCTCTACGAAGGGAGGGGCTTAATTTTTTCTCGTTCATCATACACAGAAGCCTACACCAAGTCACTGGGTTCAGAATTTCCTGCCTTGTTGTGAATTTTCTTTTGGAAATTATTACATTTTCTATGCAGTTTTTCTTATGCATATGAAATCCTACATTTACTAAAACTGATGAGCTTAACCCCCTTGGCAATAGCTGGCAACACAGAATTAAAGAGGAATTGCTCAGGGCCCTTTTCCAATGGCTTTCAGACAGGAAGGTACAATGTACTTTTAATATATGTGTTAATATCAGTCATTTATCTCCAAGTCTAATGAGTATAGTCCAATCCAGTCTTCACCCAGAGATTCCTAGAGCTTTTCACCTGTTCCTGTTAGTACAAAGTTCCTGAGTTCAGATGCTGGGAGACACTTTTGTTTCATTCTTTTATTCCTATTTTGACTGCTTGCTTGGCATCTCAGAGCGTGGAAGTACTAGTTCTCCCTCTGATTGCAGGCAGCAAGGAAGCAAAGGGAAAGATCTGCCTATCACTGAGATTCGCTGGCTAGGAGCTGGTGTGGTGTCACCTCGCTTTGAGAGCGGGCAAGGTGGCCAGGTCTACTCCTGGAGCACTAGGGCAGCAGAAAGCTCTGCTTCAGCTGTGTTCCCTAGCCTGCTGAGGAAGTCCTGTGCCATCTACAGAGCTGCAAAACCATACAAAATATGACGTGATTTATTCAGCTAAAATTTCTTTTAAATTAATTGGGAGTTTCATCTCAGTCGTAAATCTGATTGTACTTTTCATACCACAGTTCTGAGTGCGATGACATCTACAGGTGCTTAGTGCCACTCTGAAGCAACCTGTACAATTTTTGCAAATTCTCTTGCTATTAATAGAAGGCAAAGTAGAACTAGGAATCACAGAAACATTGTTTCATGCTTTATCCTTCATGAGATGCATACATCCCCCATATCCCCAATGAAGGTCGAGGCTTTCTATCTTACACTAAAATCTAGTTTCTGTGGGTTAGCTGAAAGTCTGTCTTAAGGTCTAGTGTACATTTTTGAATAAGGCAAACAACCAAGCAAACAACAGGGTAGGAACTGCATAGGTGAACTCTACTGAGATGGCCAATTAAATTAAAAAAAGGCATAAATTTGGTTTTCAAAAAGTTGCATTGTTTTGGGCTATACAGAACTCGTATGCATTTAGCTATCTATAACATGTGTCTCTTTAAGAAGAGCATGCACTTTGCACATACTGAATTCATGGGTTGGTTTCTTACACAAACCATAGTTAGAATGTAGTCTGAATTATTTTTTAAAGTTCATTTTGGGTTAATTAAAATTAATCCCTGGTTTTCTGCATAGAAATCATTGTTCCTTATCTACAATTAATATTGTGTTTTAAAACTGAAAAGATGAAATTTGACTGACAGCTTAACATGCAGTTAGTTGGAACACTTTCATACAAAACTTTCCCACTGTGAATGTAGTTTTGAAAACTTGGACATCTAGCTCAAGCCTTAAACTGTGATTACTTTCTTCTGAATGGGGGAAAAGTTATTTAGAATTATGTAATATGAAAATGTATATTAATACACACACTTTATTAGATAAGGTAGTTAGGGCTGTGTATTTAATGAGTCACATGAAAATTAATTAAACCCATGCAGAATATAATTGTATATTATAATTTTTTAAATAAAATTTTAATGAAGACTTCAAGCAGTTTTATCATTCTGATTTCAAACACATAACCAAAGTTGTGTCCCGAATGAAAATGCAGTTTCCAGCTCAGTCTTGTTTATATTGGATAGTGTAAGGAGGAGGATTGGATCACAGAATTTCTTGGTATTGTAATAATCTAATTCTGGACTTTTTAAACTTAGCTTTTCAATACCACTGTCAGAGGCAGAAAGTTGCTTGCTACTTTGACGTGAGAATGTGCTGGCTCTCTGGGTGTTGTGTGTGCAGCCAAGATGGATAAATCTTCGGCTTCACCTGCTTGTGTTGCATAGTGGCAGCTTCCAGCTCCATACCGAGCCGTGCACAGGCACAGCAAAAGGTGTTGGGCTGTTTTGTCAGTGCTTTATTCCCAGTCATTCCTCATCTATTCCAGACAACGAGTGGTAGGCAAAATATCATGTCTGATTCTGAATAAGTTTGTGTGCTAGATTTTGGGAAGTCTTGATTTGCTGTCATGCTCTTAGCCCCAGATTCACAGCAGTACTCCAGGTGCAATGGGTTATGTTAATACAAAGCAGCAGTGTGAAGTTGAGCTTCCCATTGAGTCCAGGCATTAAAAATAACTGGAAACATTAAAGAAAAGACTAGAATATTTTCATCTTGGCTGGCTCATCTGTAGCATTTAACGAAGGAAAATTCTTCTCTTGTAATTCTTAAGGTATAACAGAAAATGAAAACATTGCTAAAACAATAAACCTTTGCAAATCTAGTAATAGTATTGGCAATTCATGTGAATTTTATTGTGAGTCTTATGTGGCATTTCTGGTCTATTTTTTATTTAAAAACATTTACAGAGGCTTGTATATTTATGAAGGAAAAAAGATTGAGAAAAATGGCCCTAACTGTTAAAAAGCACAGGTCAAAAAGAAGTTTTAAAATCTTTTATGATTTTTAGGTGGTACTCCAGAGAGACTCAGTCTTGCAGGGCTTCCTCTTTCAGTGAGTTGGCCATTTTTTTTTGGACAGTTCAAGTGGGTAGAGCGAGCAGGGGAAGCTGGCCATGGAGGAGATGTGACTGGCCAGGCGCTGGGGGATGTTGCCCGTTGTGTGTGGCCAGCCCTCGCAGCCAGCTGTTCTTTCAGGTGAGGTGGAGGAGCCAAGGGACGAGGCAGCACCTTCGGTGGCTGGGAGGCATGGTGCTGAGTTGGGCCGCTTACAACAATTCCCTGGGGCATCGGGACCTTCTGCATCCAGGTCAAACAAAGACGCTGCTACAAGTGAGAGATGCCAGAGTCACGCCTTTGACAGTCTTTTCCAGCAAGTTTAAGACTTGGTGTGTCTGAAACACATTGGTTTCAGACAGGCCTTTAGCAGAGTGCATGCATCTGAGTGGGTCTGCTTTTGTTTCAAAGGGAACTTTTTCAAGTATTCCTATGAAAGTCTGCGCATACATCCTACCTGTCTCTGTTTCACCGACTTCTTTTTTTTTCCCAATACCTAAATGCTGTCACATCAGCTGCTAAACAACTTTTTAATTTGGAAATCTACACCTTTTTGCATGCATGCTGAATAGAGGCTTACCCTTTAGATTCTTGCAGTTTGGGGTTAGGGAGATGTGTTTGTCCACAGTTCAAATCTCTTGTGAGCAGATGGTTCGTAAGACCTTCTCATGCCTTAGACGAAAAAAAAGATTGTGTCCCTTTTAGTTTTACTCTCAGAAAAAAATTTCCTCTCCAATGCTAATCAAAGACACGCTAAAGAACATTAAAGAAGAAAGGAAACAAAGCATATCACGTAACGCTTTTTGTCTTTGTGTTTCCTGTGCATGCACAGACACACACAAGCATGTACTGTGTTCCTTCCACCTAGCCAAAAGCCCTAGATTGCGCTTTCCTGACAGATTTGTGTTGTTCTCAAAGTAATATCAGTTCCTCAGCTTGTGTTGTAAATGAAACAGTAGTTTAAAAAAAAAAAAATCCCATTGCAGATGCAAACACCGTGCCGGGATGAATGCATACTGACAGAATTGCTATTTGGGCGCTGCTGCATAGCCGTGCCTCTGCACCCCAAAATTTGCTCCCCACTTTGTATGCAGAGGAATGAATCTGCGTAAGCATTGCAATGTAGTTCTAGGGGGATGATTCACCTACCCGTGAACCCGGGAAAGCTGCAGAAAACTTTGAGGGAAAGGTGCAGCATTATAAATATTTTAAACCTTACTGCGAGCAGGGAAAAGTGTGACATATATTTTACATTTCAGTGCCTGCTACGGTACCATTATTTTAGAACCTGTCGCCTTTCGTAAGCTATGCACTCACAGACAAATGCCATCACTTCAAAACCAATAGCTAAGCTGCCTCTTTTCATGCTGTTTCTTTCAGTTCCAGCTGACAGTTAAAAAATGTTTGTTGTTCCCCGCTCCACGCACACACAAAGTGATCTGACCTAGAAAGACTGTAGCGTACAGCTGAGCTTAAAATACAAACATTCCCTTTGAAAGTTGTAAGTTCCTGCTTGTCTGGGGCTGCAGCAAAATAGAAAAAAAAAAAGAAGAATCTCAGTGCTTGAGTGATGCAATTCATAGGTAAAGCCATTACCTGGGAAAAGGGGGAGGCACGCTTAGAGGCTGCTTGAGTGGCAGGAAGAAAAAATTTCGTATTCAAGGCAAAACAGCTGCTGTTTTATCTTTTTTTCTTTTCCTCTCTGGAAAGCTCTGCTTTCCGAAGCATTACCATCGCCAATGGGGAAATGAGGCATGGTAATGAGGCGTATCTGAGACCCTTCCGCGGGCCAGCAGTGGCACAAGGACTCAAACCCAGGCCTCCTGAATTCTAGCTCAGCTTTCTCTCCACTAAGTGTTAGCTACTTTCTGGGATTAAAATATATGTAAAATAGTATGAAGCATATCGAGACAAATTTGAATAATTCACAATATAAGACGACAGCTTTGTTTGGAAATAGGGGGTTTTTTTGTAGAGTATATTTTCAGTATCATGGAATCATTTCAGGAATTCACTGTGGAATGATGATGTTTCAGATCCTGATGGCTTTGAACTGCCTTATGAGAAATCCAGAACTGTTTGTCCAGACACTTTCTAATTTTTAGATTACAGTTAGCTTTTGTACACCTTCAGTCTCTCCTTTCATAAGAAATGTCATCAGTTAAATATTTTAAAGATGTCTGGATAATTAAAACTAAAAGTCTTAGCTCCCAAGCCCTTAACATTTTAAGTTGAAGACACGTTCTTTTTAGATCCATACCAAAGGAATGAGTTTAGATGCCATTGATACAGGTCATGCTCAGCTGCTTGTTCAGAGCCCATCTGTGTGTCTCCTAAAGTAAGGAGTGGAGACTGTGGAAATACCATCCCACAGGGAGTTGAAGATCTGGCTAGATAAGCATGAGCCCAGAGCTGCTCAGGTAAAATTAAATGCTGCCTTGGGGGTACTGGAATGAACTACATGTTCTGAGGTCTTTAACAGCTCTGTTTGATTTTGTGGTTTGGGTTTTTTTCCCCTTTAGCATGTGTTACTGAATTCTTTAAAGCTAACTGTCTGTCTGAAAGAAATGCTGTTCAATTTGAAGTTTGATCATGATGTGGAAACTACTGGGTGAAATCTGTCGCTTGTATGATGCGAGAGGGCAGAGCAGTGAACTGAGGCAGTTCTTTCTGGCCTCCAGAAGTCATTTTGCCCTAGCTGAAATTCACAGCACCTCCTGTAGAGCTCTGTGCACACCTAAGTTCTTGCAAGGTGGGGAAAAAAAAAAAAAAGGCATCAAACATATCTAAGATTTTGAGTGTTTTATTCACTGTGGAATATTTTTATTTCCTTTAGTATTCTGCTTTTTTTTTTCTTGGCTGTCAATGAAATTGGAACTTCAGAGGGTTGTCTGCCTCTGAGCATGAGAGTAACAGTCAGATAAATGATGTACCAAACTGAGGTGTACCTCTAGCATTCCTTTTACTGTGTGCATGGCAATAACGTAGGGGAAAAAACACTTTTTAAAATGCTTTTCAAAATTCAATTGTCTGTTACTAATAAGTTGCCTAACAAATGATGTAAATGTAGTTGGTGCTCTATGAGTGCACGCAGACCTATTCCCATCACGCTTCTTGCAGCCTTTGTTCCTGCATTTGCCGCACTGAGACTGGCACAGGTAGGAACCCAGGCCTGACTTGAAGGCAGATTGGCCAAAAGGTAGAAAGGATATAGCATTGCTCCAACTGTCCTATGGTGAAAGAGTAAGGAGACAGTACAACCAATCCAGTATTCAGTGGAGTCAGTTAAGCAGATTAATGTCTTTCTTCCATATATGATATTATTTTTGCAATATAGTTAGGTTAATAGTGGACAGTGGCATGTTCACAGTAAATAGTAATTTATTTTGTAATCATGAAAGAGGTATGCACAGCGTGGATGGCACAGTTTGTATGTAACTGTTGTTACTGACTTTTATAAAGGTCCTTTCTTGGAGCTAAACAGTTCTGTGTGCTGTTCAGTGGACTAATTAGAAATAGATAAAGCACAAGTGTAGCGGATTGTCAGGAACCCCTAAGAATTTCCTGATAAACTTAAAAAATACTAAAGGTGCTGTACTGAAGTATTACCCCATAACAGCTTTTCCTTAGCTAGAAGCTATGGACTTGCTCATTTTAGGCACTGATATATTGACAAATCAAATAAAGGTTTAAAAGGAGATGTACTCCTGGCTCTGATAGAAATCTCAACAAGACCCTTCTTCCTCTTCTCTTCCTACACCTCCACCAATTAATTAACAAGGATATTTGTTAACGATTACTTCCACTATTTGGAGACATTTGGTGAACTGAAATGACATAGCTTTAAGCAGTATTATTTTGAGAGGCCACCACCACAGAAGACTTCTGAAAAGGTGTTGAATCTGAAGGAAGAATCAGCCTGAAATTACAAAATCTCAAAGGGAGAGAGGCAGACTCGGAGACCAGGGGCATCCTCTGGCACCCTATGGAGAAGACTGTCTGAGCAGTGTGTGTTCTTCATTCCAATGAACCTATGTTCAGATCTGGCTTTGATGTCAGAGCTTACAGATTTTGCTTGAACATATTTAGGAAAAATGTAGACCCATGGATTCTCACCTGTTTCACTTAACAATGCCAATGCTTCGGTTGAGCAATTTCTGTAATTTCACTTAGAAATTGATGTACTATCAGAGACATATAGTGTGTAGTGAGTTTTTTTGGTTTGGGTTTTGGGTTTTTTTTTTTTTGGTTTTTTGGTTCTTCTGTTTTTAAAATCAGAGTGAAAAGTTGTCTGTAAAGTACACTAGTATGAAAAGAACCGGTGATATTTTTTGAAATGCCAGAGTGACTTGGGTGTCTTTCTCCTCTGTACCTAACTTAGAGGATCTGTGTATACTCTATTTAATAACTATAACCACTGAGCCTACTGATAAGCAGGCACAATTCAGAGAAACTCAGTAAAATCCATATCCCACATGTTAAAAGGTTTGCTGTTGATTTCAGTGGAAGTTTTTCACTTACAGTAGTGGGACACACCCCAAATGTGGGCTTAGATATCTGCCTTAGTTGTTTAAATACAAGAAGTTCAGAGATCCCTTCTGAAATCATGAGAGATGCTCCTGAGGCCAGAGTCTGGGCTGCCTATATGTGAAAATCTTCTCCAGAAGAGTCAACAGTGAGAACATACGCTGCTATTTAAATCTTCACTGAAAACCAACATGGTTTTTCTTATCCTGTTGAATAGTTTTTGCTAAAGGAACAAATCAGCGTTTTGTTTAAACATTGAACTTGGCACATGAGTGGAATGCCATAAGCAGAGTCCAGGTGCTGGGCTGAAGATCCCATGACATGCAGCTCGCTGCTGGGTACGCTGTCAGAAGAGGAGAGGGGGAGCTTCACCGCCTTCCCTGCCCCTATCTCACAGCTATGCAAAAATGTTGAAATGAAAAGGGTGTGAGACATTTTTCGAACTTTTTTTTTCCCCTGTGGCAGCATCCAGCTGAGTTTTGGAGAACTTTTTTACTTTTTTTTTTTTTTTCCTTTAAATCTTTGCCTGACAAAAATCCCGATTCTTATTGTGAAACCTTTCATTACATAAAACACACCAGTAATTACCATTGCAATCAAACATATCTCAGAGTTTCTTTAGCACCTGGTAGGTGTAAAGTACAACTGGAGATTTGGCATGCATACCAAACGCTCCAGAATCATCAGGCAAAAGTTGTTAAGCTGCAAACTTATAAACAGTGACAAAAGAATAATTAATAAGATTATCTGAAGGATGTGGGGTGATCACTGTTGAAGTTACCCGTTGTCTAACAGCACTCATGAAAACCATCAGCTTTACTGAAATTGGAAGGATTTTGGGAACCAGTCAGACTACTGTTCCTGCCCTTAGTGCTGGCTGAATCTTATATGCTAATGTCTTTCATCTGTGCTGAGAAGGATAGCTATGAAATAAAATACATAACTGATTTGGTGTTTCTTGTTCTAACCTGTCACCGCTGCCCTCTTGGAGGTAAGAGTGAGTATGTTCCAAATTGCCATAGTCTTATCAAGGATGTATTTACCCATAGTAAATAGAATTAGGGAAAATTGCAATTCTGGGTGGATGGTGAATGAGACTTAAAAAAAAACCCAACCAATTGTTTTGACCAGGAACTTTGATTTCATGGACCAAAACTATAAGGAAGGGTATATGTGGTGATGTGTGGATGGAGAACTGTATTTTGGGTTTATAAGGTATAATTCTGTCTTGTAAGTTGCATCTCCCAGACCTATAGTACTGTCTCTGGAGATGGTACAGAAGATAAAAGCTAATTGTATTATTCTTGTTTGTACTTGGATGCCACACTTCTGCAAAGGTTGAAATACTCCCAGAAGTGGTAGAAGCCCATTACACGAGCTGTTCCACATCTCCAGCAGTCATCTTGGGGTGGGCTATGGGTTACTTCACAACCAGTGACCTACACAGCCTAGGGTTCCCCTCTCCTCCCACACCCTTCTCCCCGAGCTCTTAACAAACCTTCTCTGGACCTGCCGAGAGGAGCATGGCAGCATGTTTTGTGGCCTCTGCACCCAGGCAACATAGCCCTGAGAGGCTAGCCAGAGGTGTGGGAGAGGGTTTGGTCTAGTTTGTGAATTTTATTCCTCCATGGGAGGTGAAGGAAATTGCTTGGTTTGTTGTGTTAAATGCATATCAGAAAACCTAAAAAATGGTATAATGAAGGACTCTTAAGCATGAAAAGCAGAAAAGATTAAATGGGTCGTTTTGCTAATTTCACGTGACTTTGTAGTCTGATTGGCATTTTAGTAGGCACTCTGTTAAAATATAGAAGCCCAGCAGAAAGATTATCAAATTGCAATCACTACATGCAAAATTTTGAATGCCCTGATGTTCAAGGTGGGAAAGATGAGCTTGCCAGAAGCGTCACATCTTGTGGAGAGTAAAGTACCAGGAGACAGTAATTTGAAGGAAAGGCAGACAGTCGTGTTTCCAGTTGCTGTGTTCAGATTGTGTCTTGTAGATCTTGGGCCTTTGGTGCATATTCTCTCAGAACTCTGCTGCTATGTACTGCCTGTAAAAGAAATTAGAAGAAAATATGTACTTTGCAAAGCCATTGTGGCTAAACACGCTCCCGCATGCCTGTGATGAAGAGCATTTAGGTGGAGCCTTGTGTAATCTGCCGTACGGCTTGACATGTCCCCGGGAAATCAAAGTAAGAACCAATAGGATGGACTGCAAATAAAAGTTAAGTAGATCATGAAACAGGTCAAATAAAACTCAGGTGTTTATGAACTATACTGAAAAAAATCTTCGTGCCCTTCAGGTATAACTCCGCTTGGGACTGTACCATTTAAATGGGACATGGTGCTAATATAAGCCACAGTGTATGGAAACCGTAGAACGGAATGATGCTAATGACAATGCATTTGCTACTTTTTCAAATAACAGAAAAATGCCTCTTTGAGTCTTTTCTGTAGACAAAGCTTCATATAAGCAACACCCATATCTCTACACGCTAGCCATAATTATTTGCCAGTAGGTGGAGTAGTTAAATCAAATGTCTGTCATTTACTATCTAATTGGTTTCTCATATGACAGTCTCCATAGCTTCTTGACACCATTAAACCCTTGAATGCTTTCTAGTATGATGATTGCGGAGTCATTTCCATTATTGGTGAAGGTGCTCTGCTTTTGCTGTACTGGCAAACATGGTTAGTTACACATCTTTCAACAAAATCTTTTAATTTTTTTTTTTTCCACTTGGACATCAGACTTGCCAGCCAGAATTTTTAATAAAATCTCCTGCATTTCTTTTTAGGAACTTGTTTTCCTTCCATGTGACTTCCTGTTATAAAAAAAGGATACTTGAAAAATGTAGAAATAAACTATTCACATTGCTAACACCAGACTGCTAATCAAGAAGTCTTATTTATCAAGGGAGGGCAAGACTTCAGGCTTTATGCAGATTTTTGCCCTGTCATTAGGAGACAGGTGATGAGACTTTGCTCTTTCTCAGAATCATGTGAAATGGATAGGGGAGTTGTTTACAAAACAAACCATGCCACCTTGGTGGCCATATGCAGCAAGTTCGCATTTACTGAAGTTAGACATCAGTACAAGTTAGAGATACACAACTGTGAAACCCATTTCATTTCTCTCAACTTAAACTTCCGTGGCTGTCAGCTCCAGGGCAATAACTTTTATAGCACCCAGGTTTTCTCTTTCTGCAGCTGATTTCCATAGTGCCACAGTTTATCAGTTATTGCATCCATAATTCCTTTTGGAGGGACAGGGTGCCCTATGTCTTGCCTCCTGTAGTAGAAGTGAGATTTCTGCAAAGCTATTTGCACTTCAGCGAAAGAGCTGAGAAGGAGGGGGCTGTAGGGCCTTTGAGTGGTATTTTGGAAGGGTTTATGTAAACAATCCAAACACATTTTAGCATCAAGTCTGCAGACTTGCTAAAATTAGTCCAGGATTCTCTTCTACAAAGGTGGTAGCTGTGGTTTCTGGACTTCAACAAGCCAGATGTTACCTGCTAAGAGCAATTGTTTGAAAAATGGATAAAGAAATTTTCATCTTCCAAAACCATGAATTACTGCTTTAAAGTTTCATAACATTATCGTATTTCTGTTGTTAATTGGGGTGAGAAAATGATAACAAATGCTGTCTAGAAAATAGGTAAGATATGAAACAATCTGTATGTAAAAAAAAAAAAAAAATTGATGTGATGCAGTATTACAAATACATTAGGTATCACAAAACAGCCTTCCTGCTTAAATACAAACAGGAAAACACCCCACACGTATAAAATAAAAAAGAACTCACAAGAATTTTAAGGGGTGTTTTCCCCCAAAATCTGAAGCATTTAGTTGGTTCTAATTTTCTAATTGTTCTAAGCCTTGAAAAAATCAAATGTATCTGTTTCCTTAGCTGCGCTTGGGGAAGGGGAAAAGCTGGAAAGGGAAATCCCCTGAAATGAAAATATGTAAGGCAGGTTTTGGTTCTGACTTATCACTTAGTGTAAAAAGTGGAAAATAGTATTCTAAATATAATGGAAATGATGGCAGATTTTTGTGATGGTTAGCTATATAACCAGCAATTCCCCCACAAGCTATGGGTATAGGGGCTAGAGTATCTAATTAGACATATAGGTTAACAAATGAATAAAGAATGCCTCAAGTATTTATATTTAGGAACACTGGGAATTCAGGGCCAGTTGTATACCATTTCAATTATTTGTACTTGGTTTCAGTAGTGATATATCAGGGATAATTTGGCTTCACACATTTGTTAATGATTCTGAAGCAAATCTGCAATACCTGTGTTTGCTGAGCTGTGACACAATCCAAAATGGGGATAAAAAAAAGGGCGAGGGGGAAGCTATATGAGGCTTGGGTAGTCTGCATACCAATGAACATACACAACCGCCAGTGCTTTGTGCCAAAAAAAATCCCCCAAATCCTATTCAGCCAATAATAGAAAATGGTTCAATCCAAGGGCATGTGTCAGCTACCCAGTGAAAGAAAGAAGGCAGAGAACTGTATACCAGCAAAATGAGTGCTCTTAGAAACTCGGTGAAGAACAGGTAAAGATAAAAGTGCAGGATCAAAGCTTCAGAGCCTTGCTGACAACTGAAATATGAACATCAGATGTTTTCAAACGCCCTTCGAATAGATTTCAGCATTAGAACCTCATGCTTATAGCACATACCCTAAAGTTTTGTTTGAAGACAAACCTTTCAAGCTCAAATCCATACCTTATTCGCTGCATCAAGTAACTTCTAAACAGTTCTTTGCTGCCACCTTTATACAATTTGTCTGACCTAACTCTCTTCTCTTTGTGGCTCAACCAGAAATGTATGTTAGCTACCTACTTATTTAATTGTCCTTCCGTGGCTCATGCTTCTTGCTTAGTTGCTTTGAAATATCAAAAGTACGATCCATTCTCTCCCCACTGTTCTGATGTTTCCCAGGAAAATCTGTAACCACTTTGTTGCTGAGCTGTCCCTAACTGCAAGTGCAGTAATTGTTTCTATATCCAAGGGCTCCTTTGCAGGTTTCCCAGAAAGAAGATATGCTGTAGTGTACTTGGATATAAGAAGATGTTAAAAACCATTTTTACAGAATACCATTGGCTTTGGTAATACCAGCAAAATTCAAGATCATTAAAACTCCTGCTGATTTCAGTATAAGACAGAAGTGAGTAAAAGCCGCCTTCTATTTAAGGTTATAATTTTGTGCTTAGAAAAAGCATTTTGTTCATAATGGACTACCTTGTTCTTGCATATTCTTCTGCATGCAGAACCTGGGTTTTCTGATGCAGTAACAAGCTTTTGATCTACTCCAGTGGAATCTGAAAAATCTGTGCTAGCTTTGAAAAATTTTAAGTAAAAGGATTTTACATAATTGAAATGTAATTAGGAAAACACAGGTAAGCAAGCTGCTTGTTTCAAAGTGAGTTAAGCAGGTTGTTGCTGAAATGGCCATCTTTGCTCTTTTAGCGCGGCAGACTGGTGAAGCGTTCAAGGCTCTTCCCAGCTCAAACAGGATTTTGTGCAGGCTCTCTGCAGATTCAGTCCTGAGCAAGTGCTAGAGGTAGAGGGAAAATGTTTTTTCTTCCTTTCAGTAAGTGTGAAGCACAGCTGATTTTTATTTCACACCATAACTATCTCAGTGTGGTGATATTGTTACTGCTTTGTCTTAGGTTTTATATCGAGTTGATTGCTATCTTTACAGAACAAAAAAGACCCCTGATGTCTTGATATAAAATGAACAGAGCCTCAAGGAGCTTGTCTACACCAGTCATTTTTTTTTAAATTTCAAGTTAATTGTTAAGTAATGTCAGGTACTCAACATGTTCATAAAAGCTAGTATGACACTCTGTATAGGTTTACCCAGGGCTATGCATTTTTAATGGTGTTATAGTTGTCTCTAACAGTGGTCCAAAATCAGCCATTTGCAGTAGCTACTGGAAGCACTTTGGACAATTAATATAAAATGTTGTAGTATTCTGGTCCTCAGTTTTTCCACAGGGCTCCACACCTTGCTTCCCTATCTTTTACTGTTGAGGACTGGACTTTTACTGTCATAAGTCATTGCACCAACTCTGCTCCAAGCCTGATTTCCATGGAGTGGCAACAAATTTACAAGTCACTTTTCTGCAATAGGTCTGTAAATTACCACCTGATATTATGAAGAAGGTGGAAAAACCACCCTCCGTTCAACCCTGGTGAATGGTGCTCATCTCAGGAAAATCCTATGTTAACATCTACAATGTCATAAACTTCTCTTTGCTGAGTGCAGGGAACTTGACATGCATCCAGTTCCTGGGTTTCTGGCATGAGAATGGCCAGTCCTTGGATTTGTCCAGGTGGAGAGAATTTTTTTTCCTTCTTGCTGCTCAGAGGGCTTTTTCTCAGGATTCTTATTCCCCTGTGGGATAGAGAGAAATCACTCACTTTGGACCATGCCTGTCATTTGCATCTGGCCCAAATAATAGTAATAAAAGAAATCCTCTTCTGATAACCATCAGGCTACATTAGTATCGTCCATATTCTCTCTTTCTCCAGAGTTGCCTCAGGAAATTAGATGAAGCAGGTTTATGGCCAGCAGTCTGTAACAAATGAACAACTGAGTGAGTATGAGAGTTTATGACTGTGTGCTTCCTTTGCTTCCGGCCACGCTCCTGCATCGGCTGTGGTACCTGCTCTTTTTGCCTTGGGTTAGTTAGTTGCTGGATTAATGGGTTATAGGTTCACAGAGGAACCTCATGTGCATCAGAGCAGGTAGAATTGAAGCAGTCAGAATGTGCGTCTGGGAGACTTTGTCTCCCACTTTGGCACTGGTGTGCTGTTAATCTGGTCCACGAAAGCACACACTTGCGTTTCCTAAAAGGAAGAGACCAAACTTCCTTCAGGGCTAGTGGCTTTAGTGTATGTCACTCCTGTATCCTGTGTACTCCCTGTATTTATTTATTCTTTTGTTTTGCTTGTATTTTTGTTCTGCTAGAATTGATTATTTACATTTGTCTTAAATATTTCTCCAAGTATTCTGTTGAGGTGGATGCTGCCTTAAACAGTGTGAAATCAGGATCCTCAAGTCTGATAAGCAGAACGGCAGAAAGATCAGGGACCTGGATTTGGTGAAGGCTTAAGCCTAAGGAATGAAAACTTGAGTTCAAGGAACGTTAAGGAAAAAAGGAAAAACCCCAAGTTTCAGGAATGAAAACCTCAGCACTACTTCTCTGCATGCTTGTTTCTTACAAGGCAGCCTACTTGCTCCCAAGGCACTGACCACTTCCCAAATGAAACCTTATTTGGAACTTTGAAAACCAAGAAGTTGTTTAAATTTGATTACTTTTATCCTATTTTTTCCAGCATGGCAAATCTGTTGAGCATGCATTTCTTGGAACAGGTCCTGCATTTGCCATCAGTGGTCAGTTCCTGCAGCTCTGCCACCCGAGGGGCTGTTTATTCAGATACTGCGTGTCGCACATTCTGGAGTACTAATTCACTAACGAGACAAAGGGCGACCGGCTGCAGAACAGCCAAATCCTTCCCAAGTTTTTCATGCTCATTACTATGTGAACTCTATCAAGTCTGCAAGCTAGCATAGAATATTGACAGCATGAAACCTTGAGGAGCATGCCTGCGTTTTGGCAAATTGGATTTACTATCTCATCCCATCTAATAGACCATTTAGAGGTCTGCCCCTGAGACACATCTCTTTAGCTGAGCATCTACCACCTTCTCATAATATTTTTATCTTCAGTCTGAATGACCACAGCTTCTCTGTACTTTAATTTGCTGGTTGTCAGGAAAAAAGCTTCTGGATGGCCAGTACTGTAGTTACTATAGTTGCTAAGAAAAGGCAAACAAGGAACTGCATTAAAATGTACTCCTGGAAAAACACGACAATTTCTTAATTTTTATATATATACACACACTTTTATTTTTTTATATATATATACACACATACACACACTGGCATTTATACACACACACACATATATAAAATACACTCTCCCAAATGGGCTGGTGTGTGTACAGCACTGCAAAATAGATCTGCCATCATCCCTGACAGGCTGCTGGAAATGGAGTTGATTGAATATGACTCAGACCCTCAGTCTCATTGTCCAATTCATCAGCGAATGCACTGCAGGCTCATTGACACCCTCTTCTGTGCTGTGTGCATGTAAATAAGTTCAGGTCACTTAAAATTGACAACTTAGCCACATTTTTTTATGAATAAATAAGAGAAAGAAATGCAGGCACAGTTCTTTCCGTGAAGAAGTTGGCTTCAGCCAGAACTGAGACCACAGACTGTAAATAATCAGCTAGGTTTTACATGTTAACTAATATTTTCTAATAAATTTCTGACTGGTAGGTATTCCAGATGGAGTAGCTAATTTATTTTTTTTTATAAGAGTGAAAGTGAGTGTATCTGTATGTAGGGTTTAATTTAGGCTAAAATTTAAAATCAGCAAAGGATTGTAAATGGAAATGGTTTTCCATGAGCAAGCACAATGATATACACATGAATAATTCTGAAAATATTTTTCTTCTAATAATTATGCACATGGAATGGGATATAAGTAAACCTCTGTTTCCCCATAGTGAACTGAAACGTTACTGTACTATGCCTGTAGATGTGCCTATTCTCAGGAAAACAAAATCACTTTTACCTAGAAACAGCAGATGTCATTGAACCTTTCATTTCGGTGTCCTTGTGTCACAATAGAAGTTGATATGTAGGGCGGAATGGGCTCGATCACATCCTGTACTCAGCGAAGGACAACAGAAGCCCTTTGCCTGCTGCTGTTAGTCCCACAGACTCTAAGGACTTCCTTATGTCATATGGCCCGCTGGCAAAATACACAGAAAAAAATTTACTTACTGTTTTATAGTGTGATTTTGCTGCTTCCAGAAGGGCACCCCTAGGAAAATGGCACATCTGAAGTTTATATAGTTAAGTCGCAGTTGTATGAAAAACTACAGCACCCCTTGTTAGGGTTTTGGGTTGGGTTTTTTTTTAAGGAGAGCAAGACCTTTTCCTGAGCGATATGCTATTCCTTCTGTAGCTAGGGTGAATTTTAGCAAGTTTTCTCTAGTCTTCTGGTCTTCATAAAGTATTCTGTGAAATCTTTGTCAGCTGGGACAAGGGAGGATGTAGTGAAACATTAGCTTTCCAGTTGGTTGCCTTCCCTAAGAGGCAACTTAGATAAACAGAAATTTTACTGTCATCTTGCGTATCAACCAAAACCCTTATCATCTGCATCGAACACTATCTTATTCACATGCACAAACATAAAATAGGTCATAACATTTGCTTCCTCAGCACTGAAAAATTTTCAGAATGCTCTTGCAATCACATAACATGACAGACAACTTTTAATGATGGGATTTTTAACTTACGGGATATATGGAGGAGCCTTCGGTAACCAAAGTATTTCATCCACTCCTGCTGCTTAGGAGCCAGAAGCCCCTGTGAGGAGGAGGAGGAGGAGGCCAGTGATGTTATAAGGGCAGCCTGAATATACAAAGTGGGTTACAAGCGTCTTGTAACACAGTGTGCTATTGCTGTTTGCACTGATCTCATTAGTTTGTTTACATATCCTGATTTTGCTCTCTCCCTCGACCAACTCCCTGTACCTTATGTTTCCTGAGTGTTCGTTTCACTGCTGCTCACGCAGAGAGAACAAACAATTCAATCAGCCAGAGGAGTTTGCAGAACAGCCTGTGCATGCCTAACTCTCATGCTGCCAGGAGTCAGGCTCTGAAAAAGTGAACTGCCTTTCCCCTTCTGTTTGTTTTTAAATGGCAAATCATTAGTCCTGGGATACCGAGCCTCTCGCCTATCTCTGCTGCTGAAGGAGTGTTTGTTTTTTCGTGACTTTGGAAAGGAATGTTCATGCTGACTGATAGGGGCTCTGTATGTTGTCTTATTAACTCAGTAGCTCAAATATCATATTTAGGTGCAGGATCTTCTAGTTGTTGACGTGGTATTTCTAAACGAAAGGCCATATTCTGAGCCTAACTGGTCTGAAAACATTAAAGTTCTCACAAAAAACACCCTCTTGCCTGCTTAGTGTGTTATTCTAGCTAGTGGGGGAAAAAAAAGGAAGTCAAACATCTACTATGCTAAATATTCAAAAGGCTAGACAAAGACTGCTTTCAAAAAAAAAATATCTGATCTGTGTTCATGATGATGCATCTATTCTGGCATATTCTAAACTTTTTACCCTCTGTCACTACTCTGGATTTGTACTTAGGTGATGCTTTCAGGAAGGTCAAATGACTTGGTGAAACCACGTGTTGCTAAATGCTGCAGGTTGAATTTGCATGTTGTGTATCTAAGAATTTCTCATCATCTGTTAATGTGTGGTATTCTGTTTTGCTGTCACAGTGCAAAGTATTGCGACTGAAATTAGCACCTGCTGTGACAGTTACACTTCCCGGTTATCAGCTTTTGCCATTTTTCTTTGGTTTGCTTTTGAGCTGCTGTGTATCTGCATTTTGTGGATCACTCTTTTTCTGTTTAAAACTGATTAAATATCTAGGATTTGAACTGTTTGAAAACTGACAAACCAGAAGAATTGAAATGCCATTAAATAGACTGCACTGTCTTCATTTCCTGGAATTAAAAAGTGTCAGAAATACCAGTTTCTCTTGCCCAAACTGGAAACATGGATGAATCTTTTAGAAGCTTTGGCAAATTTCAAAGAAACTTCTGAACGTTCATGCGTTTAGCTGAGCTGAACCCAAATTTCAGACACTTTGAGATTCCCTTGTTAAATGAATGACATTGAAGTCTGTGCCCCATAGAGATGAGAAGCTGCGTTATTGAGCGCATTGAACTGTTTGGCCGGGGCGATGGGGATGCCTCTGGAGTGGCCCAGAGCAGAGTCTTCAGGAAGCAAGCTGTTGTCATGGCTTCAGATTCCTCCCTAATGTTCAGTTCACAATAGCAGGAGGATTAAGTGTTTCGAGGAAGGGCTCGAGTTTGTGGTGAGATTCAGAAAGGGGGTTCAGAACAATCTGTGCTGGCTGCTTGCCAGCAGGGGATACACATAATAGCAAATGATGTCATGTTGTGGAGAACGCAGAAAAATTCTTTAAACAGCATAAAAAAGGGGAGTTGCTGAAAAAGAGAGGACGATAGGTGGTGTAAGAATGTGCTCTATATATGTGTGTGTGTACGTGCATGCATCCATGTTTATAATACCAAATATTTCTGGCTTCCCAGTTTCCAGGAAATTGGCAAGAGGCCATAATATGTTCACACAATCAATGGCTGTGGCAGCTGCATGGAATGGGCAGAAATGGATGAAATGTGTTTAGCCTCTGCTTCCTTCAAGCTTTTCATCAGAGTATTGTAGATTACTGCAACAAAAATGTGATTCAGTTAGAAAACTGACATTAAACAAAGCCAGATGTACTTAAGTAGCAAAATATCCAGAAGAAATGACTTAACATACAAGCTATGTGTGGATTAATGTAACTCCCTGGTCCTCCCCCTACCCCATATCTCTCTCCTTCCCTCAAAGAAACCCCAAATCAAAACAAAGCAGAGGAGGAAAAAAAAATCCCAAACCATAAAACCTAAGAATCTAAGACTTGCAGCCAAGCCAATCACCGTAAGGCAATTTGCTAATGGTTTTGGCAGAAATGATCCTGTTCAGCTTGTCTTCCTGCCATGCTAGCAAGCTAGCATTTATCCATATGTGAAATGTTTTATTTCCTCTAACAATATTTGAATATGTTTTCTTCTTTTCTCTGAAATATGAGGAATGATCTTAATTTCAGTGTTGTAGCAGAGGAAAACTTACTTTAAAAGCAATGCACTGCTTAGAGTTGATTTAGAGAAACCTATTGTTATCTCAAGTCTTAAGACTACAACTTGGAAGCAATTGGGATCCTTTTCAAGCTCTCAGAACATATTTCACAGATCAGATCATATGTTTTTACTCTGAAACTATATGAAACTTGGTCAGAAAAATTTAATTGGAACAGTAAATATGAAAAAGTCACTGATAGTAGCAGTGATAAGGGAAACCCCCTACATTGCCATTCTGGATCATTCTGCTGTAGAAAAGAAGAGAAATAGCAAAATCTACTGTAGTTCTTACTGTCAGAAGAATTTATACACAGGTGTGTCACAATTCTTGTTGCAAAGAATTGTTCAAATTACGTTTGGGCAGTGGAGAATGTGACCTCCGTTGTAACTCATTAGGCCTGCAGAGAACTTCATGTACATTTAATATCCGGAGCTTGACATGATGGCTCCCAGATGCTCAGAAGACAAAACCCCTCAGATGATGATAGGAAGAAAGAATGGAATACAAAAAATGGGTTTAGTTTTGGATTTATTTTATTAAGACTTAAAAACCTGTAATTTATTTCAGTTAATTTAATTACATGTCAAGAAAGATAGTTTGCTCCTTGTACCTATATATCCCAAGAGTCTCCAACAAGTACACCGGACTGTTATTCAGGGGGGGTTGGAATTCAAATCTGGTTTTGCAAGTCTCATTGGCTGTACTCTTCTGCTGACAGAGTTACATGTTTCTCTAGTACATAGATATTGCGGTAAGTTCAATTATTATTCTTACTCCTGATGCTTAATTGGCTCTCCTTAGGTTAATTGGGCTCTCCTTCTGGGGATGTTTTCTCTGTAGATTTTTTTTCCTCCCCTTCTATCAGAGCCTACTGCTTGCTTTCATCTTCTGTGTACTCATGTGATAGGCACATATCTACCACTGGAAGACGATACCTCTCTAATAGACATAAAATGACTTGGTATAGTAACTCAGGTCATATTTTATTAAACTTGTTACAGGAACCACCAGCTGTGTGCAAAGAAGAAAGTAATATGGGGAAACTGCTTTAATGCTGCATCAGAGGGGAAGAGAGGGCTACACTGATGCAGAAAATCACTGAAATAAGTACAATTGTACCATTTGGTTAGTCTCTACTCACTCATTTCTTCCATGTCCTCCACTCAGACTACACTTCTGTCCAGTCTCCTTGCTTTTCATTTACTTGTTCACTTGAGAAAAGGAAAACTTGATTAAGGAGAGCTGCTGGTGCTAGACTCCTGTTGGCAAAAATAAATAAATAAGCAAGTCAGAGCTGTGTTCCTTCTGAATGCTCTTGAGGACTCTGGTGTTAGCAGCTGGGTTGTTGCTGGTATGACTTTCCTCCCTAAATTCTTTCAAAAGTACGAATTAAGAAGATAAAATTATGACATGGCTGTGTGTGCAGCAAGGCAAAGGGAAGGAGATTGCAAATATCACAATGCATTATTTAAATAAAATAACCAGGAAAGAAGTAGTGACCGATTTAAATGTTGTGATCCCTGCTGTGTCTCATTTCCTAAAGCCAGGATATTCTGTCTGCTGAAACATCTGTTTTTTCTGTTTTCTTTGCTCAATGCAGAGATCCTATAGCTGCTTTTGATTTCTGTCAGGTGTTGCCAGGTATTTTTTAAATTTTCACTTTAGTTATTGTTTAGAATCAGCAACGTTTTTATTTTGGTATCCACTTGAATGAGGAAATCCAAACCTCTGATTTTTCTTTTATAGTTTCTCCATGAAATTTGGCTTTCAAGTCTAATGTGGTGAAACAGGTCAGCTTCAAAGGGTTCCATGGATTTTATGACTTTCTACTTAGAAAAAGAATAGTAAAGGTGGTCAGAAGCTGGAGGTTGGGCTTTTTTTTTTTTTTTTCTTCTGTGACAAAGGAGAGGTAAAGATTCTGTTCATTTCTTTAATTAAGCACTAAAATGTGATGAACTTTCATTCCTATAACTTCTGGGGTTTTACTTGAAAATGCTGCTACTGAGCTACAGTGCAAGTATCAGGTATGCATGGGTAAAGCAGGGGAAGATTATCTTGTAGATTCCTCTGCAAGATTCATAAATACCTCGGAAAGAAAAAGGAATTCTGAATCAAGTTTCCCTCCACACGACTCTTTGGAGCTGTACTTTTCCTGCTTTTTGGCATCTGCTAATTTCCATTCATAGGTCTTGTCCCTGTTTTGCAGCAGAATCCCTCCTTCTTCCCTTTCCTTCCAGTTTTTGAGCATTCTCACTCACTGCTCACTTTTCCAAGGGGTGGTATAAAAGAGCAGTAAGTGTGAAAAATGGTAGCAGCACTGGGAAGGGGGAAGGAAGGCTGTATCAGGCCAATATCTTGCATGTCAGCCCGATGCTGTGTCTTCATGTTTTCAGTCCCACATAATCTCTGAAGGCGGATTATCTGAGTAGCTGCTTGAACAGAAGCATGCTTTATAGCAGTGAGCTACTTGAGGTGTGTGTCCTATCACTGAAAATAGAGAACATTTCCTCTGTTAAAACACTGCAGTAAATTTGAAGACAGATGGGAAAATGATAGAAATGAACTGGTGGGTTTGGTTTTTTTTTTTGTTTGATTCTTTGCTAGCAACAAGCACAACTTCAGTGAAAGTGTCATCAGGATTCACACCTTAGTGGTACTTGAAGGGGTTTCAAAAATCTTGAACTACTGAATCTTGGCCTATCTTGAATAATTAACATGGAGAAGTGGTTATAAAAAACAATGAACGTGACAAACCATTTCTGTTTTCTTACCCCATTTGAAGCAAATGCTCTGTGCACTATTTTTTTTATTCATGGTCTGTGAACCACTGTGGTACAAATGAAAGCTTTCCAGCAATGGCCGTGCAAAGCTTCGTTCATGTCAAAACGTCTGAGATCTCAGTGATAATTTAGTTTCCCATCCTATTTAAACTAAAATTGTACTTGCTCAGGGGACCTGAAACACAAAGGTCTATCCCAAAAGAACAGAAGAGATACTTTAGCAGTAAACCACTGTTTACTATCCAGGGAGCAGATGCCTCGCTCTTTTGAACCGCTTACAAATGTGCAGGAAAACCCCCACAGCATTCTGGTCTCGGAAGGCTCTGCATCCAGGGCTCAGGTAGATGGGCCCAAACATGTGAGGATGAGAGAATGAGCAACCTAAAAATAAGTGAAGCACCATCAGTGGCACCGCTTGCCTCAAGTGCTACAGTAGGCAGGCAAAGATACGGTAGTCATAAAATAGAAAAAATCTTCTTGGAGTTGGATAGTTTACCTCTTTCTGTGAATGATACAAAAGACTGACCTAACAAAAAACATTTCTTTGATGTCACACAGACGGTTCTTTTCCAAATGGATCTCAAAGATTTAGATTGCCTGGAACTGCCATTTATTTGCACTCCTATTTGTTCTTCAGTACATGTGTAGGGTTTTTTTATTGTGACAGTCATCTGTAAGGAGTGGATTTTCCAGCGAGTGACAGCTGTAAGTTGATGTAGCTATCTGGCAGTTTAAAGCATGAAAAAGAGAATCTTTCTATGCACTTTAAAAAAAACAACAAATATTCTAGTGATTTGGACCATTAGAAAATGACTGGATGGACAGCATAAGCTGACATATTAGAAATTTGTTAGAGGACAGAATCAACACGTTAAAATTATTCACGTCAAACCAGATAATCTCGTTTAGGTGAGATCAAGTTCGTTAATAGGAAGAGGTAAAGTTAATTGGCTTTTCAAGTTGGAATTTTCTTCTTCCATGTAAATGTTAGATGTGCTGGGTGCTAGCTAAAACTTTTTGTAGTGCTGTTCTCTTTGCAGCCTGAAAGGGGTCCCTCTCTTCTGCTCTTTTTAAGGCGAAAGAACAGTCAGCTGCTATGTTCTTCTCACTGTGTTTTCTAATCTACATGATTTTCGTGTTTTTAAGGCACTGAAATCCACTGCCAAAGATCTGTTGCTGTCTTTTCTTTATCGCAGTGGTAACATGGCTTTCTTTTTCCATCCTCAGGCATTCTAGACTTTTGGTGTTTATGTATTCTTGTAAAGGGATCTATATAAACACTAGATGTGTGGTTTGAAAGGTTTCTTAACCAGTTTTGTGGCTTTTTTTATTTTTTTCCCCCCTCTCTGGGGCAGAAAAAGGAAATGCTTGCTTCCGGTCTTTGAGACTTTGCAGGTCCAGATGGCTGTAACAGGCCAGCCTACTGTATCCCCAGCATCCTACCAGTGGTAATTTATACGGTGTAGGCCACATTAGAAATGATGGCAAGGCCAGCTAAGTGCTTTTTACCAGAAGAGTCAAAAAATAATAAGGAACGTAAGAAGTTTGAACATAAATGATTAATAAGAGGGAAAAGCTTTCCTGAAAAGTAATGGAAGATGATGATGCAGTGTTATAGCCCCACATGTTCATTCAGAAAAGTAATAATGCAGCCCGCAAATAGTTACCACAGCCTATAGAAGAAATGTGTATTATGTCATTCTGAATATCCTATATTTAAAATTTCCCAACTTAAAATCTCTGGTGGCTCTGGGAGGAAATACCGGTGCTGCTGCTGTGTGGGACGGGAGCGACAGGCCGCAGCGGCCTCCATTACCTGTTGCGCTGGTCGCACTGTAGTGGGCAATGGCCCAGCAACAAGCTGTGGGGATGAAGGGGAAGCTCCTGAAGACTTGCATGAAATCGTTGTGCCTTAAGCTTGAATCCAAATCCTGGGCAACACAGAAGGTGGTTGTTATGTCTTTTTTTTGCCATGTGGCGATAACAAACAAGGTATCACTCCAGAAGTAACTCTGAGGGGAGTAGCAAAGGGAAGATGTTTGGAGGGAAGAGTTGTTCAAGTATGTGGTGGTAGAATTGCACATCTTATGTCTCTGATACCTTTAAAAAATTATATGTAGTCTTGTAAAATGTTTTACTTTTTCTGCACTGCGGTAGCTTTACAGGATGACAGCAAAACCTCTAGTATTTTGACTAGATATGTTGAGAGACATTGCAGATGGGCCTAGGGGATCCTGAATGAATGCAGCCAAATGTATTTTGGGACAGAAGGACAGGTGTAAGTTTTATTCATGTTTTATTCAAGTTTTATCTAGAAGCTCTGTAATAAATCTCATTTTTGTTATTATATCGCGTTAGAGAACACAGATCTAAGTTCTGCTAGATCCCAGACCATGAGCTTAAAGGGAAGCATGAATGAATGCACATTGCCATTTCATCAGCAGTCATTTTCAGGGAACTTTCTCTTCACTCATTTAATATGCAAGTTAGGTCAGTGGACCCTGCAGGAACGCAAAGACAGAATTTAATGTGAAACAAAATTTAGGGATGGAAGAATTTTTCTTATATGGTGCTTTTCTTAGCACTTTCTTATTCATACAAGAGTAAGCAACATTTTCAGATTACAGATGAAGTAAATAAATAAAGATAAAAGACTTATTTTAAAATGGTTTTAGGGGAGTAGTATGTGCAGTGCTAAAATATAAACAGCATGCGCTTCAGACATTTAGAATTGCTGATATTTTGCAGTTGATAGCAGCAGTACAACCAGGCCTACAGGCTTTTTCTCTGCCTTGTCACTGACAACTGTGATAAGATACCCTCAGGTTTGCTCCCTGAGATTTAATTCAGAGGGCAGGAGTCCTGTTTACCTCTTTTTATATCACAGTTTCTTGCTTTATAAGGACATAAAGAAGTAAGCGAGTTAGATCTGTCTTTTCTTTCAGGCTGGATTTGAGTTCTCAGAAGGTACCAATATCCCTTCAGTTCAATAGACTTCCTTTAACGTCTCTAAACTTTCTACTCTATGTTACTGATAAGTATTCTAGAATTAAATCTTGCCTCGTGTAGGAATGCAAATGTTTACTTGCAATAACATTCAGATGTGTTGAGGCCTTCTATATTTCACTTTAAGCTCATTATATTGTGGCCTTATTCTCCTGTTGTATTGGAAATCAACTAATCCTGGGTCAAAGTGGATCTAATGATCATAGAAAGGTTTCTCATATGTTGCCTGATTTTAAAAAAATAAAAAACATAAACCACATTGCACTTGCAAAATCTCTCTTGCAAAAAGAGATGCTGAATTTAAACTTTGAGTGGATTGTCAAGGGCAGCACTACAGGCTGCCTAAGGCTTCCGGGGCAGAAGGAAATGCCAAGTAGCCGAGTAGGCAGGAGCAGTGTGGTACGCCTGGAAAATAACCACGTCTAATTTCTACTGCTGCTTGCTTCATTAGGCTCTGAAGGTTTGACTGTCTTTTTATTTGGGGGGGGTGGGGAAGTATCATGTTATCACATTTCCTCCTCTCCTTGTTCCTTTTCCTGTACTTCAGAGCACAGATGCCAGAACTTGCTTTGGTGAAAAGAAACTATTACCTTTAGATTTTCTCTGTCTGAAAAGGAAAAAATGTGTTAGAAATGAGAAGGAGGACCAGCACAAGGTTGATTGAGCATAGTAGTAGAAATGTTTAATTTATTCCAGTAGCTGGACCTGAGTGCAGTGACAGATAATTCTTGAGGATTCTGGCTTCCAAGAATGTGGTTGAGAACTTCTCATACTTTTCTTAAAGGAAAAAAAAAAAAAAGAAAAAACCCCTCTTCTCTCAAGATATATCCCAGTCAATTATATAATGTCTGCATCTTGTTTTGTATTATAAACTTTTCACTTTAAATGAGGCTGTAATTTAGCGTGAAAATATTCTCACATGCTTAAGAAGAGATCTTTGAGGCCTTACGGTGATGAAAAGCATATATAATCTAGTCTGAAAATCTAATCATGCTTTGGCAGGAGCTCTACAGTTACTATTCACTGTAACAAAATCTGAGTCACTTGTAAAGTTTCAGATAAAGTTAAATCCATCCTAAATGCATCTCTGTGGAATAATAGAGAAGAATATTCACTCACCTGTAGATTTTATTTTGCAGCTTGTACATAGAAGCAGGCAATTTACTCAATTACAAGTTTGAGTTGACTTCTTATTGCCAGTAAATATGAATTTGTAATGAATAAGAACATAAGGATTTTTTTGAGGGTTGTGGTCATGGGGAAGACATAGCATGTTGATTTTGAAGTTTCCCGAAATAGGCATATAGGAGTAGCCTGTGCAAAAATTCTGCTTTCAAATAAATGTTCTTACCCTTGTAAGACAAATTGGGGGTGGGGGGAGGATGTGATTAAGGTTTCTTAGTGCTTTAGAAGTAATTACACTATTCACATAAACTCAAATCTATCCATTCTTCTAATCTAAGGAATCCAGATTTTTTTTTTTTTTCTTTTCCATTCAGGGCATATAACTTAGGTGTGGCTATATTATAATGTCTTTTATACCTCTATGGTGCTTCATAATCTGTTTGCTATACTGGGATCAAAGCTCAAGACCTGTCTGAGTTTCCAGTATATTTTTACATTTTATTCTTCACATGTTTCAGCTGAGTTTGGGCTTCACAGGGCTCTATAACCTTGATTTGCTGATGGTGGCACAAACACATTGATTAGTACCAGGGCTTTATAATCTTTACATAACTTAAAATGACAATAATCTTTATATGACTGTCTGTAGTCTTTGCTTTGCACATGTTTTGCATCAGCCTTCTGTGCAAGAATTTCTGTTTGTTTAATGTGTGGATAACATAGTTATTTCTGTATGGTGTGAAAACTGTGGTAAGAAAGATGTTGTTATTTGCTTTCAGTTTCATACTGAGTAAATCAGTCCTGCAGAACAGTAACTCGGACCAGATAGCTCAGAAGCGAGGTGGGTAAAGTCAGCTTGGGACATGTTTGATCTGCACCCGAACCCCGGCATGTATTTCTCGGGCACTTCCCAAAGAGTACAGACCAGGTACCATGAAGCTTGTTTAAACAAACACGCATTTGAGGCACACAATACGCTAACCTCTATAAATCCTGACTGTTCAGAGAAATTGCTTAAGCAAATACATGCACCCTGTTTGGTGAATACGTAAAACTTGCATCTACTTCAAGATGAAAGAAAGGATTCTTTGATCAAATTCACAGGACTGCCAGCTTGCCATCTGGAGGGAAGTCAGACTCATGTTTGCTTTAATGCTAAAAGGTATAAATCCATGAACTTTGATGCAGTTGTGGTTTTTCATACTGAAGCATGCTGGGAAGGCACCTTGATCTCATGAGTCTGAGGAATATTAGGGTTCTGTAAAGAGTGCAGGGCAGATAAGATAAAGTAGGAAAAAGTCCCAAAGTGGAGCTTATACTGGGGAGGGAATTTGGCAAGATTGCTGTGAAAAAAAATAATTTGAAGAAAGTCTTTTAGGTATTGAACGTAATATTTCAGTTTAGGGGGCCCAAACCCCAAAAAATTCCAATGAACTATGCAAAACATTTTCTCATGTTTTTGTGCTCAGATAAACAGAACGTGCAAAAACAGCTGCTTGGAAACCTCTGGGTTCAGTGGAGTCTTAATAACACTGAAATTTTAAACAAAACCAATATGTTAATATTGAATGGGTTTCTTTTTGAAAATAACCTTTAGTTGTTCAACCAGCTCAGCTTGTTAAAATACCTCAATTGTTTCAACTCTCCACGCTAAGCAATATAATTTATGATGGCAGGAAAAATAAGGAGGAAAGCCAGTAAAACTGTAAAAGTATTAAATGAGTAAAACTTAAAGGCAAAAAAAAAAATTACGGGGTGTGTGATTGTGAGGAAGCAAGATTAGAGAGAGAAGAGAAAACAAAGATGAAAACTAGATGGAGGGTGTGTGGAAAGGAAAGTGGCAGTGGTGTGTGATGAGAATATATGCTGGAGGCGAACGTCTGTCATTCCATCACAGGTGAAGCTTTGATGATATAGGAAACATAACTTCATATTTTGAACAGATCACTTCCTGTGCGTCTTCCTTTTCATGAGACCATATTTATTCCTTGGTAATTTAATAAAGGAAAAATAATATATCTTTACCTTTACTGGTCATTTACTAGAAGATTCCCTTTTCTTGTAACAGTTTTGCACAGCGCACCTGAGCTGCTCTTGTATCTGACCCAAGTCTTTTTTTCCTGGGTTCCCTAGTTCCTCTTATCTTTGTGAACCATTTTATATTTTTTTTTTCTCATGACTTATGCATTTTCACGTAACTGTGGGATAAAGGCATGCAAAAAAAAAAAAAAAGTCAATCTTATTAAAAGCAAGGAAAAAGGAGGAGAAGGACTATAGGCAGATGCTTTTAAGGTAGAATGGGAATTAATTCTTTTTTTCTGAGACTTACAGATGGCCTTCACATAAAATGGGTTACTTTATGTCACTAATGAACATGAGTGAACATGCAAAGACACACGTGCACCACTAAGTTTTTCCTCCATTGCCTGCCTACTGTTACACAGCCATGTGATAAGAAAAGTTATAGACTTGAGGGGAAATAATTTCTTTTCCTATTCTTGTGGCCTTCTACATCTTGTTGTTGTATTTGGGAATGGGTTTTTATCAATATTTGTGCTGATGATCAGAAAAATGTATTTGAAGAGAGATGAGAAATATACCTTTATGTTCTGTTTAGTTGGTTGAAAAATTAGCATAAAGACTCTCTAAAGAATAGCAAAGTCTATCCCTTTGCATCTGATGCTGGACATGGAGAACTTACACAGACTTTTGTCCCAGTAGTTTTGAACAGAACTGGCATCTTTTTGTGGAAGATGAAGATTCTGAGTCTCCTCTGACCTTTTAGCTCCTTATACTTAACTAAAAGTGTCTTCACTCTGACATTGAAAACCTTGCTGTGGTTCTACTTACCTTAATGTCATGTTTTATGTCTATATGCGTATATATGATATTCTCCTGATTTGGGGTTTTTTTTAATCCCCCTTCTCAAAGTTCTGGGAAGATAACCTTTAACATTCAGGCCTGGAAAGCAGAAAAACAAAAAAACCCAAGTGTGTGCCTGTGCAGTTTTTTGAAAGGCAAATACATGTTTACCTTGCCAGGTAACTGTATTAGTTACTTGGTATTAGAGCAGCACCGAGACTGAGCTAATGCAGCCTGCCTCCAGCAGTTATATTATTTCCAGATCCAAGTTGCTTTATGGCCAGCTATCTTAATGTGGAAGCTGTGAATGTGTGATTGTACTCATTTGACCAGAAGTCCTCCCTTAGCTTAAGGACTGTTTTGTGAAAGTGGGCAATTGGGGCAGAAAAAAAGATGATATTTCAAGCACTTTCCTCACTCTCTGCCAAAACAGGTGTCCAGGTACGTATAGGACATTTGGATTAGTCAAGGGAAAGCAGTAAATTATTGCTTTCCAAAAGCAAAGTGGTGTTTAATTTGTAGTTAGTTCTCTGTACATAAAGCCAATTAGCTCCATGGCTTCAATTCAGAAGTCTGGCAGGAATTTAGCCCTGTTTTATGTGGTTGGTGGTCTCTAATATTTTTCAGATAAGGTTGCTGATAAGGATAACTCTGTTAAATACTCTGACATCAGTATAAATCTACCAGCCAGCCAAGTTAAAATCAGAAACATAGCATGCTGTGTCATTTCAAGTCAGTGCTTCATTTCTGGAGGCAACGTCATTTGATTGCTTCCACTGTCAATGTTGTCCTATGCAACACTAGATATTGTGTTACTGTCTTTGCTAAACATCTATATTAATTCAAGAAGCCAAGAGATCATCAAACACTTTTTATATTGACATCTCCTAGTCCTTCCTGCCTCTTCTGACAGCAAACTGTGAAAGTGAAGTGGTGTAGACAGAGGTATAAGTCCTTGCTCTAGCATGAAGAAGAGCCTGATGATCAAGTCCACCATGGAGAACGTGAAGATAAAATTTGGAACAATTATTTGCTTCAAAAGGAAAGATGCCTGCTCTGCTCTGCCCTTCCAGCAGATGTTAGTGGTCTACACTGTGCACATTCACAAGCTGCTTTGTCTGTCTTCTGATACACAGAATGGTTGAGATAGGGAGGGACCTCTGAAGGTCATCTGGTCCACCCTCAACCTCCCTCATCCCCCTCAAGCAAGGCAAACTAGAGCCAGTTGCCCAGGCTCATGTCCAGATGACTTTTGAATATGTCCAAGGATGGAGACTCTATAATCTCTCACAGTAAAAAAGTGTTTCCTGATGCTTCAGTTTGTGGCCATTGGTTCTTGTCCTGTCAGTGTGCACCACTGAACAGAGCCTGGCTTCTGTCTTCTTTGCATCTTCCCTTCAGATAGTTATATACAACTTTGAGATCCCCCTGAGCCTTCTCCAGGCTGAACAGTCGCAGCTCTCTCAGCCTTTCCTCATAGGTGAGGTGCCCCAGTCCCTTAATCACCTTTGTGGCCCTTCAGTGAACTCTCTCCAGGAGGTCCGTGTGTCTCTCTCGTACTGAGGAGCCCAGCATCAGACACAGAACTCCAGGAGTGGCCTCACAGGTACTGAGCAGGGATCACCTTCCACGACCTGCTGATGGTGTTCTGCCTCATGCAGTCTGGGATACTGTTAGCTGCCTTTGCTGTTCAAGCTGGCGTCTACCAGAGCCCCCAAGTCCTTTTCTGCCAAGCTGCTTTGCAGCTGGGTGGCCTCCAGGAAATGCTGGTGCCTGGGGTTGTTCCTGCCAAAGTGCACGACTTTGCACTTGCCCTTGTTGAACTTCATGAAGTTCCAGTCATCCTGTTTCTCCAGCCTGTCCAGGTGGTCCTTCTGGATGGCAGCCCAATTGTCTGGTGTTATCAGCCACTCCTCCTGTTTTGTGTCATCTACAAACTTGTTGAGGGTATGCTCTTATACAGGTACATTATACACGATTTTTTTCTCTTCTAATATAATTGCTACAAGAGTGGCTGAATAATAAGCATTTTGTGTCATATAAGCATTTTCCTTGTCATATTTGGCAAATTTCTGGAAGTGTCTGTCTTTTAATGGCTTGTTTGCAAAATAGCCTGATGCAATGCATTGCTGGTCTATGACAGGACAACATATCAATACAAATAACTTTTATAGCAGATAACTTGCTTGAACTTGTCTTCAGCAAGACAAAAGCATGTGGCAGGTCCATGCCAAACTATACACTACCCTTTTGACCTCATGGAACACACATTAAACATGAATTACGTAGAAAAGAAAAAAAAAATCTAGTAGCATAAAATATTTAAAAGCATAAAATCTTGATCTTGTGTTTTAGGAGTAGAGTATAACTGCAAGGTGGCAGGAACCCAAGGAGTGAAACAGTTGGCATGCTTTTTCCTGAGAGCAATAAGAAAAAAAAAATAAAGAAATGTCTGAAAAATTGCCCATGACCTCTTAATTTCCTCAGTAAAATTAATAATATTAGAAATCAAGACTGATGACAAATACATCATAATTTAAAAATGTAGGGTTTTTAAAATTTTCTTTTATTGGTATTTTCATAGAAATTTGACTATATATCACATAATATGATTGTATCCTTGCAACTGATTGAATATAGTGATAAACTTCTTCGAGAGTTTTCTTTTCTGAGAGCTATACACTATAGTTGAAACTAGTAAAATAATGCTGTTAATTAGACCCAGGCTGATATCATGACTGTGACAAGGGTACTTCGGGCAAGAAAAATGTTTCTTTTAAATGAAGTAGTAAATGGTTATTTATAGCCAAATTTCTGGCAGCACATGTTTTCGGTATTCTAGTTAAAAGAAGCACTCTTGAACTGCTCAGTCAGACATCACTTAAGCCTTATGTTTGATGAAAATGCAAGCGTCCTCCAGACATTAAAATTTTGTAGCATTAAGTGTATAATTGATGCTGAAGTTCTCCAAGCTTGGCTTATACTACTAATTTGAGGCATTTTGATGAGAGTTACTCTGCTTGTACAAAACTGAAGTTGTTTGAATTATTCTTGTGCAGCAAATTCATGGAGGAGTTTTTAGAAGTGTAGAGTATGATTTTCAAACGTGACAGTCACAGTCATTATACCTTTTTTTTTAAACCTGCAGGGGTAATACTGAAGAGAGACAGAACTGTGGAAATTGCACAATGGCCACTGAGCGCATTGAGTTTAGGCCCACTGTCTCCTGGTCGTTTTGGCTGAGGGAGGAAGAAATGCAACAACCCTTCTCACGCACAGTAAAATGCTCCAGGTGATGGAATGCTGTACTGTGAAAACCAGAAAATGAGAAAATCATCCTTGAAAAAACTCAGCAGAAGGTATGATTTTTCTCTATACGTTCTCTTCTGTGGCCAGTTTTGCTTTCCTGAATGCAGTATGATATGCTGTTAATATTGTTCCTAATTGCCAGTCTGGGCAGGACCTCTTGTTACAAAATGTGAGGAAAGAAAAAAAAGCAAAGATAAAGTACATTTTCTTTAAAAATAATGTAATCTGTTGTGGCACAGGATCTCACCTGGGTCCTTCAGGAGGCTAACATAAAGGTGGTAGCATTTCTGGAAATGCTAGAATCCTTTTCATGTTTACTTTTCCTCCTTTTTCTTTTTGACCGCTGTTCTTTCAAATACATTTTCTGTTAGTGACATTCCTCTTCTGCATGGTTTCAGTTCCTGGTAGTTTACTGTGTGATGTCATCGCTACAGCTGATTAGGCTTTAAGAATATTACCTTGCCTTTAACTTTTGATTATATTTTTTAAAAGTTTCATTAAGTTCTAATTTAGAAGAAGAAAAACATACAGGGGAGGAGGAATAAACAAAAGTCTGTATAAAACCACTGTTGGAAGTTCCAGGAGGCAGCCAAACAACCTCCTAATTTGTATTGCTAGGATGTAGCGTACGTTTTTGCAGAAAACTTAAATAATCAGGTATTGTGCATAGGATTCTGTGAGTTGTAGAAAAGATGGTATTCTACCACGCATTGCAGGTTGTGGAGCATGCAAAGTCCTCTGTGACTGGGACACTGGGTGCATATGCTTGGTGGCTCTGAACCTGCTGAGGAGGAGGCAGTGTAACCTGCTAGAAGACTGTTGGTTACTTCTTGTGGACAACAGCTGGCTCCCGAGTCTTAACTTCAAGGCCAGTAGGGATTAATGATATTTAATAAGACCAATAATGCTGCTTTTTCTCCCTAAAACGTTGACAAATGGCATTCCCTTGAAACATTGTCATGAAGCATTCTGCTGTTGCTGCTTGCAGTGCTGGTGAATATTAAGCAGAACACCAATGATTGAATTCAGGCAGGCTGAATTAAAAACAACACTGTTCTGGAGAGTTATTTTTAACCTGCGTAATTGCACTGATTGAATTTGCCATGTGCTCCCAAAGCAGTTGTACCTGTAGGAATAGGAGTCAGTGACCAAAGTGACAGGGTGACTTGGGAAGCAGGAGAGCTTCTTAAACTAGATTAATATACTGCAAAACTTTACTGCCTCATTGCTTGTAAAAGCTGTCCCTGTTCTTCCGCTTACCTGGTAGTGCAAATGAGTGTTGCCAGGATTGGACCTTCGGTTGTGTATTTTTCTGTCTTTTTTTAATGTCGAGTGCTACTATTCTTCTAGATCCTCATCAGGAAAAGTGCTGCCAGTCAGTTCTAATATAACATTTCTGGTTTAACTTGACACTTTTGATGCTAGGAAGATTAAGTATGAAATTTCCTGAGAATTAAGAGAGATTTTCCTGCTTTCTACCAATTTTTTCCTCTGAGGCCGTGGTGGGAGGTTACCTATTTTCATTCACACCTCTTGATCACAGGGGCAATCACCAATGGCAGAGAGAGTTCACAGGTTTTGGAAACGTGAATGACAAATCCAGCCAAGACAAAAATTTATAATTTTTTTGCTCTTATTCTTAATGCTGTTCTGTGCTTCAAAAATAGTAAGTTATGGTACTGTTAATGTTAAGTGCCTCACAGAAGCTGGCTCTGCAACAAAACAGTAGAGAAGACAAAAGCATTAATCTTCATTGTAAAGTATAAGACATGGAAATGGGAACTGAAGATAGAAATTGTTTCCGACTGTGCCATGGATCTCTTGTGTAATCCTGGGAAAATCACCTAGCTCTCTACATAGAATAGAAATTTAAATTTATAGGTAAATAATTTTCAAAATCTAGTAAATAATCCCTTTATGTCTCTGTTTGCCTTGTTGTGAAATGGAAATATTAGTATTCCTTTTGCTTGTCGGATAGTTGGAATGCTCTTGTGATAGGCTGTATGGAAGTGTCTACATGTACGCCTTAAAATTAAGAGTAATCCTTTCGGAAGTACTGAAGAATTGCAAAATCAGTGTCTCTATCCACCTTAAGTTTGATGCCAGTTCTTTTTTCTTTTTTTTTTTTTTTTTCCCCTGCCTGCTTTCAGAGGCTCACTGCTGCAATGAATGGTGCTTTCTAGGGAATGCAGCTGTTCAGTCCTGGAATTAATATGTAAATGCTCTTCTCTTATTGAAGCAGGGGAGGAAGATGGAACATAGCTGTATTTTCTCTAATCAACATACTCTCTTTTTCATCTGGAACTACAACAAAGCTGACTGTCAACCACACAAGTAATAGAATATTTATTTTTGCAGAAATAAACACATCCAGAAGCATACTTTTCTTGAAAGCTTTCACTGACCAACCCAAACAATATTTTAGTTCAATGAAAATATATATATTTAGAACTATTCACACACAAATCTCTCATGATTTTCCAGTAAAACAAACAGAACAAACTCAGTATGTTGAGAGAATCTAACTTCAGCTGCAGAGAACTGCAAATGTAACCACCGCTGGATTTTTGCAAAATGCAAATTCATGTATTGGAACCATCCTATTGTAAAAGTTCAGTTCTGCCCTCACATTCACAGGTCTCCAGGCATCTGCTCAAGTCTGATTTGTGTGCCTGATTCTTCACAGGACAAAGTGAGTAAAAATGCTACCCAGTAGTAATAATGAGATTTTACAGTTTGCTCAGCACAGATGCAATTCAACAAAGTGTGAGATGGTAGAAAATTGGACCTGTTTTCTTTAATTCACCCACATAAATAGAAAACATTTCAGGACTCTAGGTATCAAAGGTCACCAAATGAGCTATGCAGAGCGGATCAGTGATTCCCTACAGAGTTTTAGTAGAGCAGACGAAATGGTACAAGTTGTTGTTTTCAAAATTGCTTTTGATATGGCATAATATGCACTTAGATTGAAAAATATATATTCTGAAACTAGCGTGTGACAGGCCTTGTATGCCTTTTTACTGAAGCTTAATTTAGTTTCTTCCCTGGAAGACGCATCTTTACGTTTGGCTGCAATTTCTTTGGACAGTTTGAGGCAACAGTAAAATAAAACTTGAGAAAAAAAAACACAGGACAGGGTTAAAACTAAAAGCAAAATCTGAAAGTCAAAAACAAGAACTTGAAGTCAATAAAGCAAGCTATTGGAAAACAATGTAAGGATTGAAGCTGGAATTGCAGGCTGGGCTGACCTAAGCCAACTTAATCAATAGCTTGGCCGCTGAGTTGGGAATAAACAGAACTGCTTGTAGGTGAAGAATAAAAACATGACAATGGAACTTAAACTTTTAAGATATATCTAAGCTATGTAACCTTTGCATCGAAATAGTATATTAACAGTGCAGGCTGGCCAAGTCCTAAATGGCTGAACACATTAGTGAATGTGATATATAAGCTGTATTTTCAACTTTTTGTAAAATGGAAGGACAAAAGTGAACCGGTGACAGTCAAGACACCCTTCAGTTGGAGGTATAAAAACACCCAAAATATAAATCAGCATGCTGTGTATGGCATGAGTCAAATTACGTGAAATGTAGGAGACAAATCTTATAAGGCTCAAACTTCCTGTCTTTGATTATGTCCTTTTAGAGGTCTTTTACTAAAAACTTTAGATGGTGGTGGCACATTAAGTGATTCCTTCTTTCTCCTTATAGAAGTGTTGTATGAAGAAATGGGTGATGCACAATGAAGAAAGATGGGGAAAAAAAAAAAATTGAAGGTGCCTGAAAGGCAGTAGGCTAGCAAGATAAAATGCAAAGGCATTTCTTGAACTGCCTTCCCTGTATCATCAAGATCATAATATTCCCACTTCAATTTTCCCCCTTGATTTTAACAAAGTCAAGGAGGTTTTGATTTACTTTTGTGATCTATAAGCCAACCTTACAAGATGTGGCTATTGCTGTCAGGTTTATGGGATATTCAGTTACCTTTAGGTGGTTGTTAAATAGGTGCTGAGAAGTTAACCTACAGTTTGTTGGCAGATTAATTACATTCTTCTGTAAATCCATAGGATTCTGGCCCATTTACACCCCCTGCCAAGTACTGTCTGCAGTTTGATACTGACCACTAGAATAAACACACAAAAAGTGTGTAATACTGTTCTTTCTCATAGAACAGAGAGCTCTTTAAAAAACCTATCTGTTTAACTCGTGTGACTAGCTCAAAGTAAAATTTTCTTGACAAGCAGACCCAGCCATAAGTGTGAAATCTGTCCCCATGTTCGGTGGTTGGAGTTCTCTTTCTTTCTCTAGGCACTAAATCAAACCACTTCACAAAACCTGTTATCTGCAAAACCTTTAGCCAATCAAGATCTTCTTCCAAACAGTTCCCACCAGGTAGTCTCAGATGCAATCTCTAATTTGTCTTCTGAAATTATAAAACTGTTCCTTTTTAAATTGGATGGCTTTTATATATTTAATCAGGCTGGATGTCTCTAACTTACATGAAAATTGGTGACAGTGAGGGTGATGATAAGACTTCACCAGTTAAATCTTTCATGATACAGGCATGCCACTTGTAATACTATTTAATGTTTTAGATGAAGGGCAGTGAAGTACTTGGGAGAAATCTCTCTCAGGGTCTTGCCTCGCTCCCCTGCCTGTTTCCAGTCAGCCAGCTCTCCGTGTGCATAGCAGCAGTAGTCAGCACCCAAACTGCCTTCCCATATATGTTAGCTGCCAGGGACCTGGGCCCCCTATGAATCCAAAACAAGTAACAGTGATCTATTATTTCTGTGCAAAGAAAGAGGTTTGCATGAAGTATTGGGGGAGAAAGGGGAGCACCAACAATCAGGAGGACAAGACTGTCCAGCCCTTTCCCCTCCTCTACCCTTGCTGGAGCGTGCTGTGCGAGATAGGGTTGGGCTGGGCCAGATCATCCTGGCTGATACCAAGCCAGACTAGCATTGAGAACGCTGTGCTGCTGTCTAAATGTGTTGGCATTGCTGGGTATTAGTATTTTTAGAAACACAGTGCTGCTGTGGTGTTCCTGGGTGCCTGCGTGTTTAATACTCTATAAGCTTCTGGTTTTACGGCGGTTCAAGGCATTTAGTCATCTTTTGAAGAAGGCAGCACTGGGATGAATTCTGCACTTAGCTTTGCCTAATTTCTATCAACCTCAATGAAAATTACAACTTTGAACATGATGGTAAAATGGGGTCAGAATGTGGATTGTTTTTCTATAGCACACTGAGCATGTGTCCTCTACACTTGCCTTGTTTCCCCTCCTTCCAATCCTTTGCTTTTAAAATACTTCACTGTTATATGCAGAGTGCAAAACAGATAGTATTAGAATTGTAGCTGAACTTTGAAACTATACAATTTTAGTTGGTATCATGTTTAAGCAACATATCCTGTATTAATTCATGGTTGAAGTCTCTCAGAAGGGCAGAGATGCTGGAAATATGGTGTGTTTGAGACAGATTGTCTTTCCTGGAGTCAGGAATCATCTTGTACACTGGTTACTTCTACAGCTTCAAATCCTTCACATTTCAGTGATAGGCTGTTAGTACCCACTTGGAATATCTGGAACAGATGGTAGTAAATAAGTGCCAAATTAATTTTTCACCAAAATCTTGTACTGAATTTAGAATCTTCAGCAATCTCAACAGGGAATGCTATTTGTCTTTGCTAAGTTCTGCTTGCTTAACAAGCTGTCAGCCTCTTTGTTTCCTGGGTTCACTCTGAATAAATAGCAGAATATCAAAATACCATCAGATTCTCATCTTCACCACAGCTCCCTTACCTCTAGCTTTTGTGTTATCTTTGATGTGACCATAGAAATCCTATATTTATTCACAAATGAGGAGGTTCAGACAAGCATCTGAACTTATGGATTCCTGAACCTCTGAATAAATCTTCATCACTGAAAAGAACTGTCAGAATCTTCTCATCAGGCAGCTGTAGTTCCTGCCACTGTGTGGTTTTTTTTCCTTACATTTTTCATTGTAATACCTTGGTGCCTCATACATTGAGGTGAATTGGTCATGTCAACATCTGTCATATGGTGAGGGTTTCTCATCTGTGTTTGACAGATATAGAACTGGAGGGACAGTTTGTCTTGTGGCCCAAAGTTTTCAAGAGCAAAACTACGTACTTCTAACTCAAAGCCAGAAGTTTGATTATTAGAAGTCTAGAAAGCATATTCTGTGGGCTCCAGAAGTGGCAACCTAATATTGATGGACTTCTTCATACGAGTTGGGCTTAGTGCCATTCTCTGGAGGAATCCAAACTTTGTCATATCCACTGGGAAAAGGGGCAGCGTTTGTCTGTCCCTGATAGACACATGATACCACGATGGATTTCAGCTATACAAAGTGTTTCATGGCAGGTATCAACTTACAGTACTAACCTTTCATTGCATCCTTTCCCAACTCCTGTTTGCAGATCCTGGATGTCTTTTGTTATCTGTCCTGCCTACTGCTTATAGTGGTTTGTACAGGGTTTTATGCAGAAATGTTCTGGGACAGCTTTTTGTATACACGTATGCATATGTATGTGTGTGTGTACATACATAAATATCTGTAAATATACACACATATATATGGGCTTGCATATGTTGATTAATGATGGCTGAATGATACATTGCTCAGGGTTTGTTCCTTTGCCTATTTTATTCTTAGAGAAGTGGGATCCCTGTGAAAAGAGTTTGTCCTGAGAAACTTCTCTATGAATGGAAGTCAAATACCTTCTCAGGATATACATACACAAATGTAAAAAGCAGTGTTTATGTATGCTGAACAGCAAAAAGAACCTTTCAGTTCTGCGCAAAACTTGTATTTAAAAGGAGAATATTCAGCCCTGTTCTCTATAGTACAAGTACTATATAGACAAAATAATAATTAGTCTGTTGGGAAACTATTCTGGCTCAGTTACAGTTGTTAACGAAAGTGTCTAACTGCACAGTAAGTCGGTGGAATGCAGCAGAAGCAATTACACTGGAAATGGTGCTGTGCAGAAAGAAGTTAATGTTGATGTGAATGCTAAATTAGGTCCAAACAAAGAACATTCAAACTTGTCTTCAAGAACCTCTTGAGCTCTGATCCTCAGGGAAATGAAATGATCTTTCATGGCAGAAACTCAGGCATAGCGGCACTCAGAATGCCAGCAGAAAGCAGTGGAAATTGCACTGATGAGGTGCTGTCACTCCTCTGCATTAAGACCCACAGAGACTCTGTAAAGAAAACTAAGGATAGAGCTTCTTGGGCAGTCTTGCTGCAAGCTGAATCTGTTCTATCCTTCCCCCCTCTGGAGTTCCCATCCATAATAAACTAGGTGGGACGGCTTTCAATTCTGTAAGCATAGCCAACCAAGTCAGCTTGTGGTTAAATTATTTATGCCAAGGGCTGAATGTGAGGTTGCATGAGCAATGTGTTCCCTTTAATAAAACCTGGATTTGCGGGTGGGAGAGGGAAAGAACCTTGACTAGTCAAATAGGATTTTTTTCTTTTTTTGAGTGTGGTCTGTTATAAATTGCGTCTGAGGGGGGCAAAGCAGGAGGGGAAGTGAAAAATAAAGCTGGTTTAAAAGGGCATTGAAAAGCCTGTTTTACATATTTTTTGCCAAACTTAGGGCTCCTGGGAGGATGATGTGGCACTGACTGATATGATTACATTACCCATATAGTAGGAATTTTAAGGAGTTCCTAGAGATTTTGGAATTTATAGATGAAATGATGTGTTATTACTTTTGTCAAGATACTTAAAAAAAAAAAAATCTTGAAGGCTGGTTTTACCTTTTGCTGAGTGGTATGTGTATTTATTTACTATGTCAACCCTTTCCTTAATGCCATGTTAAGGTATTACAGAACCATGCTTAAACAAAATTTAATATAAGCCCCACATGAAAGATCTTGTTAGTTGAGAGCTAAGGTTGTTTAAAGTGTTTGCTGTCAAAGTAGTCAATAATGAGTTAAATTTAAGTCTAGCAGCTCCAGTTTCTTTTGCATGAAATATATTGTCGTGCTGAGTAAGGCTTGATGTTACACCTGCACAGAGAAAGATTCCTTTTTATTCTAGGCTACCCAGGTGATCAGAGCTGGCATGGAAAAAGAGAGGAAGAGAGCAGCTAATATGGACCTCTAGGAAGATTTGGTTCTTGCCAATCCTCAGTGTCAGTGGCTAAGACAACTGACTTACCTATTTCTTTGACAAGCTTATATTCATATTAATGTACATAAGGTAAACCCTTAAATACCTCCATGTCTGTTACACTCACATGCATATCTTTAAAGAAGACCTCAACCAGATAATGCTAGTTTTTTAACTTTTTCACTTCAAATGTCCATACAGCACTTTGCCATTGCAAATACGAATTCAGAGTTAAGGCTGTATGTTTGTGGGACATTTGGATGGGAGGGTGTGCAACCTTCCTCTATCTAGAAATAAAAACACTCTAATACTCCTTTTTAGGCTCCCATGCAGTAGTTGCAAAAATCCCTCCAAGGGACATAGTAACGGCCCATTATTTTTTTTTGCAGCAGCTATAGCCAGCCACCTTGTTCAATAACTTCTTGGGGAAAGAAGGATTATCTCATTTTAGTTTAAATCAGCAGTTTTAAAAATCATATAGAAACTTGTCTTCAACTCAAGTAATTATTTGGCTCAAACATATTAAACACTTTCAGTGGAAACCTAGAAAACATAATTTTTCAGACCGTTTTTTCCTGTCCCTGTCAGAGATATGACTCAATTAAAGATGGTTCTTGAGAGCACAGTGTATAGCTGTGGGCAAATGGAATTAGACGCTTTCGAGCAGTCTGAAATAAGTTATTTTACTATAGATTTGGGGTGGACAGTATGCCTGCCTTCTGCTTCTCTAGCCATGCAAATCACAGCGTGCGAAATAGCTTCCATGCTTCTTTTATAATGTGACTTTGTTGCACCTGAAATTACATTGCAGAAATACTATTCTGAACTCTGGTTTCCCAGTGGAAAGCTTAGGTCAGGCAAAGTAGCCTGGAGGGATACATTTGCCTGATTAAATTTGATGTATTCTATGTATCTTTCCTTGCTTCTAGCCTTCTCCTAGTACATTTATTCTACAAGCTTTGAGTCAGTAATCAACTTCAGCACCCACCTATTAGAGTGATTATTATTTTACGATATATAACGTCTTACATTTGGACCTCACTGTTCCCTTTATGTAAACATAAGATGGGAAATGATTAAATTTGTACCTTGAGATAAACTGCGCCACACATACGTAGAAAGACAGCTTTAGACTTGTGTTGCTTTGATAAATTATTGCCTGTTAACAAAAGAAAAAATCTTGTCATTGAAGCCACAAAATGTACAATTATGAATAATCAGAGGCAGCTAATTCTTTCATTTCATTCTCTCTAATGAAAAGAACTGTATACTGGAAAAAATCCCTTTGAAAAAAAGGCAAAACAGCAGTTTGGAAAAAAATCCCAGATAGTCTCTAGGGTATTTTAAAAATGTTTGAAGGTATTTTTGATTGAAAGCGAAGTTAAAAAATCAGAATTGTCACAGACTAAAACCACATCTGTGAGTCAAAAATAGTCTCTCAAGAAAATCTTCAGTCATTTGATGAAAATTATGTTTTGGTGATGTCTGATCACATTGTTGAAGCCTGATTTCCAGTACATTTACTTTTTTACCTTTCTCCCACCTTGACTACCTCACAGTGACTCCATCTCTTATGCTGTTTCCAGAGAGCCACCTTCATCAGCGTTCTCCAGCCCTCCCAGTCCCCCGCTGGCTGGGCATCAGCACCCATGTCTGCAGATCAGAGAGGACACAGATAACTGTAGAACTCACCTGTAGTCTTTCTGTTACTGGCAACAATTATTAGGCCATATTTCCTGTGTCTCAGCTCCCAATTTTCATTGCACTTATAGGAACTTGTTCTCTTTGAGATCTCACCTGTTTTAAATCAGTTATGGTAGTAATTTGCTAGTGGATTCAAAAGTTATTAAGCTGGAGCAATGGACCTACTGGAGTGTTGTGACCTACTCTAGTGAATCGCTTTTCTATAGAATATCATCTTAAAACAAAGCAAGCCAAAATATTTTGTTATTTCCTAGTTTAGAAAAATATGACTATGAATACATCTCATGGTTAAACCAAATACCTTTCAATCTTCCAAAATTTTATTCTTGTTGAAATATTTAATGACCCAAAGTTCCTCATTCAGTGAAAAACTATAAACCAAAGATCTGGAGGGACAAGTATTTTGCGGTAAAATGAAATATTTGTCATGTGCTTCCCAAATTTAATACAAATTTACCTTTTTCTCCATTTACCTAGGGAGAAATCAATTTCTTTTTGTAAGATGAGCAAAATAATCTGATCAAGTTATACACTGAGAGTTTTATATTTTTCCAACTTTAAAAAAATTCACCCTTTATTTTTTGTTAAACCAAATTAAACTTTATTAAAAAACTCTGACTCAATGAGCAGATTTTAGCATAGAACAGTCCTTTGGTATTACCCACTGGCCCAAATTATAGAGAAAAACTTGTCATCTGTTTCACTCATAAGTCGTCTTAACATGGTGTGCAAGAAAAATCTGCAACTTGCTTAATGAGGTATGCTCTTTAAGTGAGGTGATAGAAAGTAATGCACTGGGAACCAGCCTAAATAAATCAAAACTTATCACACAGATGTTCAAAGATGATTAGAAGCCTGAAAATGCAAATAAGTGTTGGCTAAATTTTTTTAAGTCTCTAAGTCAGACGCCTAACTCTCTCTAATTTCAGTGGGATTTAGCTGTCTAACCTGCCTAAGTGATCTTGAAAAATAACACAAGCTGTCTGTCTGCATCACTAGGTGCCTAAACACTTTTGGAAAATTTGTCCTTGAATGTTCTTAATAAAGAAAAATGGCACATCAAAATGCGAGAGCGTAAGTCTCAAAGTAGGATCAGAATAATATTTCAGAAACACCTAACATAGTCTTACAAAAGCTCATGACAGATGATCCTGTTGATTCCTAAGTTTGTTGTAAGCCACAGTACCTGAAATAATTTTCTGCAAATTCTATTGAAATGCCCCAAATTAATTTTATATCTGTCCAATTATGCTTAACAGTCAAGGTCTAGGCGAAGGTAATAGTCAACCAAACACAACCTGGCATTCACACCATTAACAATCCCAGGCATTCACACCATTAACACATGATATTCCTTTTGCTGCAAGTTGCATCCACTACTGAAGATGAAACACTTCAATGATCTTAGCAATATTCTTTAATGAAGTGCCTTATTTAAGAAAACGTGTTGCATGTTAACTATCCATGTATTGCAAAATAGTGCCTATTGAAGTTTAATTAGTGTAAGTAGCATATCCAGTGGTTCATGTAATTAATTGCAGATTACATATTAAAAAATCAATGTTTTTGTTAGTGGTATGCGCAAACCTTCAATGAATATTTAAGCATCCAGTCATCAGCTGGCTGGATACAGGAGCACTAGAAAAGTCGCGTGTCAGTTAATATGTCAAATATCCGTTCCTTTTCTCAGTTCTCTACAGGAAATGATACATAAACCTGTACAAGTCAAGTTGAAGTATAAGTGAAATAAAATCCAATTGTTGAAGGAAGTAAATTTTGGGTGAAACTCATAACTATGCCATTTTTTCACCATAACCTCTTCCCAAAACTCATGTCCAGCACAAAGAAAAGCATAAGGGTTTATAAAGATTGTGTCATTGGAAATTGACTTTTTCCTTTTGGTAGGTATCAGAATTTTTTTTGCATGCCTTTGATTTACCATCGCAAGTAATTCTGTCATTCACGTGTTCTTGCTTGTTTATCATAAAATATTTTACAAAACTATATTTAATATTGTCTAGTAGGATCTTGGCTCAGAAATGCCAAAGAGAGAGGCTAGTCTAGGATTTGATTGGTTCAGATTTCTGCTTTGTCTCAGAACTGCTATTGTGCAGGTTTGGGCAAGTTATTCTGCCTTGCACTTCAATTTCCATCTGTAAAGTGAGGATAACACACAGGACTGGTGTGTCCCCTTTGTCTCACAGGAATATGGTTGTGAATAAACACATTACAGTTTATGTTACAGTAAAATTCTTTACTTTGGAGATACTGTTAAGATAAGTATCTCACTTGGATTTGAGTGTAAAACACACTTTGCTCATAATTGAATGTCATTTTTTTATATATCCATATGTACAGCAAGATAGTTTTGGTACAGCAGAAAGTAGGATAAGCTAAAAATTAACATGCATTTGGGTGTACAGCAGAGTTTCTGACAATTTCCTGCTATTGATTTGGCATAATGCAATAATGTACTAATGTACTTCAGTGAGACCTTTATAATGCAGATGGTGCTGCTGTGTTCTATGCAGATGGCACTGATTTACTGCTATGTTCTACAAAGTACGGGAAGTCTTTCATTGTTAGTGTGGATTGACAGCTCCGGGCAGGAATAACAATTCTAGACTGTCTGTCCTTCTAGCTGACTGAATATCTTCAAAGCTGGAAACCACTGAGAGCCTGAGGTAAATAGTCCAAGCCCATGTTTCCGTTGTACGACTGTAATCTTACTACCAACTTATCATTTTTTTGTTCCTGACAGGTAGCAATTCTTTGTCAGGTAGTTATGAACGTCAAGAGGTTATTTATATAGGTCTGAAAAAAGATGGTTCTTTAACTGTGATCACAAGAACGTTTAAAGCACGATTTTGCCCGTTCACTTTGTTCTGTGAGTAGCCAGTTACAGGCTGCAGATATTACATATGGTCTGTAGGTAACCCAGGCATGTGAGAAGGCCCTTCACTGTCTGTTAAATGTCAGAAATTCAGCTTGACCTCAACATGCTTGTTGGCACTTTTAAAAAAAGGGTTGGGATAACAGAAAAAAACCTGACTTTTAATATTGCCAAAAACCAGTGAGAACTTTGAGTTCTTCCCTGTTTTTTCTTCTCCTCTTTCACATTCCCTTTTTTCCTCCATATTCATGTCAGCACACCTGAGTCCCTGACTGATGGTACCCTCCTCCTTTGTAGGCCTGGGAAGCCTCCCTTTGAGCAGTGACTTCTAGTCAAATCAGACAGTGCCTGAACGAGTAGTGGTTGTGTGAGGTACACAAATGTGAGGAAGGACGAGAGCACCAAACTAATATTAACTTGTGACCTAATCAAGGCTTTGAACCCAAGTCTCCTGAGATAAAAGGCTATTGCCCTTATTTTTCATCTGAAATGCCATTTGGACGGCATGTAGACTGTTCCCCTTGAGAGATGGTGTCAGATTGATGTACTGCAGCATGAAATAGGAGTGTAAATGTATGTGATGTTCATGGGCTAGTGAATAGAGCTAGTTTGCAATGAAATGAATTACTACCAAAATAAACGGCTACCTCTAACCCCATCTACTGCTTTCTTACCTGATGATCACGTTAGCTCAGCTCCAAATGGGTTCTGATTTTGACACATTCTTAGGGACACTAACATATCAGAGGAAGTTTAAATGCTGAAAACTTGTTCTCATTTTTATTATAAATACATTAGAAGAGAGAAAGTAGCTTAGAGAAATTAAAAGAATGGAAGTTTCTTATTGCTTCATTGTCACAGTGCTAAGGATTCGGTTATTCAGGGACTCCTTGTCTAATATGGATATTCTTGAAAATATCCAGCCTTCCTATTTAATAGCCAGGGTGACTTAGTCTGTTCCCGGCTTCAGCAAGAGTGCAGACAAACAGCCTGTTATATTGCACTCAATATTTGTAAGGCAAAGCAGATTTTGACACCTTTTTTACTTCATTTTACTTGACAAATGTAAGTAGAGACTTTCAAAGGAACCTGAAATGTTGGGTACCAACCATGTTCAAACATGTACAAAGACTACATTTGATGCTTTGTGGTGAAAGACTTGGCAATGCAGTTGAAAGAGATATTGTTGTTTGCCTGGCTTATGATTTGAAATGAGCATGGTATAGGCAGTTTGGAGGTCACTGGGGCACTAAAATATTTAATAATTCTTAGAATCTCCCTAGATTTAGGGAATAATGAGAAATAAGATGATACTGAAGATCCCTTTAAATTCTTCACATTATCTAAGGTCTAATAGTCAGCTCAGGGGAAAAACAACTTGTAAATTCATGGTGTTTTAAGACCTCTTACTGTTTTGGAGTTATGGTAGCTCTTACTGTACACAATATATAATGGTAGTGCCTAAGAATTAAGACAATTAAGCATGATAAACTTACAAGCAATGGCTTTAAAATTAAATCGCTGAGGTCAAGTCTACAACTTGTATGTCTATAACTACAGCTTTTTCAATACTTTATACATTCCTCAGTTGTTAAGAGATAGAAGAGGAAATGTATTTAAAAATAGATATCAGTTAGGTAGTATTAGTAAATTTGGGATTATTTCCTGTTTACCTTCCTTTATTGAAATGTAGGTGGTTTTGCCTACTATAAATCTCAAATGAGCAGATTATTGTGGGAGGAGGAACAGAAAAGAATGCATTAAGAATTCCAAACCCAACGTTATGCCATTAAAGACTAGTGGGTTTTGTTGTTGGGTTGGGGTTTTTTTTATGTTATGGGTAAACATTCTGTTCACCACTAGGGATCTAAAGAGTTTTGCTCTGTAACGCTGTGGAACTTCAGGTTCTGAGATTTAAAAATCACACAGAAAACTAGACTGAATGATGTCCATTGCCCGAGGCAGTTAAAAAAGTCCAGAGAGGATGATGAACTGGTTGCTTAGCAGGCTGAATTTTTAAAATAATAATGAAAAGGTATCACCTTATCAAAGTGGGTTACAATCATTTTTCTGTTCTATGTAAAAGTAGATTGAGGTATGGAAAGGTGACATTCCTTGCCCGTAAGTTCCTAACAGAGCTGTATCAGGGTCAGAAATGGAAACTGGTTCTCATCAAGTTGTCTTGCCTACGGTGTTAAAATGTGATTACATTTTCAGGAGGAAAAAGTTTTTAGAGATTTCAAAAGATCTTCGATACAAAATCTTGGCTTTCAAATATTCACGTTTTTATTGATTTCTTTGTAGTAAGTCTTCACACTAAATTTTTTTTTCTTCTGACTATTTCAAAGGGCTTATGTATTTCATAGAAGACAAAGTGAACAAGTAAAGCTCTGTGTTGAACTGTACCCTATCAACAGTCACTGGTGGGATTGGGAAGTGGAAATATCCTGCATTCTCTCATCCTGGCTTTCTAATCAGAAGCTGTACTAGAGCAATGTAGTTGATGGAGATGGAAAAGGGTGAAAATGAGTGTTCTGGAAGGCTTATCATCCCAGAGACTTTTCTTTCTTGCTTCACCTATTTTGTTTACACATAAAAATGCTCTCCTTAAAATTACCTTGCTTCTGTTCCTTCATTCAGAACTCTGAATCATAACCAACAAGACTCATTATTTTCCATTATTTTCAATGCCTTTGGATTCTTGTAACACCATTGCTCAAGTGCAACATGTAGAAGAAAACAATTTGTTTTCACTTGGGGTGTGTTCTGTAGAACAGCTTGTATGGCTGTTCTCTAGCAGAACTCTTCTGGAAAGGTGGTAATGCTGTCATATACTCCTTTATCTTTTTTTAGCCTGATTGCAATGAATATAACCATCAATGCAACCCAAATCCATGTCTGTCTTGGAGTGAATTTTTAATTCTGATTAATTGGAGGTTGGCTCTCTTCCAATTTTTTTTCTTATTTAATGTACTAGGAGAAAAGGCAGATCATTTCTGAAGATATGAGATTGTAATTTGGAGGGCTGGGCAGTGGTTGGATCAGTACTTTGTGATGTGATTGTGATCAAAATGGTTGATGATAAATTTGATTTCTTGATGTGAATGCAGCACATTCTCTTGGCATGTATTACTTGTTGATCCAATTCAGAGTGGGGGGGAAGGAGGGAGGCTGGAAAAGCTGCTCTGTTCAATTATTTTTAATCCTATTCTTTTGATGTGGTTTCTTAATTTGTTGTTTGTTTTGCTAATTTGGCACTCATCTTTACAGGTTAAATTCAAATGTGTTTGCAGTGACTAAGTGAAAGGTTTAGAGCAGAGTGTGAGGTTAATTCACTTTTTTTTTGAGAGAGAGAGAGGCTTTAGGAGATACTACGTAGGTGTCTTCTAACTCCTATTCTATGTTTATTAATAGCACTTTCAAAAATTAAAGCTGAACCATAATATATGTATTTAATCTTTGTCTTGTCTATTTTTCCCCATGCATTTGTTGTTTGTTCAAGGTTTAATTTTGAGGGAGGTTTGACCTAAAAATATTCATTTAAGGAACGTGATAGAAAATTCCATGTTCAGTAGCTGCTTCTTCAAGTCAGAATATGTTATGCCAGTCTAAACTGAGAGAAGCAGCCAACCAGAAAGCTCAGTGAAAACATAAGCAGTTTCCTTCTACTGCCAGCTACAGCAGTCAGGTCAACTTGGCAGAAAAAGCAAGCTGGGCCAGGTGCAAACCTACTGAAGTAACAGATGAGATGAAACCTTTTTCTTATGTGGTCATATACACATCCCTGTTTGGCATGATCTACCCTCTGATAGAAAGCTGCCTGTGGCTCTGAAAAGTACCCCTTCCAGCAGCAGGCAGAGTTTAGTATGGTTCTAGTTCAGCTGTCCATCAGCAGAGTTTGGTAGCAGAGCTATTCCGTGCCAGAACTAGTGTTGCTTGGGTCGTGCAGTGACTTCCCGAAAGGACTAATCTGTGACCACCAACCTCCTTTCAGTTAATAAATTAAAACCAAACTGACTTCTTATTGTTTTAGTGGTCAAAAGAATAAGTGGTTAACACTGTAAGTAACTCAGCTCTGCAATTTTATGAGGTGTGTGAATGAATGTGAATTACAGCCGTGGCCTTTCGAAGAACAAGCCCCAGAGCAATCTTGACCAGTGTGGTGCAGACATTATGTTACACACGACCAAAGTACTGCTGGGGATTTCTTCTTGCTCTGCTTTCAGTTATTTTCCACAGTGCAACATCTGCAGGAAATGCTGTCTTAATCTTGAGCTGATTTTCTTCCTGAGGGTGCAGGGATCTAGGAAAGTTGTGGGTAGCATTTTTTTCTAATATGCTTCATTCGTTATTCAATGCTGATGCCACAGAACTGGAGTTTTCTATCAGAGTGTGTTGATTCATCAGGGTTGCTGACAGAAGCCAGGTTAGGAGATACACAGACTACCCTCTCCTGGTTTCTTGGGGTTTGGCCAGCCACCTTGCCAGCTAGCTGCCTACTAGCTGATGTGCAACCTGACAGGCTTCCTAGCTTTCCAGAGGTCTCTCCTGTAGGTTGCTGGGCAGCTAGGCTCCCCAGCTGCCCACTTGATTGCTTGCCAGGCTTCCCAAGCTGAGTCTCTGCAGGTGCAAATCCTGCTATTCCATCAAGAAAATAATTTGTTCCTATAAGCAAGGCACTGTACCCCCAGGCAATTAGTAAGGCACTGAGTTTGGCAACAGGGAGTGGAAATCTGACAATACGGAAAGATTCCTAGGGGGTTGTGGTCTAAGTAATTCCTAATAGAAAACCACTTCAGATGATTTGAAACTTGTGTTCTGAAGATGAAAGGACAAGTCCTAAAACATAGAAAAGGCTTCCCATTTTGTGAAATGGTTATATGGAAAAATTCCACTTCAGCTTTGTCTTTAGGTAGAAAAGTTCACTTTGCAACTTTGCTTCAATGACTTTTAAAGGTATTTTAAGGAGTTTCTGACATCTTTATGTTCCTATTTTAGAGACTTCTCAGCTGTGCAGATCTAAGTTTACATCAGAGGTCAGTTCCAAGCCCAGTCATATTTCACGGGTTTTGCAGGCATTTTTCTACTGGAAAGTGTCGTGGTTTAACCCCAGCCGGCAACTAAGCCCCACACAGCTGCTTGCTTGCTCCCCCGCCCCTGAAGTAGGATGGAGGAGAGAACTGGAAAAGTAAAAGTGAGACCACTTATGGGTTGAGAAAAGAAGAGTTTAATAATTGAAATAAAATATAATAAGTTGTAATGAAAAGGAAAATAACTAAAGGTGAGAGAAATAAAAACCAGGAAAGACAAGTGATGCAAATGAACAATTGCTTACCACCAACCGATGCCTAGCCTGTCCCCAAGTAGTGGCCCCCTCAGCCAGCTTTCCCCTAATTTATATACTGAGCATGACATCATATGGTACGGAATAGCCCTTTGGCCAGTTGGGGTTAGCTGTCCTGGCTGTGCCCCCCTCCCAGCGTCTTGTGCATCTCCAGACTTCTCAGCTGGTAGAGCATGAGAAGCTGAAAAGTCCTTGACTGGTGAAGCACTACTTAGCAGCAACTAAAACATCAGTGTGTTATCTATATTCTTCTCATACTAAATCCAAAACACAGCACTATGGCAGCTACTAACAAGGAAATTAACTCTATCCCAGCTGAAACCAGGACATAAAGTCAAAACTACATCATGCATAGGAACCATTAGAAACAAATGTTATATGTTTTCATTCTTTCCCACCTGCCAAGACGTTTCCTTGATGGCTGCAGCCAAGAAAATCATTACAGATGAAGACTAGATTAAATCAAATTGATTTAAACTCTACAGGATGCTGTCTTTGGGGAGATTTCTCTCTATAAAAAAGTTTATATATATTTTTATGTATGTGTGTGGTTTGTACATACACATGACATTCAGTGCAACAGGATGCAGAAAGAGATAAATCAAATAGGTCTGGAACTATGTAGGGAGGTCTGGATTTAGAAAAGAGGCTGTGAGAAGGCCTGCATGCATACCTGCGGTGTGTATAGCTGTTTTATTATCCATGATGGGCCTGTTTTTTTTTATTTAATGTGCTTCAGTCTAGTCTTCTTTAGGGTATTAGTAATTTGGAAAATGCAACAAAATGAGCTTGTGTGTTATGGAGTTTATTATCTGAACACACATATGCCAGATTCAAGCATGTTATGCACATCTACATCCGCAAGACCAGCTTAAGGGAATACGATTTCTGTGCTGTTAGAGCAGAACTATGGATGTACATGAAAGGCAATTCTGGCAAGTTCTTCGTATAATTACGATTCTTGATAGATACTGTAAATTGTTGTTAAAGAGATTTCAGCCTCTTTATCTCATAGAAGACCCTGTATCAAAGTGAAACACATTTTATTCTGTGAACTTCCTTGAAACTCGTAGTACTTTGAAGCCTCTTTAGGAAGGTCTCTAATTCATAGGTCCAGCTCAGGATTTTATGTGTCTCCAGCCTCTTGCCTTTTCATTTTGGAGCTTGAGACTCTGGTTCCATGTTCTTTGATGCTAGACCTACGCACTGCTGAATTAGTCACACGTACAAATCTTGAGTTCAGCCTGTCACGTCAGAAGGATTGCATTTCTTTTGAAATAATCAAAATGCTGGCTAGATACTGTATCTGGATTAAGGGAAGAGCTGATGATACAAAGATTCAAAACCCTGAAAACGTGTTAGAACCAGCAGAGCACATTTGCATGGGATCAGTGATTAATTCATGTGTTGGATCAACACTTAAGTCCCATTTACCACCGTACAGAATTGGCTTCAGTTAGTAATCCTTTACAGAGCTTTTTACTGAAGCTAAAACATAGAACTGGTCTTTACTGATGGACTGCTAAAGTAAGACCTTTCAATGCAGAAGGGTTATGTATTACAGATAAGAGTTAATTAACTCTACTTATTTTGTGCCATAAGCCTCTTTGAATTTTGCCAGACCATTCAAACAAATAAAACCACATCCACTGCAATAAAAATATCATCTGCAAACACATGTCAGCCAATGAAGAGTCTGAAATATAGAACAGGAAAGAAAGGTGATAAATACAGAGGCAAAATGAATACAAGGCAAATCTCTTGATACCGATAAAAGGCGAAAATCAGTATGGAGCTATGAACTGTTGTTAAAATCTTTAACCAGCTCCTGCCTCTGCTGCCATTTCCAGAATCACAGTTTCTGCCACTAACTTCTTTGTTGTCTCATTTTTAAAATTGTAAAGGCACCCTGTGGTAACAGAGGAGGGGCAAAGAACAGTTCCTAATTTTCTCTGTCTCTGACTTTTTTAAAGATTTTTTTTCCATGTGGTATATCCAACTCACACCTACCTTTTCTGTTAACATCTGTGAAGAAAAAGAAAACAGAGCAGTGATCTCTCATTTTTTTTTCCCTTCCATTTTCTAAACCATTATGGGAGACAGTAGTACGGAGACAGAACCCGTGGTGTGTTTATAAATATTTCTGTTATCACAGGCACCTGCTGTCGCTCTGTGTACTACTCTATGTGTTGTCTAGTGGCATGGCATTAGCCTTTGTTTCTCTCTAAGTTGATCTGCTAATACTTCTTTGTAAACAAATTTGTCAGTGGCAGTTGGAAAGTACTGTTTAATTAGTAAATTTTATTATCATGTATAAATTTGTGATATTGCTCAAAGGTGACAGAGTGATAATTCTGGAGAATTAGGTTATTTTAATAATCTACAGATCAAAATACACAAAGTGCACAGATTTTTTTTTTAATTCCTCTGTCAATATACAGGCATCTTGTTGAACTGATTGTCTCAGTTCAGTTTGTGTTTTCATCCAGTACTCACAGCTTTTCTGACATTATCTACTGACGTGGGCAGCATTCTTCTGGCTGAGGCTGTGAACTTGCTTCATGTGGGCCACCAAAAAGAAACCAGATAGCGCTAGCTTTTCCACAGCTCAAAAGAAACAAATTTGAACTGGTGACATAGATGACAGGGTTTATGACTCCATGTCTGGATCATGCATCTCCTTCCTCATGCAATTTTTGGTTTATTGATTCAGGTTGAGAAAACACCCTATAGTGGCCTCCTGCTTGGGTTCACAACTTTTTTTTCTAAATGAAATAGTAGTACATCGCCACTCACTTTGCATACCTGGGCAGGGCTGGGTCAAATACGCAAACTGTGTGCATCTTCGTACAGTTCAGACCATTGCTGATTGTGGATCTCTTCCTGCATAAAGCAGGTCTAGACACCTGTAACTGACTGACCTCTAATTATCCTGTACATAAAGAACACTTAGAGGTTAGTTGAGCTGCATCTAATAAAAATTGTTTTCAACCTTTTACTGCAGGGCTCGTACAGGAAAGCCATTTCCTGGATTGCGGTGCCTAGAAGCAGCTTGTACCAGACAGCCAGACTTCATTCATATTCTATGGACCTTTAAATGCTATCATTTAGAAAAAAATAAAAGGCTTTATTTTGTTTTGTTTTTAGACAAACCTTTGAGCTTTCCTGCTTAAATCTTTCCTTTTTTTTTTTTTCCTATTTAGTTACAAAAACAATATTGCTGAAATGAAACATGTTTTGCCCTGTCCTAAATACCCAGATGACTATTATCCATTGGCTTTTCTCATGTAAAATCAGTCAGGTTTAGCCTTAAAAAAAAAAGTTTATTCTTTTGCCTGTTTTTAAATTACATGTTGAAGCTTCTTTTCTCTCTGCTGTTTCTATTCATGTGAAAATATTTTTTACTTTGCATTAGGCATATAAATATGAGGATGCTATTCTGACCATGGAGTTTATAGAAGTTTTTCTTCTCAAAATTCAGTCCCCATAAATCACAAATGAACCTTCTGGAAGTTTTGAGGGGAAGTTTGGATAAGCATGCTCACTCTGGGGATTAAGACTGTTGAAGTCCAGAGCTGAGCAGAGATAAACCCAAGCTCTGTAATGAATTAAACTTGGACCGGTATCATTTAGTCCAAAACCCATAAACCCTCTAGAAGTATGTTTGTCCCCTGTTTTAAAGGTTTGCTTTTGTTTGTGCTTCTGTTGACTTTTCTTTTTTTTTTCTTGGTTATTTTTATAACTACCTTGTTAAGGAGCTACAATATATGTGACAATATCTATATGTGGGACATTTTGTCACTCTGTCTTATATTCTAATCTCATTTAGATGGCAGAAAACCCACTTTTTTTTTTTTTTTTTTTTTTTTGTCTGAGAAAATATCTCCTGTGGATGACTTTCACAAAATAACAATAAAGATACATTGTATGTATCTGGAACACTTCTAAAATCCGCCTTTGGGGATATTAACTTATACTTTGAGCTGTCATGATTGGTGAATTTTCTCCAATCTCTTGCCTGAATTAAGTTTCAGAATATGCTGTTTTTTCCTTTATTAGCAATTTTTTTTTAAAAGATGGTGTCTTCCTATAGAGTTATGCTGTTCCACATATTTAATCTCTTAAGTTCTGCTGTGGTAAGTGACAAAACTATGTTTTTAAGGATTCTTGCCTCTGTTCCTATACCATGGGAGTCTATGTGCTACTGTTACATACCAAGAACATTATATTTAACTGAATCCCAATTAGTAACTGCTAGGCATTATTTATCTGTCAAATGGGGGGCATTATGCATATCACAGCATTATTTAAAGATGTTGCACAGAATTGCTTTGCCCTGTCTACATTAAGACAGAAATTTCCTGACATTCTCAGCAGCCAGCAACAACATGAGTGGTAATAAAGAACAGCTGCTGAAATAGCTCTGTTTTGAGGCCCTAATTTGATATTGTAGACATTTTATTACCAGCAATGATGTGAGAGCAGGACATATACAATACAAAGTACCTGCTTAACTTGCAGACCTCTAGTCATGTTGGTGGCATAGTTACTAGGTGACTGGAAGAGTCTTCATTTGTACACCAGACATATTGATCTAGAATAGCTCAGGTGAGATTTACACAGTCATTTTCAAAGCAGCAGAATTGTACTATGAAGACTATTACAAATTAGGTGTCATAGAGCAAACCTTGTCCTTTATAGATCTGTCATCATTGTACTATGAGAGGCCAAATGTTGATGCCAATTATTGCTAGACGCCCGGTAGGTTTGGATTGGTGTACCTCAGGGTGGCACTTGGCCTGCAGACTGCCTGGAGAGGGGGCAATTGCTATGTTCATCCTTAACATGGAAATGAAAATGGCTGTGATAACATAGTTTACAAATGTCCACAAGAGTCAGATATGCCCGTTACCAAATAGATTGTCCTGTAGACTTTTTGTAGCGTCATGTGTTTCTGTGTTCATTTATCTATTTCAGAATTATTTGCACTGTAGCGACATCTTTCCTGGGTTGCTAGCTCTGGCCATAAGGGCTTACTTCAATTTTGGCTGAAGTATGTTAACATCTGTTGCTTTTATTTGTCTGTATTAAAGACAAAAAGGAGAAGAATGTTTAAAAAAAAAAAAGTGACCACTGTTAAGATATCCACTTCTGAGAACAATTTCACTTTGTCAGGAAGCTATATTTATGGGTTTTGAATACTTCCCTGGTTGTATAAGATTTTTGTTTGTGTTTCTGTAAAAAATAACAAACTCATGTAGCTTATTCTGGAGGAGGATACAAGGAGAGATCAAATAAATCCCTCGTGATGTCTACTGCAATTCAGTCCAAAAAGTTAACTTACACTTGTGGAGTTTTGGTGAGAGTGTAGGTCCCTTTGCTTGTTCTTTAATACCAATTATCAGTAAATCCCATGTGAAAATACAATAAAGTGTGTGGGAATTTTTTTTTCACTATGAAATATTTTTTAAATAGTGAGAAAGTGCTGTCATGTCATAAAACTTTGAGAGGTTAGAATAAAACACCTGGCAAACTAACTTTTTTTTTCTTTTAGACTCTTGAGTATAAAGACCTCACTTTAAAGTTTTCCTAATGTTTCTTTAGAACGTATTTGATCCAGCTTCACTGGGCTGCAGGCTGCCTCCAGGAGCTCAGGAGTTTGAGAGTCAGAAATACTGCTGCGCAGTTCTAAATTCCTTAGGATAAGAGGTATGGTCTCTAGGGAGGAAATAGAAAGTGCAGGGCTTTTCACATATCGGATGCTATATGCAATTTTAATACTTATTTTTTATTTGCAACATTAGCAGCAAAAAAGTGAAGACTTTTTAGAAAAGCATGTTGATCTATAGTTCCAGGGCTTTCTGTCAACTGATATTCTTTGACTCATTCTTCTGTGCAGATAGGCACAAATGGTTACTTTTACTGAAAGTGAGATAGGCAATACCGCACAAGGGAAGAGGATGCTGTAAGAGGCAATAGAGAAATGCTAGCCTGCCCATTTCACTTTCTCCTGAAGAGCTTGGGGCAGTATGTCTGCAATGCCGTCACTATAACTGCTATTAAACTTGCCAGCTGCATGTTGTTTTCATTGGCTGAAAGAAGCCACCACAGAGGCTCATGATCTCACTTCTAAAGAATTGTTTTGCTTTGGAGGCTAGGTAGGCCTCCAGGAACTGCAGATTAGTTCAACAGGTGACCTGAGACTTGACCAGAGAGTTTTACTGAAAAAACACTTTTTTTGAGCAAAGCCTATCTACAGTTCGTATGCACAAAAACCTGTGGAAGTCTGGAGGCTCTACAGAGCTCTAGAACTCCCAAGGATACATTTAGGATGTCAGGCGTACTCTTTTGCTATAGGGTTGCAGTGGATTGTACTTACCTCTTTTCATGGCTACCTCACACATTCTTTAGGCTGGAAAAGTCTGTTGACTCAGAAAAAACAGAGAGTATCAAAGTAATTCATTGACCCATTTACAGGGAGTGGATGGATGGGGAAGACCATCAGCCTCTGACATCAGGACCTGAAAACTAGATCTGTCTTTAAAGTAAGTTTTCAGTGGTAAAAAACATTGAATGGCAGATGAATCAGTTGCTAAAATTCCCTCCCAATATAGTTCTAGAGAAATTAATTTTGTTGTGCCTTGTATCTTGAATGCAACCAAGTTTGTGCTCTCTCATACTAATGAAGATTGACAGGATATTGTTAGAACTGACTTTGCAATTTCCTTATTGATATCAGAACTCCTTGCGCTTAATTCTCACTCACATTGTGATTATGCATCATGTTATATCAGTTTATGCTGGGCTGGCTTATTCAGATCATCAGAGTGACACTGGAGATGGAACTGTAAGTCCACACAGTTGAAAGACCTTGTCTTAGCTGCAGCCGTAACACTGTTGGCACATGCCCTGTTGTACAACGTGTGACAGTGTATGTCCAGCTGGCAAAGTATGTCTACTTATGTTGAATCACAAGTGTCCTTTGACATGTTATGAGCTTGAAACATGTGCAAAGTAGCCCTGCTAGAGTCATAAAATTGGACATCAGTTGCGTCTTCCATGTACACTTTTATTCAGTAAGAAGTAGAGAGATAAGATATGAGTAAGGAAGGAAAATTTTCTTATTTTCTGTGATGGGAAGTCTTACAAGCCTTTTTCGGAAACTAAGCAAACATTACCTCTTTTAAAGCGCTATCTATTTTTCCCCAAAATCTGTTAAATTAGTGCAAAGTCTAGAACATGTCAGCTGGGAAATTTTCCAGCTTCATCTTCAAAATAAAGGCTTTTACAATTAGCTATTCAGAAACCAGTAACCTATGCAGTTTACGGTTTTGTCAGAAGAATTTCAAATAATCTCAGAAGGACATGTGGCACTCCCAGAAGTTGCTCTCGGCCTCAAAGGTAGGAGAAGTTAGAACTCTGTGAATTCCATTGTAATATTTTTTTTAGCTAGGTTTTTCCACCTTTATGTGAATTGGTCAAGTGAAAATGGACATAAGGGAAAGAATTATGTGAATTTTAGATGATGCTTATACAGCTGGGTCATCAAATTACTTGCATTCCACCCACGTTTCTCTGTCTATAATCTCTATAAAGGCCACCACAACCAGAATATTCCCACACATTAGTGGGAATCCAGCTCAGAGAACTTTCAATTTATGGACATAGCTTATGTGTTCCCAAACTTATTTTCAGTGCTACAGTTATGCACTCTGGGAACTGAAACAATACCACATTATCTACAAAACAAATTAAAACTGACCAGCTCTAACAGATATCACAACAAATGGTGCCAAGTAGCTTCTAGAATACAAAGGATTTATGGAGATCCTTTAATAAATAAAGGAAAGATCCTTCAGCTAAGTACAGAGTTACTGTGAGTCCGTGATGGAGTTTGCAAGCCGTACTGGTATGACTCAAGGATGGATTCCCTCAGCATAAATTTTCAAGCCCAAATAATCCACACTCTGGGTCATGCCATCCCTAGAATCAGCTTTGCTCTTAAATTGAACTTGATGTTAGTGACAGCAGAACAAGCCCTCAGTTCTTTTTTCTTGCTTGAGTACAAAGTAGGAAATCTGAGCATACATGGAGCTCAGCTCTCTGAAATTTAGTCTGTAGTTAATGTGGTCTTAGAGCTTTGGGGTCATTTGGAAGGCATGTTTCTGCAATTCAGTGGTAATGTTGCCTTTGAAAGAGTAGTTTTGCATCTCTAAAGTAAGTTTTAAAACATATCAAAATGTGGAAGTGGTCTATGTGTATCTCTTCTTGTCTGTCCACAAGAGGAGTCTTCCTGATGCTAATATGAAGTGAAATCCTTCAAAGAATACATACATGTAAAGTCTAAAGGCTTATGTGTTTATTAATATGCATGGTAATGATGACTAATAGCATGTCATACACAAATAAAATGAGCAAAACCAAAATTAGCCTCAGAAACTTTGACAGAACTATTGTTACTAGCAAGAGAATCAGAATATGAATCTTGTCAGCCTGCAAACAAAAATTAGCTTAATTCTTGCCACATAAAGTGTCTTTAGACCCTGAGAAGGTAAAGAAAAATCCTTAATGTGTTTAAGAAAAGGAAAAAAAACCCCAACCTCTAAACCCAGCCATTCCATTAAAGCAGTAAGGAGCACAACTGTTCAGTAAAGATTAGAGACTGATGATGTATCTGAAATGTCTGCTTACAGATTCTTCTGCAAGTCATCAGAAAGGTTTATTAGGGCAATTATAGATTCCGCATGACTTATTCTTGAATATCTTTTCCTGTTTTTCATTAACAAAATTACCGCAGCATAGGTTATACATTCCTAGCTGAAAATCAGAGAGGTTTTTATGTTGAAATGCTTGTACTAGATTACTAAAGCATATGCTTCCAAAGCAACCTCAATATTACGGACACCTTCTGTTGCACGTCTTTGTTTCCTTTCATTATTCTGTAACTAAATATGTGGACCAGACAAGAATTTGGGCCCTACACACAGATCAGATACATGGTGTGTTCATTGGGAAGTTCTGCCCAAGACCTAACTACAGGCAAAGGGTAGGGATTTTCCTGCAAGCCAAATAGCACCCGGAGGCTCACCCTGAAGCTGCACTGCATTCCATACCCTGTAGGCTGCACATGTGGCTGTGGATAAAGAAGTCCTGGACCCACTAATGATGGTATTTTCCTTGGTCTCCTATATCCCTTCAGTCCAAAGCCTGCAATAGTGTAAGTATATTATAAGTTTAAGTTGGTAACATCCCCTGTCCCCAGTCCCCAGCAGCACTTCACTTCCTCCCCAGTGGCCTTTGAAGCTCAGAGAAATATAACTATGCTTTTGGCATTAGAAGGCTTGAATTCTCCCTCAAGTAGCCAGAACAGGGGACTCAACAGCACACCCAATGAACTAAAGGTAATTTTACAAAATATTGAGAGTCCCTATTTTTTTCTATTTGAGCCAGAATTAAGTAATATTGAAGGTTGCTGTGTTATTTTGATTGTGGTATGCCTTTATTTAGGTTGTAAGCTTATCTGTGCAGCGATTGTGCTTTAAAACATGATTGCAAAGACCTGCGTAAGCTTACTTAATAGTATGCTCAATTTAAACACTACTTAGTGGTGCAAAATGTGCTTCCAGAGGTCGTGCAAGGAGAACAATCACAAATAGTTGTGCATAACTCAGTTTTCCAGTGGAAGTTCAGGTTGCCCCTCTTATATTAGGATTGCATTGTTTTGAAAATGGGTTGGCTAGCACCTGCTTGAAGGTAAAATTTGGCTAGCAATAATAAGGGAAAAAAATTTTGTTTTTAATTATGACATCTTGAATAAAGTTTTAAAAGGGTTTCTGAGCTTAGTAAAAGAAATTGACAGATGTGTGGCAAAACTTCCTTTACTGGTAATTATTAGGACAACGCACCAATAAAGCTTCTGGCTTAGGAACTCCCCAAACTAATGAATTCCAGAAACAAAGAAACTTGTTTTATGCATTCTACTTTTTAAGCATTTTCTTCAAGTTTGTTGTTGAAAACTGTTAGAATACTATCACTAACAGGACTATCTCTGAGGCGGGTAGTCTGACCCACTATGCAATTGTTCTATTTCCACACTTACCAGAGATTATAATATAGTAGTCAAAATCTAGAAAGATAAAAATAAATTAAATAAAGTTATTTGATTTAAAACATTTCTAGAAAGCCAGGTCTAGTTGTCTTACAACAGGACTACTGGAGATCTCCAGAAGAGAATATTCTCAAAAACACATATAGCATATTTTGAGAAATAAATCTCCAAGGTATGAAACAAATTGGTGGAGTTTGCTTTGGTTTATCCAATTTTCTTTTTCACAAGCCTTGCTTCTTAGCTGTTGCATGAGACACATGCTGAGCTTTGTAGGCAGAAATCCTCTTTCTGCAGTTCACAAGAGAATGGTCTATTTGCACAGAGGGGGAGAAAGGACTGGAAAAGGGCAGGGGTTTTGGTGGAACAGGATCTGAATTAGATCAGATGATCTTATAAAATCTAAGACAAAGAGGTAAAAAAATGGAGATTTAGGAATAATATGTATAGATTTGCCTGTTCTATTTGTTCTGTGATTAGAAGTAAGTTGGGTTTTTTAGCAACGTTTTTTGTTATAGTTGTGGCAGAAATGGATTCAGTTCAAATAGATTTCACATCTGCAGAACAGAGGGTTTCCCAGCATATTCCTGGATAATGGTAGCTACATGATGTTAATTGTGGAGCACTGAAAGCTCGAAGTATGTAGCCTTTGAATTCACACTTTAAAAAAACATCCAAATCGATATGAATTTGCCTTTGCTCTTTTCTTTGAACACTTGTTATTTGGTTTTAATAAGTTCCTGAAAATAGAACAAGAAATAAAACATTAAAAAGCCAGAGAGGTGGAGGTTCTTATAAATTCCTGTTTGTGCATGTGTGAGTTAGGGTAGGGATGTTTGCTAGAACCTGTTACTTTTGTTGAGATTGAAAACAAACAAGCAAAAAGCTCCATCAAACTGCACAGTTCTCTAGAAACTATTCGTATACTATGACGTATATTTTGAACAAGAGTAGAGAAACAGATTCCTATTATACCTTCTACCTTTGTCTGAATGAAAATGATAATTTAGTGACTTTTTTATTCTATTATATGTTTCAGGAATATATGTTAGCTGTTTTAGCAATTCTACCTGGCTTAGGATAAAATACATGAATTGTCTGTGCTCTCATAATCCATTCAGTCTCCTTATTCATGCACCCTGGAGATAAAAATGAATCAAGATTTTTTTGAAAAATGCAGATTTGCTAGTGAAGTGGACCACTTACTGAATTGCGCTGTAACAGCAATTTACCGTGCCAAGGCCCTGTAATGTGTTTTCAGGTGACAAGTAATGATAGGAAAACCCTGTAAATCTCTGCAGCTCCCAGGGAGAAGCTTGTGTATTTGCAGAATGGTTGAGGCTGGAAAGGACCTTTGGAAGCCATCTGGTCCACTCCCCACTCAAGGAAGGTTGCCTAAGCCAGTTGCCCAGGCCCGTGTCCAAATGGCTTTTGAACATGTCCAAGGATGGAGACTCTATAATCACTCTGGGTGATCTGTGCCAGTGCTCAGTCATCCTGTGTTTCAGTTTGTGGCCATTGGTTCTTGTCCTGTCAGTGGGCACCACTGAACAGAGCCTGGCTTCTGTCTTCTTTGCATCTTCCCTTCAGATAGTTATATACAACTTTGAGATCCCCCTGAGCCTTCTCCAGGCTGAACAGTCGCAGCTCTCTCAGCCTTTCCTCATAGGTGAGGTGCCCCAGTCCCTTAATCACCTTTGTGGCCCTTCAGTGAACTCTCTCCAGGAGGTCCGTGTGTCTCTCTCGTACTGAGGAGCCCAGCATCAGACACAGAACTCCAGGAGTGGCCTCACAGGTACTGAGCAGGGATCACCTTCCATGACCTGCTGATGGTGTTCTGCCTCATGCAGTCTGGGATACTGTTAGCTGCCTTTGCTGTTCAAGCTGGCGTCTACCAGAGCCCCCAAGTCCTTTTCTGCCAAGCTGCTTTGCAGCTGGGTGGCCTCCAGGAAATGCTGGTGCCTGGGGTTGTTCCTGCCAAAGTGCACGACTTTGCACTTGCCCTTGTTGAACTTCATGAAGTTCCAGTCATCCTGTTTCTCCAGCCTGTCCAGGTGGTCCTTCTGGATGGCAGCCCAATTGTCTGGTGTTATCAGCCACTCCTCCTGTTTTGTGTCATCTACAAACTTGTTGAGGGTACGCTCTCCCCCGTGATCCAGGTCACGCATGGATATGTTAAACAGTATTAGAGCCAGTATTGAGCCCTGGAGTTTGCTGCTAGTTACTGGCCTCCAACTAGACTTTATGCCACTGATTATCACCCTCTGGGCCTAGCTGTTCAGCCAGTATTCAATTCACCTCACTGTTTGTACTAGTTTTTTAAAATTATTACGGTATACTTATGTTAGAGCACTACAGCTGGAATGTTTTCTTAAAAAAAAAAAAAAAAAAATCAGTTCCTGAAGAATCCATATGCAACTGCCTCCAGCAAAATCTTGATTTGACCAAATGTATCTACTTCCTACCAGAAAGATCAAAGCAAGTGTTTTGCTCAGCTTTGGAATTTTTTCAGACATAACGTATGCCGTGAACCCTGTGTTCTGGGTATTGTGACATATACCTTGAGTTAAAATCAGTGTCATAATTCATTTACCTCGATATATTGTCAGTTCATGGAGAAAGCTTGTACTGATTTTACATTTTCCCTATGTCATTTCTCTTCTGGAACTAAATTTTTACTAGAGGTGACAGAGAAAAGAAAGGGGAAAAAAAATCCCACCTCTAGAAATGCATCTACTCCCTCATTTCCCCTCCTTTTTAATGAAGAACTTAACAGTTCTTATTTCCCACATTTTCCACTCCTTGTGTTCAACTCTGTCTTCAAACCTGAAGGAAGAGAAATAAGCCCTGTGATATCCAGAGAAGTATGTTGTACAGAGTGATTTCCTTTCTGGAGAGTGATCAGATGTGCTGGTGGGAGCTAACGGGGAGAGCTGAGTTTAATAGTACTTTGCCATCCACCACAACCTTGATCAAGTTGTTAGGCTTCTCTGAGCACACAAGGCCTGGATAACAAAGCTGTAGGACATGACGCTTTCCGTGTCTTAGTTCAGGATTCATGTGCTACTTGTTGTTCATAATGACTCATCGCTGACTTGACAGAAGTTAATGATATCTGTTCAGTTACATGTGCATTTCTACCAGTTGCACAGATGTCATTCACTCAAACAGTAGCCTAATTTGCATTCTCAGAGCACAGTCCAAGGACTAAATGAATGTGTGAGACTGAAATCCTCCCTTTCTGCTAGAAGTTGTTATTCTAAGCCAAGGTTAGACCTACAGCTGAGACATGAAAGATAGATCTCTCTGGTACTAGTGCATTGAGAAGATGTCTAATTATAGGGCTGTTGATACAGATCATATTCCCATTCTTAAATTAATTCAAATCAACTGTATTTCTTTGATGCAGAGGAACAATGAGGAGAAAATATTAATTGTATTTATTTGTCATAAGAGTATGTTGGGAGTGAATCTTGTAAGTCTGTGTCCATTGACCTGAGAACATGTAAGTGTTGATTGAACTCAGAAGGAGGATTTGCCAAAACCTCAGCTGGTGTACGTTGTTACTGTTCTCTTCAAGCCAGAGAAGTTGCATTTATTGACATCAGTCAACCATCTGGGCTTGTGTTTTAGGAATTTGATTTTCAGGGACCTGGAACTGAATCACTCTCTGTATTACTTTTAATTTTATACTGAAGGAATTCAAATAATCCTTTGTTCTCCCTTCAAGGTCCCCTCTTGGTTTTCTCTCTCATGCCCTCCTTTTCTTTCTCATTCCAACAGCTACTTTTTTGGTATGCAAGGTTGGTTTCTCCTCCCTCTAGTTTTTATAAAAGACTAGTGGTCAGAGATGCTCCATGCAAAATTACTGTGCAAATAGGCATCTATTAGAGATGATGGAGAACCATCTTCTAGGGATTCAGTAGCAACTGGCAGTCAGCATTACACCATCTCACTGTCTTGTTTCTGATGCTTGGCTTGTTTAGAAGTTGGTGAATGTTATTGAACATTATCTGTTCCTGGTGCAGCAGCTGCATTTATGAGAGAATAACTGTTCTTCTTGCACTGTGTTATCTAAAGCTGCATGTGGGCATGCAGAATGCCTGCTGGCTCACTCTAAAGAAGGAAAAACAACCACCAAAGAATGCCAGAGTGGTCTGTCTTGCTCAGTTATATCTAGAGGTTTATGGAAATGGCAACTACCTCCAAGCTAATGAAGCTGATTGATTCATTTATGTATGTATGTATGTATCTATTTATTTATTTATTTATTTTGCAAAAATATAAAATTTCATGGTTCTAGATCCTGCTTTCACCAGAAATTCACCGGAAGCTTGATGAATTGAGCAGCAGAGAAAAGTTAAAGAAATTACATTCTTAAGAGTTTGGGAAGAAATTTCTATGTAATTCTATAAAAGAATAATGATGATTTTTAATTTTTTCCTTTCCCACTGACATGAAATTAAGATCTTTGGAAGTTTTTCAAGGTAAAGCTTTAGAAAAAGAGCTCCAAAACACTAAGGAGTATGCTCTCATTAAAGACATGAGTTCTGGAAACCTGGGTTCATTTCCTTGCCTTCCTTTGTTCATTTAAGGAAGCTGTCTCCCACATCACCAGTGAGTGCCCCACTACCCACGTGAGATATCATTCTCCTGTGACTTGTCCAGAAATTCCATCCTGAATCCAAGAAGCCAGCTTTGGAGTTAGAAAAATTACTGATCAATTCTCATTACTACTGATCAAGCTTAAGTTAGTGGAATATTGTATGGAACTGGAGACTACTTGAGGCCTTTGATTTCCAGACCAACTTGGTTGTCTTTGAATTTAACATGAATAGACAACTCAAATTCTCCAGTAAAAACATAAAAGAATTGTTCCTCTTTCCGTATTAAATCTTCAGCTGCTTGAACCAAGAAATGCCCAGAGGAATGGAAATATTAACAGAACTTTCCCAAGTTGTGGAAAAGTTTAATTCGTTTTCATTTAAAATCTGAGAATAGGTTCTGAGTTAGTTTTGACTTTCTCCAAATACACGTGCTTAACCTAATTATACATTAAATGGTTTTCAAAGGCTGTTTTCTTTGATCCTTCTAATTTCTGAATGGTGTCTTTAAATGCTCATACCCTTATTATGTGCTGCTAATTTCAAATTGTTCTGCTTACTGCTAGACATTCTGTTTTTAAAACCTCTTTCGGCTGTTTTTCGTGACTAAGTATGATCTCAGATTACCTATTTTCTTTCTTTGCCTACATGCTGTTATTTAGAGATGCAATAGTTGGTTGCTTGCTGCTACTTTTATTTTAAATCCAAAATCTGACTGAAAATTATTTTATGTATAATGCAGCAGTGGGGACACCTGCTCTTGACATGTGAGAACATTCTGGTGACATAACCAGCTACCAATACTAGAAACAGCACTCTGGGCCTTCATTATAAGCCATGTGATGCTTCCACTGCACTGCCAAGTCAAACATCATCATTCCACCCACTGAGAAATAACTATCCCCCAGAGAGAGAGCAAGCAAACAGACGAGAGAGAGGGAGATTCGTGTTGATTTTGAGTACTGAATGACTTCTGCATATCCCTATGTAATACACTTGGCTTTGGTGTCAGGTGTTTCTTCTGTATTGATGTTTGGATCCAAGACTAATAGGAAGAATTTTAGTGTGTTCTTCTTCCTTGGTTAAAACAGAACGGCTTATATTTTTAAAGTCTTAGAGTTGTAAAAAGGGAATTGCAACAGAAATAATTTCAGCCTGTTAGTCATTGAAATACTTTGGGCATTACTTTATTTTTATCCACCATTTAAACCCTATAACAGTGAGATTGTTGACTTTCGTAGGAGACCACCATTGCAATTAATATCCCTGTAAAGTCTTCTGTGCCAAATTGACCCTTGCAGGGTTGCAGTCATTTCACAGTCTGCACTGTGAGATATCAGGTGTGCAGGGTATTACATTTCTAATGGAAACAATGCTTTGCTGTCCTGAAATCTGTACTGAGACACCCTAATGTACTGGTTTGTTATCTCTCGCTAACCCGATGCCGTCAATGTCAGTGTCACCTCTGTACATCGATACCCTGTTTGGAGATAGTCCAAGATAAAGCTATGAAGCAGATGTTTGATTTTTTTTTTCTTTTTCTTTTTAGCTTTGTGTTACTTTTCTATCCATTAAGACCGGTCTGATTTCTGAAGATCTTCATTAAGATCAAACATCCAGTTTCTCTCCTTGAATAACAACAGTGAAAGTAATCTTCTTCCAAGCTGCCATCATGGCTTGTCACAAACTGGTTGTCTGAGTTATATTTGGGTTACAAGATGCATAAATCACAATAGAATTTGCCCTGCTGTCTAGCATATCAGGTTTCAGGCAGATCTGTTTTCTTCATAAAAACATCAGAGTTCCTACGTTGCTTTCTGCAGGAATGATTTTCTCACCTAGATGTTATAGTTTCACAACTAACTGCATTTCCAGTTTTTTGGAAAGTATACAACATCCTGAACACTTCTGATTTACATACCAGGTGGCAGATATGGAAAGTTTCTGCACTCCGCAGCAGGGGAGAACGAGAGAAAGGAGTTTACAAATGCATAAAGATGGAAAGAGTCTGAGAAGAGGATTCTTTGAAAAGATCCCCGAGTTCTTTTTCTCTCTTCTGCTATTTGCACATTTGCTAATTTTAAGTAATTTGTTATTCAGAATCACTCAGCAATGTTCCAAGTGAGTAAAAGCCTCTGGACCACACATAAATTATGCTCTTCCTATGTCTTTGCTATTTGTTGTTGCTATCACTATATGTTACCATGGCAATATTTTTGTGCGATCGCTGGTTAAGTATGGCTAACAAAGAGGGGCGAGAATATGATCAATGTACTATGCTTTTGACACAGTGTTGTGAACTTAAGAATGTGTTGGGGTTTCTTTTTTTCCTCTGAAAACAAGAAATGTGACAAATTTATGTAAGTTTGGGGAGTTTTGTGAAGTAGTTGCTGGCACCAAAACCAACTTTACTTTTCCTCAAGGAATGAATGCTGGTGTGAGGCCAAAACACATGCCCTTTGCCATCACTCAAATCAGGTATTGTTTGTACAGAGATAAATATATGCAGGGCAAGTAAACAATTAATCCAAAATAATTTTCTGACTCACGTGGTTGTTCTTGTATGGTCTTGCCACCTTTCTTCTAGCTGTAAACATTATCATTCTCCAAAGTATGCCTTCACTGAGACGAATCACATAACTCTGAGAAACATTGGAAAGCAGTAAAAAAGAGTTTAAGAGGTTCTCATACTGGTTTTTGTCAGCAAAGAAAACTGTTGATCAAAAGGTTTAATATTTCTGGCAGTGGATTTCAGCTGGTACCTTTCTGTTTCCTCTCCATCATCTCCTCCTGTATATGAACGTTTATTCTGTGCTTAGCAATTCACCTTTTTTTTTTCAAGCTGGTATCTGTCTAAACCACTACCAGTAGGAAGCAAAACTAACTTGTTCTCAAAAGACATAGTTCAATTCCACCTGGTGTTGCTACTTGAATATCATAGAGGTACCTGTCACGGGACCCCATTCTGCCACGCTACCACAGAAAGCTCTAAAAAATCCGTACAATGTGTAACAATAATGTCCTCCAGAAACACAGCATCCTTGGGCCATGCATCGTTCCTGTAGAGGAATCATATAGAGTTTAAATGATCAGTGCTATATGATCCCAAATGATTGCCAATTTAATACTTCACATACATGACTTCTAAGATGACAATGTCAGTTAGTAAGACTTTCAGAATCTGAAAGATCTGAAGCCATTTATTAATCCTCCTTTTCTTTTTTGGGAAAAAAACCAAAAAGATTGTCCACTTAGCTTCAGATGCTTTCAATGTTTGCATAGTGCTGATTCTGAAAAGAGTAATAATTTTAAGGGTATTTCGTCTGATTTTAAGGGGGGCAGAGCACACATGATGGAAATTAATGGTAACTGTGAATGCTCAGACCCATCCACGTTAGGAAATAGCTAGATTCATTGGTATCTAAATGCTATATATGACATTGTGGGCCTTGGTATCAATGGGATTTTTGTGTTTGAGCAAAATGGGATCAGGGCCCTCTTTCACAGCTTCGGCAACCTGCATACACCATGTCTGAATTTGATCTAAAGGGAAAAAGAGAGATGATTAATTTGCTCTTTCTGTTAGCAAATTTTCAAAAAAAATAAATAACAGTGCTACATATTGTAGCCTATTGACGCTAAGATTCAGCTTTTAAGTGCTTTCAGAGCTAATGGTGTAGCTACAGTAGCAAGTAAAATTTTAGAGAAAATCACTTGAACCATGACAATGAAATTACTGTAGCAGATTTCTGTTGGAAAGCATTTAGCAACTGCAGCACAGTGTTCTTTTTGTGCTCTAATCTAGACCTCTTTGTCGTTCCTTTCTTGACAGATTTTCTTTCCTGGGTAAGCATTTTGAATGGGACTGGAATATTACTGTTTTTCAGGCTATATCTCAATGACATTTGCATATTAAATCAGAACTAGGTATATGAACTTCAAAGGAGTTTTTAAATATCAGAGCTAGAATGTGCACTGGTGTTGAGAAAAGGTAAAAGCCCCATTTTGGTTAGGGATTCTACATGCCTACCCAGGTTGTTCCTTCGGTATCATTTGTGTGAAAAAGAACAAGTGTATAAAACACCTGGTAAAGACAGTTGCATGAATGTGGTTGGCTGAAATAAGTAGGTGTAAATAGCACCAACTTTTAATTACAGCCAATGCCTCGCATGGAGAAACCACTGGTTTCTCTTAATGGACAGGAAAAATCTTACCATCAGAACCCAGCTATTACAATAGTTTCTAGAAGGATCCAACACGAGATATTTTGGGATGTCTTTGTTAGGAGAGAGTGGAATGTTAAAGGATGGCAGCTAGCCTGGTGTAAAATATGCAAGAAGTCTGCAAAAACATGCTAAGTTCTGAACAGAAGTCTTTAGAAAGTAGGAACATAGCAAGGGAAGAAAGAGACATTGTTGAGACACAGGTCAAAGAGCTCTGAGGAGAAATGATCTTTGTAAATGAAAACTTCAGCATGATACAGGGAGCCTGTGCCTGAATGGTCACTTAATACCTCAGCGTTATATTACCTCCCCGTCGTATCATTAGTTCATCGTTGCTAGCTTTTTGTGAGTAGGTAGGTCTTTATATTAGGATATGCCATGGCACAGAACTGTCATATTTTTGCTAATAGTTTCATTTGACTGGTACCTTCTTTTTCATTCCATTATTATAATGTCACTAAAAAGTCTTTGGTAATATGACTTCTACCCTGGTATTAAATAGCACATCACTGAATTTTGGAGTTATTTTGGTTTGTTTTCTGTTACCTTTTCATTTCATGAAGACTTAACTTTGTCTCACTGTGAAACAGAGAGCGCTTTGTCAACTTTCTGTGTGTGGGTGTGTGTGGGGGGGGGGGGGGTGTTAGTAAATTGCCCCTTCTGGTTTGAAACTGGCAATAGTTTTCAAAGTGAAAATTCATACGAAACAGAGATGTACACAAAGACCATTTTTTCAGTGGAACAAAATAAAGAAACTGTAATATCAGTGGTTTGATATTATAAAAACTATCTGAATTAGGATTGAGTTGGAGTACACGACTAGTTTGTAGAGCTGTACATCTGGAAGTATTTCCTTGTAATCAGAGTTAACAGACCAGTGGAGGATGTCTTGGCCGTAGAAGCATATTCCAATTATTTAATGCCAGAAAGCCCCTCTCAGCACCACCACTCTACTTTTTCATGCATGGGGCTTTGCCAAAAAGAAAGGGACAGACCAGGCTTTTCCTGACAGCTGAGCAAGCTTCAGCTGCTAGAATGGCCCTTTAAGGTCAGGAGCAAGCTAGCCCAAATAATGCTGCCCTTCTGATGGGGTCTACTCAGCAACTGCATAGGTCAAGGTGGTAAAGAATGTTTGAAGCTCCTTTCCCAGTCTTTTGGTGATCACAATTTACCTTAAGTAGAGAAACTAGAATGTAGCACATTGCAGACAGCAACGATGGCTTTCCGTTTGCTAGTTATGTTCAGAAGCTGCGCTTCACTAGATCTGTGGAGTCATTCAATTTGTAATAAATAAGTTCAGCTCCCAATTACCCAGCACATTCTTTGTTTTTATTTAACTACATTGTTTTTCATTGTGCTGCAGGGTATATTTTGCAAATTATGTCACTTCTAGTTACTCTCTTGAGTCTGACTGATGTTAGAGCACCGACCTGAGATCGAAAGTCAAACACTAAAAAGCAAAATAACATTTGGTTCATCACTGTGAGTCTCAAAAAAGATATCCACAACAGCTCCATTTTCCATTAGTCCTGAGCCCAGAGGGGTTTAGGGAGATGTGGGATTATGCTGAATATTAGGCAGAACTACAAAAAGCTTAATGAGCAGTTTTCCTGTTTGGTTGATTTTGTCACAGCTCTGCTAGAATTCTTTCAAAAACTTGAATCTTTACTTTGTAAGGGCCTAATGTCATTAAGTATCTCAGAGGAATCTAAAGAAAGGTTGACTTTTTTTCTCCTTTTTTTTCTTTTTTTTTTTCACTTCCCTGGAGGCATTTTTTTTTTTTTGCAGACTGTAGGAAAGATGAAAAACCTGACTAACTATAGCAAAACATGCACCTAGCAATGCATAAGGACTGCAAATGTGCTTGTTGCTTCACTGGTAATGCAAGAGGAAAGGTGTCTTGCTGCTCTTCCCCCCCATTCCTTTACTACAAAAGAGCACTCCACTACTTCACTACTGTGGAGCCTAAATTTTATGCCTAGGTTGTAATAAGTTGAAAAATATCCTGACCAAAAGCTACACTACCACCAGAATTAGCAAGACAACTGTAAGCAGACTTCAGCCGCTGCAGAGATCAGAAAGGAAATTTCACTTACTGTGTAAAATAGTCTGAAGTGTTTGATGTATGACGAGGTGTTTGGCCACTGCAGGAGATGAGCTTCTGGACTTGATGGACAAAAGAAAGGACAGTGTGACAGCTGCTGTATGTGTACAGTGTAATGGACTCCTGTACAAGAAGAAGAATCCATTTGTTTACTGGATAACATGATAGATTATAAACACCATGATTCTCTGACTTTTATAAAATTCTTAAAGAAGCAGATATAGGGCAAGCAGCTCAGTAATAAGCATCCCAACAAATAAGTCAGAAGTTTTCAAACCAGAAGTTCAATGCAAATCACCACATGTGAATGAAAATCACTCACAAAGAGAGAAGGGTTTTTTCACCAAACAATTTTGCCAAATCATTGTGTATTAGGAGCAACATGAAGCTGCTGATGCTATAAGGCATGGCATAAATACATAAGCTACCATTGTGGAGACTGGAGATGAAAAAGCTGTATGTTTTTAATTTGGGGGTGGGGGTGGGTGGGTAAGGGATATGTGGTTTACAAAGGGAAGGGGAGATCAAAGCAGAGTATGTCAGGTGGCCCCAGAGGGACTTTTAAGTTATAGCAGGGACTGGAGTAATTTGTGAGATGCTTTTAATTTCCTGTGCTACTAGTAGAAGAGAGTTTTTTAATTTTGTTTGCCAGAATTGTTGGAGAAGCAGCTAATAGTTATTTCATGAAAAAAAGATGCTGGATAAGTGGCTAATTTTTAGAAGATTTCTTTGAGCTGAAGCATGAAACTATTCTGGTTGAGTTTTGTGAAGATATATTTCGGTTATATGTACAAAGTGCTTCAAGATTCTTTGAGATGAAAGACTATCTATGTAAATGCAAGATATTAATTAATGCACTTCATGCATTTTATTTCTGAGAATATATATGATTCCTGACAAATTAGTTTGTCACAGTTCGCCATGTAACTACTTCTTTCAGATTTTCCCCACAGACTTAAGAGCACAGCACTTTATATTTTTCATTGAAGAATAGATAAAAATGAAACCTGTTTTGCTCTTCATTGACTTTCTAAACATATTTTTATTAATTAAAAAAAGGTGTGCATACATATAAAGAACTTGAAGCTATCATAATCTATATAATGACTGTACTTGCTATAAACTACTTGCCTTTGAAAATGCTAATAAGAGCAGCGTAGATATTCTGCCAAATTTTTCCTAGAAGTAGCTTGTTGAAGTATAAAACTAGCTATTGATAGAGACACTGCACTCCATGTGTGTGAATATTTTAGTTTTCTGGGGTTTATTCAGGTAGTTTATAATTAGTTCACTGAAAATTCAAAATCCAGTTGGGATAATAGAAAAAGCAATAACTTCCCCTCTGCCATTTTCCAATCTGTGTTAAGGAGCCAGATGTGAGAAGGTGAGATCTACTCTTCCTAAAGTCCTGGAAGAATGGAAATAATATGTTTAAATCACTAAGTGCATAAAAATACTTAGGTCACTTAATTTGCATTTGTACTGAAAATCAGTTTATCAATACTTTAATTTTCTCGTGAACCAGACATATTTGAGACAATTTTATTTAACAAATAAAATTTCAAAATGTTTGGTTTTTTTATTTTAAGCCAATTCTGATTTCCATGCTAATATAATTGATGCACATTGACTTTAAAAAAAATCATTATCATTATTTCCTAACATAATAAAACTAAACAGTAGAAATGAAGTAAAAACATAATGTAGTCATATATAAACACTAAGTTAAATACATACATGTACGTTCAGTGCAGCAGCAGGAAACACCAAATTCTGTCACCCCAGAAGAGTCAACCTTTCTTTAGACAAATGACTAACACATACAAACAAAAATCAAATTAGAATTGGTTATTTAGATCAAAGGTTTTGTTATTAATTTAATTACAGTTAAAACCCAGTGATTTATGCTGCTTCAATTTCAGTCACTGCTGTAAATATAAGTCAAAGGCAGGTTTGGTTTCACACAGGAAAATTTTCAACATTGTGTATCTGATATCAGAGTAAATATGTAGGGGAAATCAGTTAAACTTGCCATATTTCAATATAAAATATTCTGATAGAAAAGCAGATATGGAATTATTGACATGAATTTACTACCTTAAAAAATGTGTTTTGAAAGCAAGATCATTAAGATATCATCTGCAGTCTTGGAAATTTACAGCTCATACTGTTTATGTAAATACCACACAGGAAGAAACTCAGCTCGCTAGGCCTACCATCAAGAATGCACAATCTATTGCTCTGAAGAGAATAGCTGCTAGGAGAATCGATGCAAATGCAGTTTCTTTTCTCAGTAGAAAGCTCCTGAACAGGGTTCAGCCTAAGTTCAAAGATTTTGTTGTGTGGAAATACAATATGGTTATACTATGCTACACTTGGAGGTTATAGATTCATCACCTGAGGCGGAAGATGCATAACTACTTGGCTGACAGGCATATGAACGTGTTGGCTTGGCTCCCTTTATCTGGCTTTCATGATTTTTGTATTTCCTCATTCAGGGCTGAGACTAAGCAGTCTTAGTTATGGCATCTCCACCTTTTTATTTCACTTTTATGTCTTTTCTGGAAATAGGTAAGGAATGAGATCCATTTAAAGAGAATTGGTTGTTTAGATGTATGTTAAAATGTACCTACATTAGAATACAAGACCTTTAATTTTTCTGATCCAGACAAATTCTCTTTGAATACGGTAAGACCTTCTTTTTCTCACAACATAACCTACAGCTATTTCCAGTGAAGGTAATGGAGCTAGACCAGGATGAAACTGATGCCAAATTTTGACCAGAGATATCAGATGCAGAGATAGATGTATAATAAGAATCCTGACTCAAACCATCAATAGGCCAGCATTATCCAGATTTTAGTTTCGTTTTCTATAGTATGAAGGTTTATGCATCCATACTGGCTGTGCCAAGCTGCCTGTGATTCCCTGTTAATTTTTAACCCCCTTGGCTGCTTCCAAACCCAATCTGAAACATGAGTAAGGATCTGTAAGATAAATACTGTGCTAGAAGTCCTAAAACTTAGGAGCCAGAGAAAGGAGAAGATCCTATAGTGTTCAAAATGAATGAAAGGCTGCAGAGTGGCCTCAGAAAACCTATGGAGGAAAGTGATCTTGTAAAATGCCCCAGAAATAGATGGGGCAGCTGAAGCTTATACCTCTGCAAGTGTGCAAGTCCATCAACATGTTGCTGTGTGCACTACCACGTGTTTCATTAGCTTAAAGGCTCAAAAAGCCATTCCTCTGGCAACTAAAATAAATTTTCAGGAAGGTGATGTGGTTCCATGACCAGGGTTTGGAAATTCCTGCTCAGAGGGGAGATTTGCATCAGCTTTCTAGGATACTATTTCTCTGGACACATTAATCATTGAAGGACTTGTAAAAATTGGTTTGAAAATGTCAACAAGAAGCTTCATTCACTCAGGGAAAATGCTGCACATTTCTGGAACTTGAACTATAATTTTAATATTTGATATGATGTTGGATGAAGGGACAACATACTTTCCTGGCTAGTATATTTGAGTATTCAAGTATTATTTTTGTTAGAAGTTGATAGCAGGCACAAGTAAGGGACAAGTAGGCCTGTTTAGAAACAAAATCTATTTTGAAACCTACGGATCCTGGCAGATTCAAATTAGTGAAGTAATGGAAGTATAAAGGGCAGGAAGTGGCATAGTACATGTCATTACATACTAGCCAAACAAAGGGAATGTTTATACGACAAACCAACAACAATAGTTACTAATAATTGCCTTACATTTCAGAGCAGGCCTAATGGATTGTAGCACTTTAAATTCAGTGAGTTAGGCATAGCATAAAATTGAGGCTTCATCCAAGTGAAGTGATTAAAAGATACCTGTAGACTGTTCAGAGGAGGCCCTGGATTTATGCATTTTGACAAGATTGCACTTTGGATAGCTATGTCAAGATGTGAGTGAAACACTAAAAAGGCCATCTGGAGTTGTGGTAGTTGTAGTATTTGATGTTTTGTTCTCTGCTTGTACTAGAAGTAGTTAATTAATGCGAAAATGTAATAGTGTGTATGTTTGTAAAATCAAAATTACAATTTAGTCTGAGCAAAATGATGGCATTTTTATTCAGATTTCTGTAGTTGTTGGTGCATCTGTTTTCAGTTGTTTGATGAGAAATGTTAAATGTGTCTTTCTGTGTTTATTTGCCCTGTACTTGGTTTCAGGTTTTTTAGTAGTAGATGAAATTGAAACTTCTATAAATAAGGTTATCCAAATCTGGCTGCATATCAGGGGTCTACAATGTGTATACTTTTTAATAATCATGATCCTTACTATTAATCTGTCACTATATTTTTGGTTTATGTGTATCATGCACATGGGATAGCTGAAAAAAATCCTGAAGTAAAATTGAGGATTGTTCCAAAACTGCTTCTAAACCCACAGTTTTTTCATTGTTGAAATGTTTAAAAATTAACTCTTAAATAATTATCTGAAAATTAAAGCTGCTGTAGATCTAGATTTCTGAAACATGCTCCAGTTTTCCAAGTCCCACGAAGAACTGGAATTCTGATAAACTTGTGATAAACCTCTCTAATAAACTTGTGTCGTCACTGTTGAGATCCTTGAAGTTTACTGTTTCAAATCGAGCTGATGACTGGTGAAAGCAATATTTTACGGCCAGAAAAGTCCCTCTCTTCATTCTCTTTAAGTCCCCTCTTAATTATTACATACTTCAGTAGATGCTTAGCCTGACTAGAAAAGACCCTTTTACCCAAAATAAATATGAATATTTAGCTAGAGGTGCAGCATTTTGCTTGACTGAAAACAACATACTAGTGTCATGTCAGTTCTGGCAAGGAAGCCAGATTAGATGTTCCCACCTCTCTCTGCCCCCAGACGTTCATTTCAGTGCTGCAGTTCATTGCCTTTTCAATTCACTGGTACAACAGCTTTTGAGAATAAACTGCAAACCAGTCAGCTACAAGGTTCCTGGTTTTAGAAAAACAACTGAGCAAAAACCCCAGCCCTCAACAACAATAAAGAGGGTCTGACCTTAAATAAAGATGATTTCAACCCTGCAATGCAACCATAAAACCAGCAGTGTTGGTAGAACAGAGGAGGCAGTGGCCAGGGATGCAGGGCTCATTAGGTGCAGTTGGTAAGATCACAAAGGGCATTTTTCTGAACTTTTTTAGGGGTTTCTCCTCCAAGTTTGGTGCATTGTCAAAATCTGAGGTTTTCCATGTTGACTAGAAAGGGAATTTAAACTCCATGCCAATATAATTGTGAATTTTATGTAAACATGATGAAAGATTAGATGTAAATAAATATGGCAATAAGGACAATGAAAGCAGCTCCTAGTACAGAAATGAAGGAAATGGGTGGAATCTGAGTACTCCTGGATTAGGTGAAACCTGCACTAAGGGGTACTTATATAAGTCTGGGACATTAAGATATTTTTCTAAATTGTCTTTCCAAACTGGGACTGATTTTTATTCACCTGAAAGTTTAAAAGTTCAAAACTATTATGTTTGTTAGGGCAAGCCCTAGAAGTTTAAAACTGCAAAACTATGTTTGTTAGGACAAAAAAATTGGTGTTCTAAAATTGAATATGAGCCTGAAGTCATGTGATAGTAGGTGAGATATAAATCCTTCAGAAAAAAAATAGTGAAAATATTAAACACTAATTAAAACCATAGTTACATATTTTATTAAAAACACTTTACAGATGTCCTTGCAGAAAATCCAGGGAGCATTCCTCAATGACTAGGAAAACTGAAATGCAAGGATTTTTTCATGTTAGTGTGCTTCATCTCATCTGAATTTGTAGCATTGCTGGTATTTAAACATGGATGCATCTTTATTTTACTTGACTTTTCATTACATGTTCATTGCAATTCTGACTAAAATGAATCCAGTTAATTAATCCAGGTAAGGAAGGGTTTGCTGAATCTGAGTTTCTACCTTTGGTAGAAGGCAGAGCTCGACTCAGTGAATGTTTATGAATAGAAGATTTATCTGTAAACTCTGTAAACAAAGCACAAGTAGATCGCTTTTGTTGGTGAGTTTTACATAACTTTTTTTGTTTCATTCAGGTCCTGGTATGAAGTCAGCTGAGGCCAATGTGAGAGCAATATGATGGGAGGCATAAAACGGATACCTTGCATTGTGATGGTGTGGGATGCCATGGGTTCCACTTCTGGCTTAGCTGCACCCATCCTTTGTGATCTCAGGTAAGTCACTTACCACCTCTGTGTCTTAGTAGCAGTTACAGTTCTCCCTATCTCACAAGACAGTTCTAAGTAAATAGGAAGGTGATGAGAATATGATTGCATACGTAGAATTGTGTCTGATAATGACTTAGTAGTTTGATTTGTTGTTGCTGATAATACTGTAATTAATTTTAAAAATGCTATGTTTCACTTTCACTGTTATGGGGGTTATTGCCTGTACCATTTTCCTCAAGAGCCTCTTTCTCTCAGGAATATTTTTAAGAATAGGAAAAGTAGTCACTTGCCCACGACAACAGACTGCCTACCTTGTCTTTGCCATGAAAATAGGGTTCGAGCAGTACCCAGCTCCCATTCCTCCTTGAGGAGAAGCCAAGATATGTGTGGCTGCAGCTGTTGCTGGGCAGGGAAGTATCCCTGTGCCTCCCTTCTCCCTTGTAGCTGCAGGGTTGACCTACACATTCCTCCCTTTCACTCCTCCTCTGTATGAGGGCCAGCTCTGGTCTAGCTACTCCCCTTCCCTGCTTACCCAATGGCCCAGAGCATGAGAGAAAGGGTTACTGCAGTGGGGAAGGTAGGGGAAGGACTTGAACAACAGTAGGAGTCACCAGTTAAAGCGGAAAGGCTGAGGGCTGGCTCATGGAGGTGGTAGGGAGTTCTCCAGAATCCAGTGTTTTGATTGAACTTCACTGAACATTATTTGCAGTACCCAAAGGCTCTCATCCAACTATGAGAACTATTGGATAACCAGAATTGTTTTTTCCTGAACATAGATTACAACCTCATCAGCAGAGAGTTTCTCTGTCCAACTTAATTTGTGATTTGATACTTACTTTAAAGTTGTGTCCAAACAATTTCATTTCTTTACTAACAGCTAACTAACAGAAAAACTGTGTACAATTAATTCTTTCGGAGATAACAGAAAAAGTTCATTGTTGTGACTTTTTAAGTTCTGGTTGTAGACTTCTACTTAGAAGAGAGCTTTTTGATGTTTTTATTATTGTTGTTTTATTCACCTCTATCTTATCTAAACGGCCAGTTAAAAAGCATCCTAGCTATTATAGTTCATGTCCAAAAGCTGTTATCACTTAACAGCTGCTTTTGTTGTTTTTATAGCCATATGCCACTTAAAGCTTATTTGATCTCCTCAAATGACCTTATTGTGCACTCTTATGCGATCCTATTTTAAAGAGATTTAGGTGCCTACAGCTAGAAACAGGCTCAAACTGGGGTTTTCAGAACTGTTTAGCAGTCTGACTTGAACCAAAATCAGTGTCTGTCAGGCTGCTAATAAACCCCTCTAGATTCGTGTCTGTCCTTTTAGAAACCTCAGTGACCTTGACGAGAACCCACAGATCCCTCATGTTACCCCAGAGAAAGTGAGAACTCCCACAGGGCTGCCTTTGGCATGGTACTGGTGAAATGGGAATGCCTGGAAAGCTGAAGTTCATAGCTTGACTGGGAGATCAGGTGGAACAAAAAAGTGTTCAAATAGCAACCGAATCTCAGAAAAATAATGGATGTGGATGTGAAGGTCATCAGCTACATTTCTTTTTTATTTTCTTTGCCTACTGGGTCTACCTCAGCTCAGGCCTTAATAACAGTGGCATCCCCCGTGTAGTTCTCAAAAGACAACTAGATATTGTGTGTCCTGGCACAGTCTGTGCCATGGCAAACAGGAAGACTCACAACAGTCTGCTCTGAAACTTAAAAGCTGTATAGGAATGTTACTTAAGGTGTGTATTTCCCATACCTGCCATCTTTCTTTTCTTGGAATGATAAATTGGGGCTATTTCAAACAGAAAATGTTTACACTCAAAGGCACTTTGACTACAGTGGCAATTAAGGTGTTAATTTAATGCCAGGAGACAAAGATGGAGCAAACACAGTAGCTCTCGGCTGAAAGGCTGATCACAAATTAAACTAGCGCAAGCTCTATAAAAGTACTTCTCTAGTAGTTAAAAGTGAGTCTCTCATGCAGCAGAATGAAACACATTGGAACTGAAAAGCAAGCTTGTTACGTAGCTTGAGTTAAAAAAATTTCTGTTTATGTTGTAACAACCTGTGTTCCTTTTGGTCATGGCCTGAAAGCTCTAAACTTGAGGGACAGAGTCATAGGGGAAAACTCTTTCGCTGACATTTTTTTATTTCTTTGGGGCTGCTTTAAGCTGCTTTGGCAAACTAGCTCACTCATGTTGTTTTGCTTTCCTGCAGCTTCACACAGCAAGTTACTTCTTTTCCAGCCTTATGCATCTCACCTCTTTTATCTTTTTTTGTTTTGGACACTTGCTTCACTTTCAAGCTCACTATTGTAGTATTTCACTACTGAAAAATAGTTTTCTCTTATCCTTTTTATAGCACTAATATGTGTTTTTGCTATGTACTTCAGGCAAATTTGAAAAACACAAGACACAGAGGGCCAGATTCAGAACTGGATTCACATACCTCAGTTCCACCTGAGCTGCAGTTTGGGAGTTTAGGACCAAGAGCCATCTGCATATAAGCTATGCTTCATTGCTTAAGTTAATCCATAGGCACATAGTTTTCTTGCCTGTAAAATTGCTTTAGTATGTGTTCATGGTGCAGTGCAATGCTGTGCAGAACCCTAAACCTGTATGAAGTAATAGTACAGAATCTTGCAGATAAATGCGTCCAGAAGCAATCTGCCTGCATTAGCACGGTCCTGAAATGAGCTAATGCACAGCTGTTTGTTTAAAGCTATGAGTTTATCTGTCATGTCTTCATTGAGTAGAATGAGATGAGGAGTGGCCAGGAAGGACTGGTATGCAAGTGAAAGATGCCTGGTGGATAAGAATTGTTTCCTAATGCTGCCTTCTCTTTCTCCACTTTCACTTAAAGAGCTAGTAGCCAAGATTGGTATACCCTCATATATTTTGCTGGGCTTCTTGTGCTGTGCAGAGCATCCACCAGCAGAATACCTTCTATGGCAGTTCACCTCTGCTTGGCCAGGCATTGACACCTGGCATGCCACTCTGAATCCAGGGAATTCTCCTGATTCCTAACATAATTTTGAAGAAAAAACAGCCCTTTGCATCATCTCTAGGCTACAGTCAAATACCAGAGGACAAAGCTGCTCAGAAGTAGGCATCTGTCCTACTACTGTAGTTAGATACAGTTAATTGCCTACTAACCATTACTTGACTTAACAACAAAGACTTTGCACAAGTTTCCTAGGCGATTTATCAACAGAGAGAGACTGAAATAGTAATGTTGAGTTATAGCTAATCAGAGCAATTCACTGAAACAGCAGACAAAAATCTGATTTTCATGACCTTAAATTCTTTATGAACAATTAGCAGGAAACAATGCAGAAAACTCTTCTTGAAGCTTGAGAGGAAACCTTGCAGATTTCAAGTCAGGCTCATTTTATTAACCAAGGTTATAGATGACACAAGTCTTTTCAAGAAAAATGAGTGAATCTTTTTTGTAGCATTGTCATCATCATCTTTCAGAAAAAAATTTCCAACTCCATAGTATGAATTTCCTTGAAGTATATTGTAATAGTCACTCAAAACATAGATGTCTATCAATGATGTTTGGGTGTTGAGAAGATTACAAATAAACCCCAACATCAAGTAATCCATGTATGTGTTGTCTTTAGCAAGTTATAGAAAATTTTCAGCCTGAAATCTAAGCCTTCTCAAGGTATAAGGTATCTGTGATCCATGAAAAGAAAGAACTGAGAAAAAAATGTCCATAGTAATAGGCTTGTATTTTGTACAGAGCATCCAAAATAGTCTCAACTGTTCCTGGCTTTGGAGCCATTATTAGCTATTTGGCTAATATAATATAAATGCTGTCCTAAAGCATCCAACTGCTGTTTCCAATGAAAGAGGAGTGAGTTGTGGGGGAAGATGAACAAAAAATGTAGAAACAGAAAATTATTAGAACTTGGTTAAAATAGAAAAAGTGAACTGAAGCTGTGTTTAAAAACTGTTATTCCAAAGGGATGGAGAAGAGAATAGGAGCGAACAGTATCTTTTGGATAGGTGTAGCTAGACTTATGATCAACTAAGTAATAGGCTTGATCAATTAAAAGATATAATGCAGTTTGCCTTGTCTATCAAGAATAAGCGTGGATGATTCTGCTGCAAAGTGACATGAAGGAGAGTATAAAGAGATAATGAAGATTGTTTTATTCTGTGTTTGTCGGTTACAACAATCTCTAGGTGCAAAGACTGTGCTGGTCTTTTTAGCCCAGTTAGGTTTGGGGGGGTTTTTTAATTGTTTTGTTGAAGTAAACTGTCTGCGCTTTTGGGTGCTATTCAACCTGCAGAGATTTTTGCACATGTACTGTATTATAGCTGGTACTAATTTTCAGAAGTTAAATTTATAGGCTTTGTATGGAATGCTTGTAAACCTGCACCACGTCTGCAGGTGTGACCATTATATCTATTAGCTCAATTCTGTTTTCAAGTTTCTCTGGGGATGAGTGATCCACAAACTGCAATAACACATAATGTTGTATTGAAATTAATGGTTTCTATGTTGTTGTGATTCCCATTTTCTAGTCCCCAAGCTCTGATTCCTCTGCAAGCAAAATCTTTCACAGGTATAAGCATCAGTTCATTGACAAACTTAAGAATGTGCTTAATTTTAAACGTGAATAGTTCCCCAGATATGTCATTAAAAGAGCACCAGTAATACAACTCCACATTTCATATAGTACTTAGCAAATACAGACAAAGGATACAGGTGTAATGAAAGTCAGAGGTTTTTTTCCAAAGAGTCATTTCTAGTTCATGATGTTATTAAAAGCAGCAGTGTAAGAATGAAAGCATGTACACAATGGGAGCAGGATTAGCCTTAAAATTTATGGCATTTATAAGGAAACAAGACTCTCAAGGGCATTTTAAAGGACTGTCTCACTCTATTGTACATGACTATATATCAGCACTTGATTATCACAGGTATAGCTAATGCAGTAGCTGGAAAAAAAGTTGGGGCAGCAAAAAAAGACAGATTCACTAAAATACCTGCATTTATACTCTTTAACTGCATCCAGTGCCATGAGTTATAAATGCTCTAGAATGAAGTCATTTACAAGCTGTAATTGTTAAATCAGAAGTTGAACTGATTTTTTTCTGTCTACATCAATCTCTGAAATGTAACAATGAAAGGAAGTTGGCAAAATCAAATGCGTGCTCAAAAAAATCAAGGTACAATAGATTCCTTACCTTTAGATTATTTGAATAAAAGAAGTCCTAAAATACCTAGGAATGTTGTTGTTGCTATTATTATTATTAAAATAAAACCGTCAATTATCCTAACCTTGTTGAACTAAATAGTTCATCCCTGTGATGCTATTTCTGGCACTGGGAGAAGTTTTCAGATGGCTGGCCAGATCTTTATTTGGTAGAAAATTTGCATTCAGTAGAACTCCACCGACTTGGTTCTGAAATTCTGTTTTCCCTTCTGTTTGTACACTTAGCTCCTGGTTGCTAGCAGTGTCTATTTTTTGTAGCTCTTAGCTCAGTCATAAAAAGAAAATATTCGTCTGTTAGCAGTCCTACAGAGAACTGTGTTTTCTCACCAAAGCAGAAGTAATATAAGAATAGAGACTTGAAAAGTTCCTTTTCTATGTTCTTATCTACCATTATGAGCAGGGAATTAGTACAACACATTTCTAAGCAAAGCTAAAATTGTTTCTAGCTCACGTCACTAGTATTTTTTTATCAGGTCTGAATATAACCAACAAATATATCCTACTGAATCCTACATATCTCAGACCTTTGAACTTTACACCAAATAGGATTTGATCATAAAAAATTCATAGCATCATTTTCACTCCTACATTTTACAGCTGAGATTTGCAGAGATGACGGCACTTTGTTCTGGGAGAGGAAAGCTAATATATGTCTAAAAGGCTATGAAATCATGAACGGAGGCAGTAATATATACACATGGAAACTAGTAATATATAAATATTCCTGTTGAATACCATTCTGAACACAAGAAGTTTTCATTAATTCCTTAAGGGTTGGTCAACCTAGTCAGTTTATTTGTAGTCAAACACTGGAATAGATCACGCTACCAGGACATCTGCTGAATAAACTGAGCCATCTGCTTAAAAACTGATGGCACAATATAGAACACAATGTTTATAATCAACAATTTCAGCACAACTAGTTTCTCATTTCTATAAAAATGTAATTAGAGCAAGTGTGTTGTAGCTGCAAAGCCAAGTTTCCACCCTTCTGCACTCTCAGTGCTCATGATGGAGAAGGAAACAAAGTAGATGTTACCCCTAACACCTGGGCCTGTAGGTCCAAGATCTGAACAGATGATGGAGAAGAAATAGGGCTGTGAAGAATGGTCCTCCTCCCTCTCTGGCACACAGTCCTGCAACCAGCCTAAGCGGTGCTGGGTGGAATTTTGAGGAAAAAAAAGAACTAAAGCTCACATGCAATATTACACTTGACTAGGTGTTAGTTTTCCTTCTTTCTGCAGCAAAGTCATGAAGGAGGAATAAATAAATACCCAGCTATTAAGTCCACTATCAGGAAATCAGTCTATACTAAACTGGCTTTCCCTTGGTTAAAGTAACTTCACACTCAGAGGGAATTTATGTATCAGGCAAAGATGCATTTCAAGTCCCTGATACTAGCCATTCTAGTCTGGACCAGATCATGTTCAACAGTAAAGTGAAGGATGGGTTATTAATGACTTTCAACTTTTTAAAACTTTTTTTTTTTTTTTCTGTTTGAGACTGCAACCTATCTGTGACGTTAAGGGAAAATGCATTTATGTCTCAAACTGATTTAGGATGTGGACTCAATTTTAATGTGATGCCAAAACCATTCCACTTGAAAAGTGAATCTACTTTTATTTTATGTTTACAGTAATGGGCTCAGCTTGAAGAGCTCTAGGGGGTTTCACTGAGAACAATTCATCCAAATATTGTCGTAACTCAGATCGTATATTTTAAGCATTGTGGGTGGACTGTTGAGTAACACCTACCCTTATTGCCTTTGACGGGAACCAACGTTATTCAGCCCTGTGATAAAAAGTCCTTTTCCTCTTCTACCTTCAACATGCTACCATGCTACCTCTGGGAAAATACAAGTTGGCTTGAATTCTGTGCTGTTTCTGAACTGCGTTTGTCCAAGGTGGATTGTGTGTCTGCATGGGTGGTATGCTATAAATTTTGGTCCTGCATTTCTATTTTTTACACCCATAGTATACGCAAGATGGATCGTAGGCCTGTTCTGTAGTAAAACGTATAAATGTCTCCCTCAGGAATGATATTTAGGATAGGTGTTGCCAAACTATGGATTACTCTTCCAGAGCCTTTCCAGCATATCCTGGCCTTGCCTTAAGGAAGAGCATTGTTGGAAATGGTAGGTCTCTGGATAGCTGGGGGATTCCTCATGCTTAAGGAATTCATATCTGCAACTGTAAGGCACATGACCCAACAGGTTCTTGATCTTTTTACATCTTTGATAGCTGGTCTCAGTTAATTCAGTGGACAAAATTACTTAAGTAGATAGAGACTTGGATGTCAGCCTTCATGCACAACATTTTGTTAGGGCAGTGTGGACAACAGGTAAACTTTAACCCATTGTTGTGTTAATACTTTTGTGCTAACTGTAACGTTATTTCAAAACTCTAATACAGCTTGAGTCGACTTTATATCTAATATATCTAATGAATTTTGATCAGCAGGCTGAATGAGAGGTCATTCCAAAGAATTCAGCAAGGTTTAGAAGAGAAAGATTTTGATAGGCACAAAATTTAAGCTATGTGATAAGATCATGCATTCTTCTGCTATTAATGTAGCTGTTCTTAGATTTTTTTGTTAATAAAGAGGTTTTTTTTCTTCAGAACAAATTATGTAGTATCCTTTTGAAACCTTCCTATGTAGGAGGTCTGGTTTTTATACTCATATATATTACCTTATACATCTGCAAATTTTCTTTTGTGTGCATGCAATCACTTAAATTAAAATAACAGATACCTTTCTACTCAAATTGCAAAATCAGTTCAATGTTTAAGCATTTACTCATCTTAAAGGTGTAAATAATCCTGCTGAGTGCAAACATGCTGAGACAATGCCAAATGAGCTTTTGTGATTTCAACAGAAATTATGTTCTAAAATTAGGCTGGAATAATTTCTAACCACAGTTGTGCACATCTTGTTTTCCTCACTTTAAAAAAGATTAGTGTCATCTCAAATTCTTTTATTGTTGATATTTTTCACATTATTGTTTTGCACTGAAACCAGTGGTCATTATCTCTCTTGGATACAGAAGGAACATACCTTTCTGGAGAGTTTTATCTTCTTTCTCTCCGCTTGCAAACTGTTTTGCATGCCTAGGACCATTTTTTTTAACCTTGCACAGTCTAGATGGTCCAGACTTCAGAATTCCAAAATTCCGTGAAGGATCCCTGGCATTTAAATAAGTGCCAGTGTGGGTGAGGCTAAAGTATGTCTAATGTGGAGCTCAGTCCTGAAATGCTAGCCAAGCAGCTGGCATTTAGGCTGACATTGATCAAAAGACACTACTCCTGATTTTGTGAAGTCTGCCAAGATGAAAATATTTCTTTCAATCTGGCTCTGTCATTAAGGCGGTTCTCCACATATTTTAATGCTAGGGGTAAGCCAGATCTCTTTCATGTTACATTCAAGCATGTTTTAGCCAGAGAAAACAGGCTCTCTAAAGCCATCACAATAATGGGGTGATTTTAAAATCTCCTCTGGGCTTAATAAAATGTGGTAGTTTTGGTGAAATTTCTCTGATAGACCTTTCTGTTAATGCTTATCTAGATAATGCATCTTCCAAATGTTCTGACCAGAGTGCTTGTGATATTAAGAAGACTTTGTCATGTAGCTCCACAGATGTTTTTTCTGCACCTTTTTTATTATGAGTTGGGGTTAGAATTTCACAGCTATGCTGAAGGGTATTTTGTATTCTCCATGCATCTAGCTATAGTCATAGTGAATTCCCCAGGGGAATGGGGGAAGAATAGACTTTTAAAAGACAAGCTTGCTGAAATGAATGCCGTGGTTACTGCCAAATGCTGGATGAGTTATCACAGTACAACTGCTTCTTACCCTCTTTAATATGGTGTCTCATGAACAATATGCATTTTGAATGTCTGATGGTCAATGCAATATAGAACAAGTTACCATCAAAGGAAATGGTCTATCAAAGTGCTCCAGATGTAGATGAAATGTGTATTTTCAATTGATTTGCATCTTTGGGAAGCAGAGGGAGAAAATATTTTCAGGCGGTGTAACTAAGCATAGTTCCATTGATTTTTGGTGGCAATTTAAAGATTACAGACATCTTAGGGCCTGGCTGCCTAGTCAGAGACTAACTGCTAAAGCAGTCTTACTTCAGATTTGCTGAAAACTGGAATTCGGTTTGTTTCTTTCAGTTCCTAGTTCATTAGGGAACAGACAGGAGGAGCATTTTTTCTTATTTTTTTTTTAAATGTAGCCTGGTACGTAAGCTGCTGCATGAAACTGGTTGGCAGAATTAAAAGATGGAGAAAAAGCAAGGTAGGCAAACTTTTAAATAAGCATATAAGTTGTTCTAGTGAAAGATTTAGGTCAGTGTCTCAGTGGACAGTTCTACAAGCTCTTTCATATTAATATTAATTTACTTAAACTGCAATGAAAAACTTCTCTTGATATATGTGGCCATTCTTAAAAAAGGAAAAAAAAAAAAGAACACCAAACAATTCAACTTGTGGCTTTTCCTTCTGAGATCTTTCCAGTGGCCAAAAATATGCAACCCTTAAGGGAGACGCCTGACTTAATACACAGATTGTTAGTTTGGTTTTATTTATTCGGGAAGCTTTGTGAGTAGAGTTGCACTTAAGTATTGTACATTGGTGGTCACAGAGCAATGCCGTAGGGTCTGACTGTCCAGAGATTAGAAAGCAAATAGCCTCAACTATTCCTGCCTTAATATACAATACACAGCCCAACACTCTACTGCAGTGTATAGCTAGTTGGCCACCTAGCCAGCTCACGTATCTGACACACAGATATACAGTCCTTAGTATCCCCAGTACATGTGTTTTGCTCTTGTCCTGCCTAGAATTTTCTTGCTTGCCAGCTGCTCTTTGAGCTGAGTACCAAGTATGTGATGTTCTTCAAACCATGCTTGGTCCTGCTCACTTACAGTTCTTGTTTTCATTCCTCTGACCAAATCTACAACTTCTAGGCCAATATATGGCCCTGAAAGCAATTTCATAACTTCCAAGTTCTCACTTATACTTGTTTACAGTCAAGTAGGTGTAAGCCAAGAATCGGAATCAGTTGGTGAGTTGGATGTCTCATATGACTGTGTTCTGCTGTACTGGCTCAGCTGGGAGTTTGGAAACACTTTAAGCGTATCGATTGCATTTCTGTAGAGTGTCTCAAACAGACCTACCTTCTTTCTCATTTGCAATTACATGAACTGTTATTTTTCCCATTTTTTGAGTACAAAATGAGCTTAAGCAGCTATTTCAAGAGAAAAGTAGCACGTATTAGAACAGCATTGGCAAAGTAGTGTGTGTGTATATTTATGTGTATGTACATAAGCTTGCTGTCAACAGGAGTTACAAGCAGAGGTTCCAAAAATAATGACGATTGAGCAAAAACTTCTTTTTTTTTTTTTCTTCAAGGTTTCCATTACCTATATTTGACTTTTGATGGTGCCTTCCATGGCTGGTTAGCTCTAGGATTCACTAACAATGTATGCTACACTAAAAACCTATTCCCACTAAAGAAAAATTCTTATATTCTTACTGCAGTGATTTGCTTTATATGTTTGCCACAGCTTTAGAGACATAGTATTCAGAAACGTAGTTAAGGCCTTGACAGAGTTGACAATTTCTACAAAAGGACTAGAAACAGTTCTGTTAGTACACCTAGATCCCGGTATAGACTTTTGCAACAGACCTGGGAAAGCTTTGAAAATGCCTGGCTTTAATTAAACTCTTAAAAGTTTTGAAGAACTCTCCAATTTCCATCTGTTTCAACTTGTCAGCAGATCACAAGTTCATTTCCGAGCTTCTTGCTCTCTTGGCACCCACGGAGGACATTGCAGCTATCAGCCATCCTTATAATTCTTCTTGGTGTCCTTCCGATTTGTTCACACTGGATGCTACCATCTATGCAGCGGTGTAGTTGGAGGCTATGTAACAAACAGCTCCACTGGTTTCACTTTATGTTTTCACTTGTGGATGAAGAAAATATATCAGAACTATGCATTTGGCCACCTCGGGATAGCTTCAGTGACTTTACAGAGGAAGTTGGAATTATTTGTGGGTGTATGCAAAGAAAAGCTTGTATGTACTCTGTAGTTTATAGTTAAATGAAGGGAATTCTGTCACCCTATGGATATTCTTTTTGCAGTGTATAGATACTGAACAGTTCTCATTTCGGGCTTTGGGCATCTTGCCACAAACTGGAATTCATTAAACATGTGACTGTTCAATGTGTGATTGTTCAATTTGTTCTTGCAAACATCCACAGTGATAAAATGTCCTCCATAGTGAATATTTGAATAGTAGTGCTTTCCCTCCAGAAAAAAGCCCAAGACGTGATCAGCAATCTGAAATTACTTTTAGGTGTTGCTTTTCTCATAAATAGAGAAAAACTGGGAGAAAAAACAGGGAGACCAGCACCCATAATAATTTGCCTGTGTATTAAAGATGAACTTTGCTTTTACAATAGAAGTGTTTCTATTTCACTGTGTTCTGTAAGTGGCTCTTCCAAAGAGCTGGCTTACAGCTGCGTCTGTTCCCCCATCCCCTGTTGTCAAAATGATAACATGAAATACAGCTGAATGACCTGATTTCTTAGGACAAGCTGACCTGTTTCATTGTTCAATCTTTAGCCATAAGCTTCAAGTGCCAGTCCTCTGGGGGTCTTTTTGGAAATATGTAGAAACCATGTTCTATAGATGCAGTCAATGGAAGAAGAAGAAACATCACTGAATTCCAGTGTTATTAATTTAGTCCTAAAGAATAAAAGGATTCTGAGCCTTGTAGTGTTCTTTGCTTGTATTCAGCATAGGAGGAAAACTTAACAGTTATGAAAAAAATTTAATTGGAACAGATCTTCTGCTGATATAGATTGCCTACTAGCTTACAATTTTGGCTCTGTGATACTCATAACTAAAAAACAACAGGGAAAAAGAAATCCAAAACACCTTAGTGTGACATGACCTGGAAGCTCAAAGCTGAAGATAATTTCATCTGAAGAAGTCTGTTCCTAAAAAAAACCAAACCAAAACAAAATCATCAGTAAATTCAGTAAATTTCATTCACTTGATGGGAGACTAAGCAATGAACTTTCAAAAATTTAATTTTATATAAGGAAATTTGGTATTTTTTCCTTGATTCTAGGGCACCAAAAAGGCACTAGAGAAGTCATCATGAAAGTTTATATGTGTTCTTGGATTGAATACTGTAAGTTTTTTCATCATTGCTTCCACCTTTGAATAGTCTAGGTTCTGCTGTATGAATATTCCTTATCCTGTCATCTTTGGTATGCTAATGATGCCTGGAGTTATCACAGATGAACATGTATAAAAACACTTCTGCCATATCATGAAGCATCTTTCTAATCAGTGTGACCCCTATTTGCTGTAACAGTAAATACTATGTTACCTGTTAGCTGCTTGGAATAATCACACAGATATACTACCAAAAAAATCAGTTTTAAATATATAAGAAGATAATAATTTTATTTTCAAAATCTTGGCCAAGACTGAAAGAATCTAAAGTACTGCTGATGTGGTCCCTTGTTTCCTTACATATACAGAAAACATTCAGGAGCTCTTGAAACAAAAATATAAAAATTCAGAGAGTGAGGAGGGGAAAATATTTTGCTAAGGCTGATTTTACACTAAAATGTGGCTTTCTACAAACAAATACCCTTTAAGAGCCAAATATTAATACAAAACCTTGATTCGTGATTATGTTTTTTACCAAGGATACGTTGTTTGTAATATTCAGTAAGGGCTTTGTATTACAGGGATATGGGAAGCATAAGTAACATTTTAAAACAGCAAATGATATTTTGGTTTCATATGCTTTCTCCATTCAGATTCTTGTTAAATCTGTTGCCTTGCAGAGCTCTGCTTACTCTCTCTAAGAGACACCTCTGATTTTATCATATCAGATTTTTGGTTAAATTAATTTAGATTTTGCTTTCAAAGAGAGATGAGAATGGTGACAATATTGTACTGTATAATCAAATTAAATCATTGTTGCAAGTCATAAATACACATAAAAACATTTTGTTTCACTATATATTGACAATAAGCTACAAAGATGAACATCAAGCAGATCTCAGAGTCAATTACCTTGATTAATGTTAGAATCTTTGCTAATGTTGGTATTCTCAGTCTGTTTTGTGCACTTAGATTTATGGGATGCAAAATGATTCCTCACACATGCAGCTAGGTTAATTCATTTGGAAGGAAAAAATCCCTTCAACTTTTTGGTCTTGAAGACTGCAGTCACCTCCCATCCCAGGCAATACAAAATATCAGAACTAAGCATATAGTTTACATTTCTTTGATGGCATAATCATATAATTTCTGGAGTCCGTTTGCTTCGGCTTCTGTCTTGTATCTGGGCCCAGTTGCTAACTCATGCCTTGTGAACACTGTTATATTGAGAGTACATTGATAGTTAATACTGCTCCTTATTCAATAATATTTTGATTATAACTATGTTTGTATGGATTCACTTCCTTAACAGAGTGAATGCTTTAATTTGTAGAACAACAAAACCTGAAAATGACACACAACTGATTTTGAGATTCTCTAAATAGAAATTTTAGAAAATTATGTATTTTTTTTCCAGAGACAGCACGGGCACCACTAGCAGAATGTTGTTCATGGATATCTTCTGCCAAAACATTTTGTATTTTCACTGAGCTCTAATTCTGGACTTTGCTGTTCCTGTTAAGGCCAATACACGGTAGTCACTTCTGGGTGTTGGAGATACGCTGATGTTTTAGCCATGGTGAAGCCACAGTCACCATCACTCTAAGCTGAAAAAAACCCCATAGGCTTGTTCAACTTTCTAGTAAGCTACCTGAGTCAAAATTTGAACTGTCCTATGGTATTTATGGTACTTAGCTGTCCTCATAGTTGTGCTGACTACCTGCTAGCAGTGCAGTAATTGCAGTGTAACATGTCACCAAATTAGAAGTCTGCAGACCATGTTCTCTCATGTCCAGAGAAAGATCAAGTGTCACCCTCTGCAATACAAAGTGGCTCCTTCAGAACACCAACTCCCCTCTTGCATGTGTGTTTTAAGTGTTTTGCATGTTGGCTGAACAGCGTGAGAGCTTGCACTGGATGTAAATTCCTAACTTGGAAAGTTGCATCCAGCCAATTAGTAAGTGCGTCGTTGAGGTTTTTGGGGTTTTTTTGGTGAAAATTTAAGAAAGCATGGGAAAGGTGGGGCACAGGTAACTTTGTTTATTATCTGATCAGCAGACTCTAAATCGTTCCCAGACTGGGTGAAGCTATAAAAATAAAAAACAACCTGTGGCACCCACTTAACAGCTTTCAGTACAACACCTACCTCCAGCTAGCGCTGTTTCCATTCCTCGAAGGCAACTTTAAATATTGATATAATAATGATTTCTATCCTCCATAGAAAAACAAGAGATGAGCTCAGGGTGGGTTGCCAAAGTCTGGGAATGGAGAGGAGTGCAGAACATGCAGCAGTGGGAGAGAGGCAGGGGGTAGAGAGATGTGAGGTTTTGGTGCAGCTCCTGAGCTCTCACTGGATTCAGCCTGCACAAACAACCCACGTGCTTAGATCTTCAAGCTCTGCCATGTCAGGCATAGCTGAAAGTGGGTGGCAGATGTGTATGGAAAACAAGTAATTTTTGTGATAGACCAGATTGCTAATGCCTTTCTCAATCAGTTCTGAATTTGTTGTGTTACATACTGGTATCAATATATATTTTGGAGACGAGGCAAAGTACAGATCCCTGATCCCATAAGGTTTCCACAGCAGTTTTTTGCAAAATTAAGAATGCTAGCCCCAGTAGAAAAGATTTACTAAAGGTGAATGAAACAGAAGTAATGTATTATCAGGAAAGCAGGTATCCTACTTGCCGCATGACTGTTTTGTAGTGTGCGTGTAACTATCAAATTTTACTATCTCTCAGAATTAAGATGGTATAATTCATAATATCTAGAGGCTTTCTTTGTTCCACAGAACACGCTCTCAAAATCTGCAAGTCTTTAATATGCTATACAGCTAAATCCCTAGATTTTTAATTTTCTGTTTGTTTTTACTACTTGTTTACATCTCTCTTGAAGTTTTTCTTCTTTCAGAGGAAGTCTGGATCCACCTATGCATTCCCAAGGTGTTAATTTTTTTTTTTTTTTTTTTTTTTTAAATACTGCCAGACTACTAAATACAGCAAGTGACTGAGTTTCCTGGCTAGGAGTTATGTCAATCAACTTGAAATGTGCATTACAAATTAGTAAATGAATGCAAATTCATTCACTGTCAGATGATGTTTCTTGTCAGATTAACTTGTGCACCTCCCCAATTGCAGTGATTCATGATAGTTGCATCTCTTACACTTCATCCCTTGATTTTGTTATTAGTGCTTCTCATGGTTCTGTAACATGTGTAAGATATCAGTCCCTTGATATCTGAGTTCTGTACCTTGGTAAGCAATGAAGGAAATTTTGAATTCAGTGCATTTTCAAAAAGATAATGATGTAAGCGCTGAACTGATGACTACTTCTGTTTTAAAACAGTATTTGACCACTAAAAAGATTGCTCTAAAACCACTGAACATGTGAGCATACACTCAGATTTACACCTCCCAAGCAGAACGTACTTATCCAGACTTAAGGTCACAAGTATTTCATCCATTTAGGCTCCTACAGAAAAACTTCCAGCACACGACAAATTTTAATCAAGTTTTATGAAATTCTTAATGAAATCACAATGACAGAAATAATAATGACATGACTCTGTAGTACTGTTTTCCAAATGAATTTAGTATAGATTGTATTGTCTCTTCCTATATACTTCCTTAACTTGCTTTTGAGGTATTTAAGTTTTATCTTTCCCTTTATCATTTACCTAGACAAATATTTCATATAAGCAGTAAATTTGTAATCTATTTTATCATACTTCTAATATATACTGAAAATGTAATGGAGCTGAGATCCACTTTGGGTTGCTTGCTATCCAATGAACCAATTAGGTATTATATCCCTTAAGTAGATTTGAGAGTATAGGTCATTCAGTATTAATCATCTGCATTTTAAAGGCAAATTGTAGCATTTTAAAGCCGCCCACTTACGTTGAGGTATAAAATTACTCTTTTCTATGTACCTGCTTGACCTCAGCAGATCATGTGATTTCATTTTCTCTTACATAATTGTCCATGAATTTACTAATTACTGACTTGTTATGTGAAGTTTTGTAGTTTTAAAGTTTTCATGTACCCTGTCCCTTTTGCATGCTGAGGTGGGAGTGAAAGTAAGTGAAGACATGAGGGTGGTCATGTAACAGCATTAGCCAAGGCAGTGTCATTGTATCTCTTAGGGATGGTCATGATTTGCCATACTCAAACCATCAACACGTGATGCACTATGACAAAGAGCCACAAGGATTTTAAAATGTTTTATGCGTATTTTTGGAGGGTTTGTGTAGTAATTACTACAGATTTACAATTCAGTACTGAATGCATCTGGATAAATGAATTCTTTGTATAGAAAGGCTTTATTTGGTTTCTTAATGGATGAAGTAGCCATCAGAAAATCTATACCAATAACGTAGGTTTGAATTGCATCAAACTATCATAGTATTGTAAGGCATTTTCAACAGAAGAATCGGGCTTATATGCTGCATTTTATATTTAGAATTATTAAAGTATTCTCATAACTCAGATTTGAACTTTCCCTCTTGGCTGGTCTGATGCTTCCTACTATGTCCTCATTCCCCTTCTAGCCCTTGGCTGTTTCTCCTCTACGCCCACTTTTTCCTGCTGGTCTTTGTGTGTTCATTTTTCCCTCATTTTCCTCCCTTATATTCGCCCATGGCCTTCTCCCCCTCCACCAACACAAGCATGGGACGTAGGCAGTCGGTCGCATGGAGGGAAAGAAATCACAGGCTGAGTGTTGCGGCAGGCCACAGACCGCTGCCTGTCGGTCAGCACTGCCTGCCCCTGCTCGAGCTGATTGATCAGGTACGCTGCCAGCTCAGACTACTGACTGGCAGAGCAACCGGCTGATACAGACTGGCTGGGAGCCAGCTGCTCGGCTGTTCCAGGCTTCCTGTTTCATGACAGAGGGCGTTCAGGAACTTCAGACACTCCGCTAGCAGGAAATGTTTGCAGAAGATGAGTTTTCGGCTCAGAAGCCTTGCATGTGCCTCATAAGATATCCATTGTTACAATCCATGTGGAGTCAGTGAAAATTGTGTTTGCATCACAGGAATCCGTATGTGAGTTATAATATTAACACAGATCTCCCGGGCTTCTGCTTCTGTGGTTCCTTCTCCGACCTTCCTACAAAAAGGATTTTCTGGTGACATTTTAGTAATTCCCACACCGGTCATGTCAAGGAAACATAAGAGTAAAGAGGAAATGATAATTTGCAGAATTAAGATCCTTTTTAGCGCCTAGAATACTTTTCACAGAATCTGAACTCTAAACATAAGAGAACAATTTATTTTGGGCAGATAATGCTTCCACACAAGGAAACAAGATAAATTTCTAAGAAATAAAAGCCATGTTCTTGACTCATTTCTAACATTTTCTTCATCCTTTTCTTCCTGATGAGCTGACTGCAGCATGTTGTATGCATTTACAGACTACATTCAATTTGTCAAACACTTCATTATCAAATGGTTATTTTTAAGTAAAAAACAATGCAGCTCTCATTGTTCCAGAAGAAATAAACATGCCAAAATACTTAAGCGCTATTAGAATAAGAGAATGGTCTGAACATGTCTTTAAATGCAGATAGATTTTGACCGCATGCAGGGAATACTAAGGCCTGCACAATACATTTCCTTCTTACCATTTAGCTTTGAACAAGTATAACAACTCTTCTGACAGAAGTGGCTGAAGGGCTGAACCATCACTGCAAGTCACATCACAATGATCTATATGTAGTTCAGAATACTAAATTGTAGCATTTGGCTTTAGAGCCCAATTATGCATAGTTGTTGTGGGTTTTTTTGTTTTTTTTTTTCCACTGCTCCAGAACTACTGCCCTATGAGTTTTCTCTGTGTTGGGAAGGAGGACCACACAAATATGCTGGTTTGGAATTTAATAACTGTGTACAAGGCAAGTTCGAATGTGAGCCTTTTGGATTTTAGACTCTGTAAGGCCCTGAGCTGGCAGTAGCAGACAGCACTGCCTGGAACCCCTGTACCCAAATACAGGCAGGAGTGGGAAAGATTTGAATTCTCCAAGGGGAAAACATTTTGTTGGAAAATTTCTCATTTTATTGTCATTCACTTCAAGGTTCCTTAACACAAGATATAAAACGTGCTAAGAACAAGAGTTTTTTCCATGACATTTTTACCTGGATTTTACTGAGCCTGTTATTTGCAGAGAACATTTGTGGATCCAAGTTTGGATTTTAAATTCACTTTTCCCCAAAATTGAATTCTGACGTGTTGGTTCAGGCCTGTCGCTCTGGAAAAGTTAGATCCTGTTTTGGGCTCAAAGGTCATTTCTGATACTTGGAAATACAAAAGCAGTAATAACTTGATAGAGTAGGAAATAGTCTTATTAAGCACTGTCTTGTTCTAGCAAACCATACTCCAGTTGATCTAACGTTAGGCCAGCTGTTAATAATTTTACAAGCAGAGCGTGAAATAGCAGCTTGATACCTGACTAAAGGGGAGCTACCGCATTGCACGAGAACATTTAAATGTACTACCCTTAGTGAGCAGATATTAATGCTATTTCAAGGAGTGCCAGTGAAGAGTCTTTGATATTGTGATTGGGATACTTGCTATTACATCCATAGTGACAGCTCCAATTGACAGGATTAAAAAGGCAAAATTAAAAAAGGAATTATTTCATGCCCTCAAGTGCAGATAAGAACAGTTACATCTCTGCTACGTGTCTTGGCTTGACAGTGGATTTTTTTTCTTATGGCTTTTCATACCCTGTGCAATTCTTAAATTCTCTGTGTCATTTCACTTAGTCTCCTCTCTTATATTCTCTTCTTTCCTGCCACATCTTTCTATTCTCCTTACCCTGCCCCCCAAACCTCCATTCTTTTTAAATGTCTCTTTTTTGTGACTTTTATATATTTTATAGTCTGAAATATTTTTTTGTCCTCATTATTTCTTTCTGCAGAAGCTTTTCTAATTCTTGCCCCCTATTTTAAAGTGTTCATCTGTGAGATTATAGTGAGAAATGGTGACAAAAATCCTACTCCCCCCCACTCCACCCCCCCAAAAAAACCCCCACAAGACAGAAGAATCCTAATATGTTTGAACATGTGGAGAGACTTATCACAGGCTAGAAAGATGTTCATTCCTTTCTATGTAAGTTTTTTGAGTTGGTACATGTTGTAGCTAACCTGGATGCTTTTTGGCATCTTATTATGAGATTTTTTTGAATAAGATTAAAATGTGAGATTAAGAATAAGAAATAACTATTTACAGGAAATAAAAATAGCAAGCAGACAATGTTATATGGCACTTTCAGTCTAAGATCTTGGACTGCCATGTAAATGACACTTTTATTTCCACCATTTAACAAATAGGTAAACTGAGGTGCAGTAAGGTTAAGTTTTCCAAAGCTGCTCGGCAGACTAATGGTATAGCCTGGAGCTTCTGAATCCCAATGGCCTAAGGTAATATGCTGGCAATCCCTCCAGAGCAAACAGAAATTATTTTGACAAGTGAAAATAGTTGGGATTTATAAGGGCGATAACTATGGCTAGACCACATTTTTCAGTGAAGGTTGTTTAAAATTTACAGCCACGTCTTGATTATAGGTCCCTAAACAAAAGGACCAAGTGGAAATGTATCGGTCAGAACCGTGTATTTGTGTAGTCGGGATGTGCATTGACGGACACTAACCGGGGAAGGCTGAGGTAATGAAGGGAGGCTGGAGGGAAGGGACTTCAGAAATCCCAAAAGGAATACCACGTGTCTGAGAGAGTATATATTTTTGTTTGTTTCAGCTAAGGAGCAGATCAGGTTGTTAGTTAAGACTCATACTAGACCAAGGACTCAGTGGGTTTGGTAGGGAGGTACCACTTCAGCTTTTGGCCGTGCCATCACTCTTTCTGCCACTCATCTTAAGGCGATCGTGGTGCCGGCAGATGATGTTAGGGCATGTTGAACTTTGTCATCTTGGATCTGCTTCAGGTACTAATAGGTATCAAGGTAGCAATAAAGGTGATTTTTAAACCAATGATTGTAAAATTTGTGAATGGAGATTTGATTATGATATTAAAAGCCCCATAATTTTTACTTTTCTGTATTGTTAGTGTAAAAATTACAAGAGACTTGAAAATCAGCGCATGACTTCCTTGTCTGTAATATGTAATTACCTTTGCAGCTCAGGCTTTGGGTGAATTTTTTTAAAACTTGCAGATTGAAATTGGTGGTCTCACGCAGTGACATCAATGATTTTTTTCAGATAAGTCAAAACTTCACCAGTGTTTTTTGTCATTAAATAAGCAGTATGGTGCACATTTTAAAATACTAATCCCTCCTGTATTTGTGGCATGCAAGCATCAGGTTAAAATTATTCACATGACAAACTTATGGAATAAAAATACATCTGGGAAACATAAAGTAATTTGTGAAATATTCCCCAAACAGTGAAAATCTCATGTAGTAAGAAGCATTAATTTTTTTTACTATTTCTTGCCTAGTTAACATGGGAATTCTTTCCGACTACATTAGAAAATAAAGATGATTTCTGCCAATCTGTAGATGGAGTAAAAAAAAACAGGGTTTTTTTCTGCATACAGCAACATTTAACCTTGCCATGACTGTTGCCATTTCCAGTTGCTATTGGAAGTTTGGCCAACAGGTCAGTTCCTGTAATATCCCACTTCTGTGTTCATTAATAAAGCAAAAAGTAAAATATTTATAAGGAGGACAGCCTTTGCATTGTGTGACCTGAAGTGAGATATGAAACTAGTCACAAAATAATTATGTCTTGACTTAACAGAATATAGAATACTCTGTTTAAACATTGATGCATTTTCTCCCCAAATATGGGGTTATATGGAAAATAAAAGTTTGCCTAAGACAAAATTGCAAGCAGGAAAATATGACTTAAGATCATATTTTCATCCTGAAAAGTTGGAGAGATTTTCAGAAGTGTTTTAAAACTTTAAAATGCTTGAAAGCACAGTTAAATATCTTGAAATTAATCACATAATCATTTCAACTGATCCAAACTTAATTTTTTTTCTTCAAATGTGGTGTATTGTGTGGATAAAAGTCAGAGTTGTAGGGTAGGATTTTGGTTTTGATGGAACTAAATTTTCTGTCCAAACATACTAAATAGTATTTTATAAATACTTTCTCATGGCATATTTTATAAATATAACTTTAGCTTTAAAACATTTCATGAGGCAGGAAATTCTGTGTAATAGATTTCAAATGTCACTGAAAAGTTAAGCCATTTGCTCATGGTCAGAAAAGATGGTTGTGGAACTCTGTGCGAGGAGCATTGGCTTTCTCTCTCAGCTCTTGTTCCAGTGTTCATATCAGCACTGTAAACACTAGGAGATATAAACTAACAGGAAAATGTATTTACTCAAACGACCTCTGTGTTAAAAATCCTGAGAGATTGTGACATAATTCAGTTCTAGTATTGTATTCTGTAATGACAGGTCTCCGCAACCATATGCTGCCCTGGTGAATTTAGGAGGGCTACCTGTGTGCGACAAAGTCTGCCTGCACTGAGCTGTGCAAAGCAGCTATTGGGAATTGATGGTGTGTCTGCAGCATCTCCTCGTCCGGCCACATGCAATCCACGTGGAATCCATAAGCCTTTTTGTAGCCTTAGGTGGGCCACTGGGGTAGAATTGAGAGAGATCCAACTGCCCTTTGCCATCTAATTGCAGTCTCCTACTCAAATACATTTCTGTATTAGTGAGAAGGAACTTGCACTGTATTAGCTCTTCTGCAATTGTAGAGTGATTTCTAGTCCTCAGGGCTGCAGTTCCAGAACCTCACAGCAGTTCAGATTTAGCAGGAAATGTGAAACAGTAGAGCTATCCCCAGGAACCCCTGTGAACTGAACTAACTGCGTACGTCCATATTGACTGAATGAAATTAGCTGGGTGACAACAGAGAGGATGGGTTGCAAAGAGCTTGAGCAAAAAACATGGACTGCAAGGAAACATGCTAATTTATTTACATTAGGTTTACTATGATATATTGGTCTTCACTAGGTTTCAACTTCTTTTCTCTGTTGAAATTTTTCTAAATGCAATTTGAATAGACTTTTTTCTTAATCTCATTTTATTTTATTAAATTATTTTCTTTTCCAGCTCCTGGTTTGGTTTAGGGTGGATTTTGGAGAGATTTTTTTAGATACTATATTCTTTATGTTATCCTCGCTTTGGGAAAATGTTTACGCATCACAGACTTGCTCATTTGCAAGCATTAGCTCTGCTGCATGTCTGTGTTTTACTTTATGCATTATTAAAGATTTCAGTTCAAGAGCCTGTGTAATTGGCTTATTTATGCCAAGTCTTCTCTGATTTCTTTAGTTTTATTCATACTCCTTACTTGTTCCCAAACATATCTATTTCCTTCTATGTAAATATTCCCCATTTCAGAAGTAAAAGAATACCACTTCCAGGTACAGCAATGTATTTATTAAGTCTATGAGAATTTAGTTCATTCTTTAATATGTAAATAAGGTTTTAATCCCCTTTTCTTTCCTTATGGTATGCAGCTTACTGTGCATGGCTGGAATTCTGGTAATGCTTTAGGAATGATGGACCAGCTAAGCCTGCTTGTCACCTATTAGTGTATGCATATGAGCAGGACTACCTCTATAGATAGATGGATGCAAGCACAAATACCACGTTTGGCACGACAAAAGAGTTAGAATGCTGGAGCAATAACAATTATTGTACTCATGTTTGTGAAGACAGCATTTCCAGGAGTTACCAACTGCGTTGAAAGAATAAACTTCAGGTGACCAAATGATGGTTAAGTAAGAACCTTGAAGTGGACCTTTTCCTTGTGTGAGCATCCTAAGTCTAGGAAAACCTTGAAATGGATAGGTGAGAGAGAATACAGGGTTTATAAACCAATCTCATCCTGCCTACTGTGTGTTTATAGGTATCCTTAATTCTGGGCTGGTTTCAGTCACCTCAGGCTGCATCCATGTTAACAGGTACTGTAGGTAGGGCAAGAGGAGTGTTTTTGTAGAGCAAAATATTTGATGTTGAGGCAGTGACATCCACCCAAACACATTTCAGGGGGTTATTTTGCTCTACCTCGTTAGCTGTCAGAGCACATTAGAGGTGCTCCTGGAAAACATTTTTCAGTTTAAATTCATCTAAAAGGAATACAACTTGCATGTTCCAAAACAGCTTTATGATGTGAATCAATGCATGGGTAAGCGTGGAAAATCATGAAATCTGCTTTAAAAAAAAAAATGCACTTTTGAGCTATTAAAATGCTTCTGTAGATACACTGCGGTGACTTTCTGAATTGCAGCAGACTGTCCAATCCCCCCTGAAAATTGCTGTCCTGTGGTGCATTGCTATCTGCTTCCTGGGACTCCCAGCAAACTCTCTACTTCTGCTTGTGAGCATCAGGTCCCCTGTTCCTTGCAATGATCCTCTTGTTCTCTTCCCCTGCCACCTCTCACAGGCTGTTCTAGCTTTCCAAGCTTGAGCAGGCTCTGTTCTTTTCCAGGAAGAGCTGTCTCTCTCTCCAGTGGTTCATCTGACCCAATTACTCTTTTTAAAGGACATACATAATTTTAGAATAAACAAATAAAGAAAGTATTGTTAGTGATAACCTTGCAGTACAAAGTTTAATCTGAAGACACAGACTATTTAGCTGTATGGAAATAATTTGGCTAGCAATATTGTAAATAGCATTAGAATTAGTGTAAGCACAGCAGAGGCAGGAGGGCCAGTGGTAACTCTTCGAATTTCAAGTTTGTGATGTTGGGCCACAAAGCTTAATGAAAGAACTATAAAGACTTCTCTCATATGTTTATCTTTTTTTTTTTTTTTCCTGTTGATAAATTATCTGTCAACTGGATGTGTTTCAAAAAATTTGTTGATTGCAGTTACTCAGCAAATGTTTGTTGTTAATGTATTTCAGGCAGTGAATTGCTGACAAACTGTTTTCTGTCAGTGGTCCTTTGAGTATTTGCTATTCTTGTTTATATTTGCAATTTGAATTGTTTTGACTGCATACACAGGAGACCTTTTTTCCCCCTGATTGAATATAGTTGTTTGTAGGACCCGGTTTCCACATTGGCTCATTCAAGTTTCATTTTCTGTGAAAATATTGTTAACTACATTTATGATTGCCATTCTCTCTAAATTGAAGAAGGTTGGCTGAAGTTCTCACAAAAGTGAATTCAAAAGCAAACATATTTAAATACAGCTTAGTCCCTACAGGTGAGCTTTTGTTGTTTGCTCATCTCTTTTTTTTCAGTTATGTGAACAAGCAATTCCTATGAAATTTATATTGTGTCTTTCTTTTAAGAGGTTATTATGTTGTATCGCATTTTTTTTAACCAAAGGGTATTTACATTACTTTTGATGAATTGTAGAGGTTAATAACTGACTTTTCTGATTTGGCCTGGCTAACTTTGTTCAGAATAAGACTTTCCATCTGTCTAAAACAGGAATGTGGAAAACATACACTGAACACTGAAGTCAGACTGGGTCAAATACACACACAAAATGGCTATTTAAATGTTTACTGTGTGAATGTACATATTTTATATAAAGTTTATACTTTTTTTGGACAAATCCTTGAGTTCTCAAGGACTTGTGGATAATGGATTCACAAATGGTTTAAATTCATTGACCTGAGCTGCTTTTTGAAAAATACTCATTTTATTTAAAAGTAAGCAAACAGGCCTTCTGAATGTTGTAATAAGTAAGAAAATTATTCTTCTACAGTTCACTTAAAACAGTTCAGTTTTGCAAAAACAGGCTTTCAAAAATTATGAATCCTGTGTACAAAAATTTTTACATGTTTTTTAGAGTATCATCATCATAAGACTGTTAACATTAGGTATTTTTTATTGGATCTCACTATTTTGAGCTCTTGAGTTTGAATACTCAGTCCACATTCTTGATGCCTTTCCTTGCAAAGAGAGATAGAAATGTGCTCATATTTCAGTAGAAAATGAGGTTCCCATGTAACTGCTTAGTAACAGATGTTGGGAATTGCTGGAGCTGCAAACCCTATGTACCACTTGTGAGGTCCGCTTCAAACACATTTCAGAGAGAGTAGGCTCAAAACTTTGTACAGAAAACTTTTCACAGCAACCTCTTTTCACGCTTTTATCAGGGTTCCAATGGATAAATATATTAAAGTATTCTCTGTTCCTTCTGGATATCCTCACTGGATAAACCTACAGTTCTTTCCATCCCATAACTAATAATTAAATTGAACTATAATCTTTCCCATTTCCTCAGTTTCCCAGATGTATCTTCTATTTATTTCTGTTTGCAAGTCATCAAGAATGAACATCCTTCACCCAGAACAATGAAACTTAGAAAGCCTCTGGTCTGAATGGAAAATAAGAGGAACTAGGACATAGAGCTAGTGTCTGCCTTAAAGAAAAATATTTTAGTGGGGTTTTTTTCCTGGTTTTTTTTAACCAAAGTTAATTTTCCTAGTAATTTCAGGGAGTGCATGCCCTCCCTCATCCTTCCCTGCTGGAAAAACGGGGATGTCAGATTAAGCCCTACTGTGATTTACAAATGTGAAATAGGCAAGAGAAGAGATTCTCACTCTTCTGCAGCTCCTGTTTACATCTACACCAATGAGCTAGAGAGATAAAATGTCAATACGCCCTTAAGGAAATTTGTCCTGATTTCCATTGTATAATGATTAATTTAATTCTCTGCATGAGTCTAAATACACTGGAGTTAAATGAAAAGACCAATCCTGGAAATGTGCTGAGACACCAATATTATCACAGTAATAGTAATTTTCCCCTCTTCTTTTTCTAATTTGCCTAGAACTTTTCCAGGACTTTGAAACACAGAAAATCCTTGAGACTCTTTACCTTTTAAGAAAAATGTCCTGTCTCTATTGAACTTCATAATATTTTTGAGGTTCTGAGGTGAACAAGCTTTTACTTGTATGTTACTTACTCAGATCAAGGTCTTGATGCAAAATCAGTACCATAGAAAGGTTTGCCTCGCACTCTCAGATTTCAGAGCTAATCCAGTGTTAATATGAACATCTTTATCTCTGTCTGAATTTCCATTGAGTCATGCACTCATTTCTGTGGCTGCTTTCTGTTCATGTCATACCACCAGCGTGATAAAATATCTATTTTGAATCAATCCCTTCAACTAAAATAAACTGATGTACTCCACTGAAATATGACCATTCCTCACTGGCGTTTTGAATGCATATTTCTCCTGAGTAAAAGCAAAAAGTAAAAGGAAAGACTGGTAGTTTTGCTTTATAAAGTATCTTGAATTTTCAAATTTTTATTTAGTTCTACTAATTCATTAATTTCCCTATGCTTAAAAAACCTGAATGCCAATCTATGGGTGGCAATAAAACCTCTGAGAAGTGTTTCTAATAAAAGAACAGTAGCCTGTGAAATGTGCTGCTGTGGTGTGTGGTAAGTATCGTGGTTCACCTTGAACACTTCTTTTATTGAATACTTTGGGGCAAGGATGTCTGATTATGTGTAAAAGCTTCTCATGTATGGTATGGAGACCTTGTGTGCTCCTTCCTTCGTGCCCTTTTCCTCCTCCTCTTTTTATTCAAGGATGCAGCTGCCAGACACAGAGCTGTGCTCCTGTACAGTCTTCCCAGGAGGCCTTGTGAAATCAAGTTGCTCGCTGTGTGCCAGCATGGCTTTTGTTCCTTCGAAGACAGAGCTAAGAGCCTGCTTCCACTGCCAAGAATGCAGGCACACTATGCTGAAAAAAAAAAAAAAAAAAAGGAGAATAAAAAAAACCCCTCTATTTTATTCACTGCACTGTTTCATCTTTTTAAGTAGCTGGCATCTGCAGCTCGTTGTGGCAGGGAAAACCTACAAACATCGCACTTGATGTTAATAAATGTGTTTGCCATTAAGTGGCTGTTGTAATGCTTTGCTTGTTTGCCTTTCTGTGTGCACTTTCATCCTTCACTGTAACACTACTGCTGCCTTGTAATTTGTCTCAGACATTTACATTGCTGGTTGCAGGTATACAAACCGCTTAGATCAAGTAACTGCTCAGACACTTGATAAAAGGATCCGTTTAGGGTCTTTCCTATTCCGTCTGCCAAATTCAAGCACAGCCTTGATGCATGGAATACAAACTGCCTTATAGTTATAGACCACATTTCACTTCTCCTTGACTCCTAACTGAATGGTACAAACCATTAAGGAGTTTATGTGAGATCTTTAGTGCAGCTGCTGATTTTACCAGAGTCTAACGATGTCTCCTGTGACAGCTTTCTATCTCTCTAGAACAGCTGGAGCAGCTATTCCTAGAATCCTCTGAGTGAAGTCCATATTTCAAATAACTGAAAGAGGATCATATAACAGGGCTCTCGGTGGGATGGCAGCCATTATCTCCTCTGGAGCATGCCTGCTGTAGAGAAGGCATCTCAAAACAACACATCTGCAGTTCTTTCAGCTGTTGGGGAGATGTTTTCATATATACGGAAGGGATAGCTCTCCCCCCTCTCAAAACTACCCTCTCTTCTTTCTCTGTGCAAACTGTGACAACTTGATAAAGTCAGGCTTGTCTTAGAGACTGACTAATGCAAGTTCTTGCAACAATTTGGACCTGAGCTGTACATAGAGGAGGATGCAGGCTGGTCTCTGAGGCTCTGCTTAAGCAGCCTGTCTCTTTTGAGCAAAGCATACAAACACATGCTTAACTCTCAGGGACCTTAGCAGGACTTAAGCATGTATTTGACAAGATTAAGTGGGATGACTTGAGTGTGCATGAGGCTGAATACAATGGCATGTATGGGCCAAGGGGAGGGGGAGGAGAAGGGAGTCCTGCTCACGTTCTCTCCATTACACTGGGGCAAAGGTTGTATGCTATGAATTAACAAAAGGAGAGATGGGAAGATGTGGGTCCTTTAAAGACAGTCTTTCGCAAGAGCTCACAAATTTGGCCCTGCATGTAGTAGAAGGTATCATAGCAGGCAAGTGTAAGTGGAAGCTAATGCTCTTTCTCATAAAAGTGTCCCGCTTTTCTTTAACAAAACACAAAACAATGTTATGACCATTCCTTTGGTTGCCATCAGTAAGCTTAGTGGTTTGTATAGAATCATAGAATGTTTTGGGTTGGAAGGGACCCCTAGAGGTCATCTAGTCCAACCCCCCTGCAGGAGCAGGGACACTGCTAACTAGATCAGGTTGCTCAGAGCCCCGTCCAACCTGGCCTTGAATGTTTCCAGGGATGGGGCCTCCACTGCCTCTCTGGGCAACCTGTTCCAGTGTTTCACCACCCTCATTGTAAAGAATTTCTTCCTTATATCTAGTCTAAACCTAGCCTGGTTTAGTTTAAAACCATTACCCCTTGTCCTGTCACAGCTGGCCCTACTAAAAAGATTTTCCCCATCTTTCCTATAGGCCCCCTTTAGGTACTGAAAGGCCGCAATCTGTACTCCAGCTTACAGCAGCATGGTTATAGGAAATAAGAGTAGTTTGACGGTTGCAAACAACCTAACCAAGGTAGCTGAAATTAAATTCCCTGTATTGGAAACTAAACGCTTTCTGGCATTCCAGCCTGTGAACTGCCTCACTTCCAGTGTTCTGATAACCTCACTAATGGATGCTGTTCTGGGCCAAAAGAAGACACGCTGTTTACAAAGGAATAACCAGGTTTGCATAGCCCCCGTGTGCACTCTTCTCTGGTAGTCTTTCTTCAGCTGAAGTCACTTGCTTTTTTTGTGAGGCTGGCCTGCAAGGGAGAGAGACAGACAGACTTTCTGTTCCCTTCAAATCAGCAGTAGCAAAGAAGCTTTTCATAGTGGAGCATATATAAGTTATATGCTAAAGAGTGAATGAATAGCTAAAATACCTCCCCAAGAATTACTTAAATTAATTTAATGATTTATGGATTAGGAAACTTCTCAGACCCGTGCAACACAGCTGTATAAAAAGAGAGTAGTAATAGGAGAAAATAAGGGAGAGACTACATTGTATTGGAGGGGTCTAAGGGCAGATCAACAGCCCAATGGGAAATCTGGAAGCAAGGTAATGAGGGAAGGAAATCCACAACAAAATCATATGCTATGGATCCAGGCTTCCCTTATATCCAGTTTCTCAGGAAGCACCTGAAGACTAAGACTGATTCCTCAAAACTGCTTGTCTCCATTGCACCAGAGAACAAACCGACAAGAAGAGACCTCTCTAGCAAGTGCAGAAATGGCTCAGAGAGACCTGTTTGTCTCTCCCCACCTTTAGGATTCCTTGTAAAGCCAGTTGTTTTGGGATGAGACAGAGGGGAGAGCTATCTCTAAGCTGCAACAGTGGTAGAGGGCCAACGGGAGCTGACAATTAGGGATGCGTAACAGGTGCAAAAGACCAGCATTCCCAGAAGAAGGGGGATCATTACTTGCTTTTGCTTCGTCTTTTCACCAAGGCAAACCTGTATCGAGCTCTCTGTCATTGCTGTTATTTTCATTTGCGCTGATATGTTCTTTTAGATGTTATAAGTAGTTCAGCTTTACTGTCTGTCACCTCTCCGTTCTTGATGGCATGGCATGAAGATTTACTTGTTCTTCAGGCTTAACCAGAGATCTGTAGATTGCAGCTAAATAACTAGAATTGTTCTTGCATATTCTGAGAGAAGGGAAAGAAGAATCTTGAGCAGCGTCCTCAGCTCTTCTCTGCACTTTAACCAGGCTTTGCTATCTGACATTTTCTGACTGAGAATTTTCACTGTTCTAATTCAGTGTTTCAAGACATGTGAGTGGTAGGAAGGATATGTTTTGTAATGTGTAATTATCTCTTTTTAGCAGTGAGCTCCTCAATGTTGCTTTGATTGTGATACCTCCACATCGCCTGATTAAATCAAAGCCAGGTTAGAGCATTAGGATTAAGGACGTAAATTAATTGTAATTACATCAGAGCCAGCCAAATTAGCGAGTCATCAGTAATATAAGCAATGCTAAATGGCATCTAATTCCCTATAATAATTAATTGGGTTCTTCCACTAAATAAGACCCGACACATTGGTCCTTTATCAATCCACTAAAGGCTGGTTAGCCTTGGGCACTTCTGACATGAAACAATTACAAAGGTTCTAAAAAAAACCAACATGTTTTTCCCCATTTTCATTTTAAGCTCCAACACCCTGCATTTACATGCTTCTCCTAGTTTTCTATTAATTAGGTCCTTCCACTCTTGGGTTTCTCTTGTTCTCTGTGTCTGTCTTCCTGGGCAGCTGACTGCTAAAATTGTGCTGCCCACAGAGCTTGGAGAGAAAGAGTCTACCAGGCTGGAATGGGCAACCAGAAAATGACCAGTGCTGGTCACTTGACCAGCATGACCATTCAGGGGAGGGCTGATTTCTGAGGCAACATCAAAGCTGTGTAAATAAAAGTAAAAAGGAGACCTTTTTGTAACAGAGTGAATATCAAGCAAGAAATTATTGAAAGGGACATATAGTTACAGGCTAAGGAACTCATAATTTAGGCTGGATATCAAGCAATCCTTCCCCCTCCCCTTGACAGGGAGATATGTGAAAATTGGAATCAAACCTCAAGGGAAGTGGTGGGATCATCAATATGTAGTCTTTTGAAACTAGTCTAGAAAAAAACCAATAGCAGACATCCTGTAGAGTACAGTCTTAAATTTGCAGGTGGCTGGGATAGCAGATCAATAGGTCTTTATCATTTCTAACAGCAGCAGTTCTGTTCCATATCTATTCTAGAGATGCTGCTGTTGGCTTCTTACCACTGGAAGTGATTTGTTTCTTGTTTGTGTGACAGATGAAATGCGCTAGCAAGTCTCTCAGAACTGCATGGTTGCCCTCCTGCTGCTCCAAAAGCTTTCCAATTACAGATCCTGCACAAAGAAAAGCATATTAGCTGCTCTGAGACCTTGGATGTAGTCTGGCTAACCTTTGTTCAGGGCAGGACCTCAAGGGAAGCAAAGCAAACCCAAACCCACCTTTGTATTCTTCAGGTCCATTGAGTTGCCAGGAAGTAGCTTGGCATTGCTCCTAACAGTCACAGAGTATGTGAACAGTCTTTACTGTAACTGTGGGTGCTGTTGTTCTGTAAATATTACATATTACATATCTTCCTGACTTATTTTCTGGTTGTATCATGGGTAAGATGAATTCATCTGTTTCATTTTAAATTGCAAAATTTAGTAGCAGAGCCACTATTAGTATCAGTGTTCTATAAAAGTGGTTTTGGATATTAAGCCCAGAACCCCATCCTTCCTGGGTGGTTTTGCTCAGAAGAAGGTTGCCAGAGCAATCAAAACTGAGACACAGAATTATTATCTGTTCAGTTTTTAACTGTATTTGCTTTTAACCATTTATAAATATAGCAAGAAGTGTACAAATCCATGTTTGTTTACTGTTTACTTACTCTGAACAGTGCCTAATTTTTCTCTCAGAGTGTGTCTGGGTTTGGAGACAGCTGGTGGGGTGGTGTCACCTGGTGGGCTCAGAACTCTGGAATGAGCTTCCTGCCCCCCT
>NW_009260182.1:2993857-3061866 GCF_000687185.1 Egretta garzetta | reverse complement strand
CCTGCTGAATGCGCCAAAGCTCACCCTTCTCTCTGCCTGCTCGCAGAAATGTGTTATCTCTGATGGAGATGGTGCTTAAAAAGGAAGCTAGACCCATAGTGCAGAGATGCAAGGAAAGTAGAAAGAGGAGGATCTGGAATCATATAGCCTGTAGGGACCAGTGTCTGGAGACCACTTTTAGAGTTGGTACTTCTGAGAGAAGTAGACTGAACAGATTTGTGAAAAGTGCTATGGAGTGTAACACATCCTTCACCAGCTCTGCAAAGGTGTAGGTTTTAGACAGATAGTCATTTTACAAACAACTGGAATCACTAAAGTCGTTGCCTCCAACCTACAGGTTGCTTTTGTCTATCAGTCGTTTAAGGTGAGCTTACCCTTTGTGTCTGACTGAAGCAGATTAGAGAGCACTCGCACATTCTTTTCTTCCAGCTAAGCAGCAAGAGAAAGGAAAAAAAAAACCCACCCTGATTTAAACTGAGAAGTAATCAGGACAGCAGATTCAGTTCCAGAGAAGGACACCTGAATGTGCCCTTATGTGCATTTTTGAACAAGGTGCTATGTCAATAGGCTTAACACAGTGTGCAGAGTTAACTGTCCGTATGACTTCATGGATCAGGGACTTTGTGTTTTGCAAATGTAAAACTAAAGGCCAACATGCTTCTGCATGGCTCTTTATTGCCATATGTGTATCTAAGAGTGCCATATCTGGAAATAAAAATGGTGCCTCTGACTCTTAATGTGAGTTATACAACTGACTATCACTATATGTCGTTCTGCTTTTCCACAGAAATTTTTCCTTACCTTTCAAAAGAGTTAACTAAAATTTGATGGAAAAAATAAATAGTACTGAAAAAATACATCCTATGATAATGTTTCCTCTGTGCAGCAGCTGACATTTTCTAGTCAATGTCTGAATTTAAAGCTAACATTTAACTGCTTTTATTTTAAGATATTTCTGATGCAGTTTATCTTTTTTCTCTTAAATTATTTTTAACATAATTCAATGTTGTGCTTTTCCTGTAATATTCCCTGTGGAGAAGTCCTTTTCATGTTCACTTGTGCTAGAGCAAGACAGGGTGTCTTTGTAATACATTTGCCTAATTGTCAGATATCATGAATTCAGGAAAAATGGTAGCTGGGGTGAGACCTGCTCCTATTTGTTCTACATGATTTGCTCCAAAGATTGCTTGCTCCTGAATTCACCTAAGAGCATCCTACTTCTAAAACCTGCCAGTGCTAGTTCTGCATGAAGTAGAGCCAGTGTTATGGGATTTTTATAAATAAAATCCAGTGACATTCATAGCCCTGTAATCAATTACTTGGCCACTTGGCCAAAGATCTGTTGTACTGTAAATGTTTATACACTCAGAGTGCCTCAAGGCCTGCATAATCATTTGGCATACACCATTTGGTCCACAAGTGTAGCGTGGCCTTGCTTACAAAATGCATTCATGATGGCAATCAGTAGCAGCATACTGCAATGCTCATGGGGTAATGGAAATGGTAAATTTAGTCCTGGGTATGACAGAATAGGTGAGTAATCTGAGAATCTTTTAACCAAAATGGTTTCTATTGAAATATATGTTCCTATGCAAACATATGTGAATGGATAGATATGGAAATATGTGCAGGCACAGACACTTCTATAGTAGAAATTATATTTTTATGCATTTATAAACAATCTAAAAAGATTGATCATTGAAATTCATATTAATTGAAACGCTGAATGCCCTGGGTTAAAATATGAGAGATGTTACAGCATGTATGTTGGTGACACACACTATGAAAGGGATAAAAATGTTCCTTTTCAGCTGTGCTGCAGAGCACAAGAGTGAAAGTAGAAAAAAAAAACATCAGTAAAGCAGATTCTACCTCTAAGTCAGATTTGCTAGTGCTCTCTTGGCTTGCTAGCTGCCTCCTTTATTTCCAGTGTTATGCTGCCATGAGAACTATTTTACAACTACTTGCAAAATGAAGAAAAGGTTTGTTATGTCCAAATTCTCTCCGTGTGGCAAGCTCTCAAATTTTTCTGTCTCACAGTATAAAGCTCCAAAATTGAAAACAGAAATCTCTCACTTTTTAAAACTCATCTCTTAGTTTTTGGCACCTAATTGATGTTTACTGACATGTGGGATTACCAATATTGCTCTCATCAGCCACAAAATAAGCAAGCCCAGAACCTCAGGGGGCTTAAAATACCTGATACTGAACTTTGACAGAATTCACGCTATTCAACCTAAGGGTAGAATCCCTTCTCTACCACAGCCCAGGTGTCTTGTTCTTCCTAGAGCTGTGTAATGAAAAGGCTGCTTCTACTCATACCTAGAACGTCCTCCATCTTTTAAAGACTGGAACTATTAAACATCTATCTTATGGCTCAAGAACCTCAAACTGTGCTTTGCTCTGCCTACCTTCCCAACAGGTTGTTTGTCAGAAGCACTGAGCAAAACAAATGTGCACTGCTAGGAATGAATTCCAAACAAAACAGGGAAATCATGCTCCCATTCACTTAACGAGACACTGACAGGAAAAGCTGATGGCTGTACCCTTGCACACAGTGCTTAAAAAGAAGTTAAAAAACATTGGGTAAAATAGATGAAGAATTGGTGTCCTTCTGTGTTCTGTGGAGGTTTGTATATATTTTGAGTAGGTCAGGTGAAATGGATTAAGGAAAAACATCTGATTTGTGACTTTTTTTCTGGGACTTGGGTAGGATGTTAGGTAGTTTACCTGACAGCACCTATGGCTTTTGACAGTGCTGTCAAAAATTGTTTGCTTGTCCAGGGTTTACAGGAAACTTTAGTGCCTTTGAAATGTATTTATCATCAGGGTTTGATTGGAATTGAGAGTTTCTTAAAATTTTACTTGTTTTTTACATATGCATCCAAAAGAAGCAATTGACAACCTGCCCTTAAGTGGGGTATTTACGCACTTCAGCTATTGATTTTTCTAGGTAGCAGGCATCTATGTGTTTACTCCCTTTGAAAACCACACCTAGAACCTCTAAAAACCTGTCCTTAAAAGTGCCAAAATCACTTTAGGAAAGAGGATTCTAGTTCCTGGCTAAATAAATAAATATAATCCCTGGGATTTACAGCACATAAACACCTTCTACTTTACCTTTGCTAAATGCCTTTTTCCCCCATTGGCACTTTCTTTTTGTACTGTGCCAAGCACTATGATTTAATGATGAATACTTTTGTTGTATGAGGAAAAAAATACTTGCTCGTTGTTAGTTGCATAACCTAAAGAAATAATCTCTAACTTGATAATGATTCTGCAAATAAAGTAGAACTTCTTTATGTTGGTAAAAAGTAAAGAAAAGATAGTGTCCTTGGCAAAATGCCTAAATAAAGTACAGTGTATGTCCGAGTTTCATGATAATTCCAATATAAAGAAGTAGAGCATCAAAGCTTGAGTTTACTGTGGTTCAGTATATTTTATTCCAGTGTTAAATACCTGTCCTCCTGCCAGCAGAAGCCTGTTTCTTGACATCAAACTGTGCCTAGACTAGCACAAACAACTAGTACTGGGAGGAATAACAGTAGTGTCTTCTGATTCAACCTTAGGAGGCCTGGGCAAATTGCCACAGATTACATTTTAGCAAGCCAGGTAATAAAAAAATGTTTTTTCAGGTCTGCTGTATCTGAACTGGAGCAGTTATTGTCCTGCTCTTAACAATGAAATGGAAAAGGCTTGTTATTCTAACACTTTCATTTCAGGTGCCTGTCTTTTTATTACCATGGAAATTATAGCTATGAGCAGTACCATTAAAAAAAAAAGGGAAATGCATATTTCTGAGTTTCAAATGGCTCTTTAAATTACACCACTTAAAGAAATTTCTCTCTTTGGTTCAACACTATTTTATATATAAGCAAAGAAAGATACTACATTAAAGTAAATAATTAACTATGCATAGCTAAGACTACCTTACACTTATCCTCACTTTGAATCATCATCCGTCTGGTTATCTTAAAATATTTTGTAACCCTAAGTACATTTCACATCTCCTGAGACCTTTAGGACATGCTTTAGAAAAGCTCAGGTGAAGTGACTTGCTCAGATTCATATAGGAAAGTCAATAGCAAAAGAAAGAATAGAATCCTCCAGTTCTCACTCCTAGACCTCTTCTCTAGCCATTAAAATCTTCTTACTTTGTGGCAATTTTATTTTACAAGACAGTATATGTGTGAAAACTTGAAATCCTAAGTTTTCCAAATAAATGAATAAAATTATACTTAAGAGTTGTGGTGTTGGAAGGGATGAATCATGGTTTGCAGGCACTGTATTGTTGAGTTTTTTCCCCTCGTTACTAACATTCTCTTGGGAAAGGCTTGCCTCATACATATTCAGATGTGCCACATCCCACATGGTCCTTCAATTTAAACCATGTTTTTCTTCTCTTCTTTCTGCACCATGCTTGTTTTGTACATAATTGTGTACAATAACAACTTTTAGAATTGTCTCTGGCAAACTGGGATTGTAAACAGAAGTGAAAACTGCAGGGACATGTCTTACATATTGGTTCAATCTTTTGCTTTCTAGATAGGGTATCCCTCCTAAAAGGTAGTAGAGCCTGGTCCAGTGGGAGTCTTTTGTTCCCTGCTGGAAAAAGAATTTGAAATGTTGTTTTTTACTATGTGCTATTTGACTGTGACAAGATGAAATATAAGAAAGAGGGGATCCCGCAAAAAATCCTATTGGAAGCAATTTTGTTTCATGGACTGTTGAAGTGAATGAGGTGGGAGGGGAAACTTTCCGACTGGGGGAAAGACCTTCATGTCCAAGAGCTGGAATAGATCTCCGGAAATTTGCTGCCTATTCCTGCTTCCTGTTATTGTAAACTTGGGCAAGTGACTTCATCTGCGCGTGCCCCTGCTGCTAGTGTGTGAAATGGAGATAACCACTTCTTTTTTCTGTCTTGCCTCTTTCGTGTCTAAGCTTACTGGGGAAGAGACGCTTATGCTACGTGTTTTCTGGGGAGAGACCCTTCAGTAGGATCCTAATCTCATCCAGATTCTCTGAGTACTTCTAGTTGTGGCAAAAATAAGAAAAACTCTCCGCATTTCTGCAGGGCTACTCATTGTGTTTCATAGCTGTCTGTGTTATACTGCTGTAAGGCCAGAAACAGACAGTCTAGTTACATTTGGTGTAAGCTGTGTAAGAATCCTGACATATTTGGTGCTCAATTTCTTTCCTTTGTGAGCTAAGACTTTACATTGTTTATGAAAACTAGGTGGAATCAGAGGGCTGCAACCTATGTACATGCACACAACATCATTGTGCTCCCCAGCTCGGTTTTCCCCAAGTGTTAGGTACCTTTAGGAATCTTCCTGCTCCTCCTTATGATAAGGTGCATAGCCACCATTAACATTAATGAGAACTGCATGCATACTTGGAGGAAAGAATCCATGCCTCTGGGCATATTTAATTGCTATCAGACCAAGACTTCTTCCGCATAACATGGGGTACGCATAGAACATGGTAATAAACCTGGGAGGCAAAGGACTTGTTTAGGAAGGCGTGTACATTGCTCTGTGGGGAAGCTCTGCAGAACTTGGAAATCTCAGCTTACATGGAAAGAAACGTAGATGGCAGGCAGGAGGACATGTCATATTTGGGGAGCACATAGGCTGTAGTACGTCTGTAACCGATAGTTTGGATTTCCTTTGTAGCATACAATCAAGACATGCTGCTGAGAACGATTAACTGTAGAAGCAAGATGCTAACTTTTTTCTTTAAATCTCTTTTCCTTCCTGCATGAGGCTTGGAGGTTGCTGTGCTGCCTCTTACTCTGACTTTCCAGTGACCTTGCATTAGGTTGTAGTGAAGAGGAATAAACTGAGTGAAGGCAAGATTAAAAGGCGTATCATTATGTTTGAGGGAGTGGAAATTGAGTGCTAGGAAAGTGCAGAAGGGTCTAACGCCTGTGCTCCAGTCCTAACTCTGACTTCCTCCGTAACTAGTTTGATTCACATCAGATTCTGCTCTTCAGAATAAAGCAAAGTTTTATATTTTTCTTTTCAATTTTTCTATCCCACAGAGTACTGAGTAACTTTGCCCAGATAAGGACTGAGTGTAAGCATGTGATTAGCAGCAAAAATTCAAGCGTCTCATTGACTTCAAGTTCTGAGGGAGATGGCTTCTCTGGGAATACTCATGTGTCTAAAATACTTTTCTGGATAAAAGGCAGAGTATTGAACTAAAGAGTTAGGGACAGTCCTTATGGATGGTTACGTTATGGAACTTGTGTTCTGAAGGATGGGCATACCCTGAGCCACACCAAGTTTATCCTAAAGCCATCTGGAGTTAAAGACTTCACTAGATCAAAGGATTGGACCTTATACAATAAAGTTGAATACAGAGAAATTAATATAATTTGATGTAATGCACATTAAAGACATTTCTCTGTCATTAGAAAGGTTGGATCACCGCTTATGTCACAGATACAAAGCTATCCTAACAGTAACATATTTACCTATAAAAAAAACAGGGACTTTTCAGCCATACAAAGTGTTTCAGTCCGAGCATACTGCCCCAAGGTGTCTGTACAAGTAGGAAGGACAAGACACAAACTGTGGCCATCTCCGCACGATTGCGACTTGCAGCCACTCTGAAAGCTGTAGGGCCAATGGCATTGATAATAGTCAGAGAAACCTTTTGGAAGCTGTAATTTATACCATTTATGTTCAATGCACAGTTAGTCTATGAAGTGAAGGAAAACAAAGGCAATTTAGATCCATCCGTCCATAAAATAGGTCACCAAAGAGCTGGTTTAATATGGCACTGGTAAGAGCATAGTGGTGATGAGATAATGCTGGAATGTGATCAGATGAATGTATATGATTTCATGTAAACAATGGAAGTGGCTTTTAGTGGAATTTCATAAAGAATGACATTGGATCAACAATGAGCCAGTTTCTAGACCATTTAATGAATACACTGTGTTTAATATTGGGAATGGAAGTCTGCATATGCCTGTAGCTGATTTCTAATTAAAGAATAGAAGGTTTAGTTGAAGAGCAGAACTAAGAAATGTGCATTCAAAACATTAGGAATAGCCTACTCATTGCATTATTATCCTTCTTTCTCTTGGATATCTCTTTAGTTTTCTGAAGTTACATACGATGCATATGGGAAATGGATTGAAGTACATTAATTGCCTTATTCATCACATCATTAAAATTATAGGTCTTGCTGCAGACTAGCTGCGTCTTATTGTGTTTCTGGTACACATCATTAATAAAAGCACTCCTGCTAGTGGTATGCAAAATGTACTTTCTAAATAACTGTACAGTGATTTGGGGCTCACTTATGCAACATATTGCTACAAACTATTGTAATACCCCTGGCACTCACTTAAACTCGTTGGGCTAGTGATGGAATTAATGAGGCTGGCGCTGCTGCAGTATGCTGAGCACGCTCAGCTCCTTCGCTGCTCTTTGTCTGCAGCGAGGCTCTTGTCTTTCCGAGCTGGCTGCCGCTCTGTCTCCAGGGCTGAGCCTAGGATCAGATAATGAACAGCGTATCAGTGCGGCGGAGGGGGTAGGGGGTGATGGGAGAAGACTTATTATTCCTTCACTCTCAAACAAAACAAAATCATTGAACTGTCAGGGTCATTAAGGACCCTGGGGTTGTCATGGAAACGACCTTTGGGGGTTTATGGCTGTTAATGCATGAGTGACTGTCTGTATTATATGTGTGTGGAAGGGGTCACCGTTTTCTTGGTGGCTTCTAAAAAAAGCTGGATTGGATGGCTAATGTTCAGAAAGGAATCTCTGTGCTCCGTGGTGTGACTAACTATTTTGAATGTAGCAGACTTTGAAGGGGGAGGCGGGAATGAAAAGCTTTACTGATAAATATTTAGACAGAAACATAATTGCTCTTGAATTTTGTTTCAGTAGCAATACAACTTCATTTCCAAGTTTCAGGAAATAAAGTCAGACTCCCTCATCTTTTTAGGGCATTTAAAAAAAAATCCTGAAAGCAAATAATTTTGCTTCAGATTATCTCAGGATAGAAATACAGAGTATTACCTAGGAACTGGCAGTAAATTTTAGAGCTGTCACAGCCAGAGAGAAAAAATGTTAATGTACACAGCTAATAAAATCTTCCTCATCTTTGTACAGGCTTCCTGTACAACCTTGGGCAAGACTTTTAACTTTTGGTCCCGTTAAAGTCAATGTAAACCATCAATTGGCTTCCAATCTATAATAACAATGTTTGTTGAAAACAAAGGATTTGGTTTTGATTTTAAAAATATGGGTTTAAGGCTATAAGTACCCAGAAAGAGCAGTTATGGTAAAAGTACACTGAACATCAATTGTGCCTAATTTTTTACACTCTCAACTGGAAGTTATCCTGGCATTTTGCTTTATCAGCCACTCTCTACTGGCTGATTAACAATTAGAAGGTTATGCTTCAGTTTTCAGTAGAGGCTACAGCACTTAAGAAGAGATAAAAGAAGGGGGAGGGGGAGACAAAGAGGCAGCAAAGCAGGGATAATATTAATGATTCCCTTTACAGGCAGTGAGGAAATACCAACCAATCAGAAGCCAGAAATACTAAGGATGAGGAACATTGGTAACAAGTTTTTTAGTCACTTTTTAAAATTGTATGGCACTTATTATCTATTCAGTTTGACTCTTCAGATCTTTATTCCTGTGTTTACAGTATATTGACAAATGAGCTGGATTCTTCCTACCACCACCCCCAACTTGTTAGATAAATGAGTGTGATTGCCATATTAAAACTAGAGGTAGAATTTTACTTAACCAGTGTTGTAGAGGAGGAAGCCTAAGTTTGGCCATGCTGAATTCTGTACCCTTGATTTCACAGACTTTTTAAATTTTTTTTTTTTGAGTTGTCTCAGGAACACATCATCTTTCTTGACTCTCACCTATCTTCTGAAAAGCAGAAATATTCACAGTTTTGTATTTCATAAATATCTTGTATTAAAGTTCATAAGCTACTCAGGTAATACATCAGAAGACGTGCATAAATATCCCTGACAGCGCGGTCAATAGCAGGATGCTAAATACAGATTCTTCATGGCCTAATAACCCATCTCCCCTCCCATTTGTGCAGCCTCGGAAGTTTCTTAGAGTGGTTGGGCACAGCCAATACAATGACAAAGTTGCTGAAGATCATAATCTTATTAGTTGTATTGGTGTGCTTGGGGTATTTCATATATGCAGCTTTCTTGTAAGTGCGCTGGTTACAGCACATCTTTGCTGAATAGATTAAGAAGATAAAAGAATATCATTGAATCAGTGAATCTGTTTGAGCTATGGTTAAACTGGAGTAGTTGAAAAGGAACTGTTTTTATTTATGTTGATGGTTGTGTTGAAAATATTTAATTAAACTACGGGAAAATATGTTTGAAGAGAGTCTTACTAGACTTTCCCCAGACTCTTTACGGACCTCTATATGTCAACTGCTAATATGGGATTTGGGACTTTCTGGCCAGAATTCTCTTCAGTGTCATCTTGCATTTTTATAACTTCTTGTACTGAAGGCAAAATAAATTGTGAAAGCTCAAGATTGAATTTAGTCAAGCTCAGTGTCAAATTTGTTTAAATGCAAGCCTTTGCATTAGCCCAAATTCCCTTGACCTGGGGTAAATGCACACTGAAAGCTTGTAGGCTTTAAGAACTGTTGATTTGACATGCCAGCCACCTGTGATACTGGTCATAATCTCTTCTTGATATTGCCTCCCCTCCTTGTTTTTTGCCTTCTAGTTCTGCTGTTCTTCCTGCTCCTCCAAGCATTCCTTGACTCTGCTTCTCCAGGATCTCCTCTCCCCTTGCATCACACCTCACCACTATCTGCAGACTTGGAAAGTTAGAGAATTATGATAGGTTACTTTGCTCCTTTCTAAACTGAAAATAGCACATTAGCTAAGAAATGCATATGGAAGTCCATCTTGAGCACCTTATCGTGGTTAGTTTGTTTTCTCTCATCTTGTATTTAGTCAAAATTCCCACCGATCACCTTGATATCAAGGCTAACAGTATGTTGTGAGGTTTTTTTAAAATCTGGAAGGTATAATAAATATCTGGATGTTTGGTGATCAAATATATTCCCAGCCTCAGACCAGTCTCTGAAATTATTTTTTGTGTGCTAAGTAGACTCAAAAAAGTTTGATGTACAGAATTGTTATTAGATAACTATTTTTTTATATTTGTTGACAGACTCTTAGTGTTCAGAGATCATCAGAAATGACTTAGAATCTAGACTCCCTCCTAACATATTTTATTTATTATCTCTTATAAAATACGGTTATAGAAATAAACACAGACATGAAGAGTTAGGGAAATATTCCTTTGTCCACTGTTCTACAATTTGCCATATATTTCAGGGCACTAATTTTCTACAGCCTCCTACTGTTCCTGCTATTTTGGGTATATGTGGTATCTTTCAACAGTTGAATAATTCACAGCAGAGTATATTGCAAGACTTGTTTTGTCAGTAGTATTTTCCATTCAGATTTTAGTTCAGTAAGAGAGTTTCAGTAAAGGACTCACCAAGGGTAAAAGTTGAATCAGGAGAAATTGGGCAGAGCCACAGCTGCCGCTGATGTAAACTGGACTAGCTCCATCGATTTCTCCCAAACTGTGCTCATTTACACCAGTTTAGGATCTTCATTGCTATTGCACTTTCATGGCAGCCCAAGGGGAACTTAGCACAGGAGTACCATACAAACCAACCAGGATCAAAAGAGTAGATGATATTCATTTTCTTCCTCAGTCTACAGGGATTACTTTTGTAATTACACCAGGTTCTGAAACGCCCTTAGATTTGTTCAGTGCCAGGGAATCTGAATTTACATCAAATGCTGCATAATTCATACAGACAGCAATTATGAGTTAATTGAGGGGTGTAATGTTTAAGAAAAGACACATTATGAAGAACATCAGGAATGTTGGAATGAAAAAAGGCTCTTCAGCCCATTGAGGCTCGTTTCTTTTAATATTGTTTTCTTTAAAATTGTACTGATTGTCTTTTGAAGGACATGAAAGAACCCCAAATTCCCTGCTTCTGCACCATTTCTTAGTCAGGCAGCATCTGAGACGTTATTCTTTCTGGGATAAGTAATTCCAGTGTCAGGTATGAAATTATTCATTCTTTTTAAAAATGTGTGCTTGATTATCTCTCGGCAGCAGCCATAATCTTAAAATCAGATATATTTCAATTAATACAGTCCTCTTGATCCTTTCTCACCTTTCAGATTACAGGGATTAAGTACTATAAACTATCTATACTGTCATTGCGTTTGTTCCTACAGTCACCAGAGTCATCACTTTTCTCTGTAGCTTCTCACATGATAATATCTACTTTGTACAGCTGGCTTGAATGGTTCACTGGCAATCTGAACAGAGTTTCTGGCCTCTTTCCATGCCTTTGAATAATGAGGACATTTAGCACTGTTAAGAAAATGTTTGTGTTTTGCATTTCAAGTGTTACTGTGCTGACATGCACTATAGGGGAAATCCACCTCACTCACACAAAGCCAATGTCATCAGGCTTTCAAATAGACTCTTAGTGAAGGCAGGGAGATGAAATTCAAACATCCCAATCTATAGGCAGGTCACAACAGGGCTATAACAAAGGATCTTGACATCTGTTATTTCGTTCTTGAGGCTGGAAAAAAAAGGGTTGAGGCCACTTTGTGCTACTGGGCTGGTCCTTAGGATTCCTTCCTTAAGTTGCCTCCCTAATGCCTCTGCCATGCCAATTTACTCAGGTAGGAAATGAAGTTCCCACTTGTAGCGTGCGGGATATGTGAATTTACATCGTTTGCCAGATCATAATGTCCTATGCTGCTCTATTGTCTGCACAAGCTGATAGGAAGGGCCTTTGTTTTCATATGAACCCTCTGAACCTGCCATTTGAAAAAAACCACTACTCAACAACTGAAAAGAAGTGCACATTTCTTTTTAAAACTTGAGTATGTGGCAGAATCAGGTTTTGTCCAAAAAACCCCAAGAGAATTAGATGGACCGAGTCCATTTCAAAAATAACCTGTCACTTTTAAAAGAAAATTTTGATTTTTTAAAATTTTAATTTGCATTTAATATGTTCACTGAAAAGAATATGGGCCAAAAGTCTACTTTTCAGTTCAAATATTTTTTTGCCTGTTTGATTTTCCAAAAGTCCATTTAAAAAATGTTATTTACCAAAAGCATGTGAAGTATATAGTTGAAATGTGATGTCATATTCAAGAATTTATCCATTCAGCGATGAAATATACAATTGCAAGTATTTGCTATGGTAATTTGAATTACTTTTCATTTTAAATACATCAGATCAACAAGTCTACACTGAAAACCAGGGACAATTTCTTCATCTATGTGAGAATAAATCAGGAACAGGGAAAACAAAATGGCTAAATTGCCTGTGTGAGTTATCTGATATAAATCCATCCCTCCACTGTGGCTGGGCACTGTGCATGTGCATGGGACAGCATGCGAGGCAGAAAAAGCTGAAGTATCTGTTTCTGTCAGAAGAATTGTTGGATACTCTTGGAAGACTCAGGAGCTGAGGATCAAAGGAGAGACGAGGGACCTCAATTAGCTTAATTTAGTAGTATAACCACGTCACAGAGATGGATAATTATTTCATCACTGTTAGTGATCCATGCATTGAAAAAGGCCAGCACTAGCTGCCTGAAACACATGTGGGTCAACTCTCACTTATCATCAGATGCTGCAGAGTAATTGCTTAGGACTGTTCGTGGGGAGTTTCCCTCTCACCTTATTTCTGTACTTCTCGAAATCGTCTTCACTCACATTATCCTGAAAAAAAAAATTAGGAGCCAATGTTTTTACTGTACTCTACCTTTTCACAGTCATTCATAGAAATTCTAAATGCTGCCTGCTTTAGCTCAGAGGCCCAAGGCATCCTGATGCCTACCTTTTTTCTCCCTAACATGAGTGTTTTCTTTCCTGTTATTCCCTCCAGTACAGTACCTATTTCTTACCGAGATTTTTATCTAAACTCAACCCTTGGTTCCCAGATTTCTCTAATAGCTTGTTTGAAGACAAGGGAAATGTGGTAGTTCTAATCTTCCTGGCCTTCAGTACAGCATTTGATATGGTGCCACATGGGAAATTATTGGTGAAGGCACGCAAGGTGCGGATTAGTACAAAGACTGTAAAGTGGATAAAGCACTGGCTAAAAAGAACTGACAGAGGTTTGTGCTGAAAGGGGAAGGAAGGCTACAGGCAGGTAGGTCCTCAAGGACCACTCTTAGGACTAATCTTAATATTTTCATTAATGACCCAGGCACAGAAAATAGACATGACCTAATGACAGTTGATAAGGAGTGGATAAGGAGGCATCGCCTACAAGCAGAAGGATGAGAATGTCACAAAAGAACTGGATGCCGGTCTCTATTAGTAGAGGTGGGATTTAATTTAACGTTCAAATTGTAAAGCAAGAATTCATGCTATAATCTAGAAGCTATACAAATGGAAACAAAGGGGGAAGGAAAAATTCTGGGCCTTTTAGTTGATCACAGGAGAATTATGAGTCACTAGTGCAATACAGTTGTGAAAAGGTGTGATCTGAGGGTGTGTCTGGTAAAATAATACATATGGGCAAGCACTGATAGCACTGCAGTAAGTTCAAATAAGATTTCTTTCAGAATGGTGATTATATTGGTCTCTTAAGCAAGAAAGATTATTTCGATTGTGACAGAAAAGGTTAATTGGGATGAACAGGGAAATGTGTATCCTAGTCCATCAAAGAAGGAAAAAAAACTTGTTTTGTTTAGCCTAAGAAAATGATTGCTCTTTTTGGTACAAGGAAAGGCCAGAAAAGAAATGGGACTATTTGTCTTTAAGGGTAACACTGATACAATTGCAACAGGGCATCATATGTTTTGGAAATCAGGACTCTGCTGAAGCAGTTATCCTAGAATAGTAAAGGGGTTAAGAAACTATGGCAGCTGTTAAATGAGGCTGGACAGCTATGTTGCTTTATGACTGCTTATAGACTTGTCTCTGAAACAGGCTTTTCCTGTTTAAGATCAGCACCATAACATCATCCTACTAACACAAAGACTAATCATATGAAGTCATCAGGAGGGTTAGCAAGCTAAAACTTTTAACTTCTCTGTAGTTATAGTTTCCTTTACTAGATGGGACTTCAGTGCCATGGAAGCAAGTTAGAGACATATTTTACAGCTATAATTAAGATATGGTTCAAATAGAGATTCTGCCTTATATGCCCTATCGTATCGATAAGAAAGCAAGGTGGGGTGAGAGAAGGAATGAAGGTTAGATTCTGAGAAGTCATTTAGAATAAACATTTTTATTACTATGCTATTTTTTGGTGGTGTTTTTGTTATTGCATGACTTAGAATGCCAGTGAAAACATCATGCACGTGTGCAGAACAAAAAAATTCAGGGAAAGTATTCAGTAAGTATGAGAAAGTGGGAATTGTTTTCCTGTAATAAATCCAGTAGAGAGGTAATAGAATTTGTAAAATGGTACCTATTTTGTTCTAAATAGCAGTTTATTTCTTATACTTACAGCTTCCAGCCCTTGTCAGGTCCTGTCTGTGCCGTCGTTCTCTGGAGCTGACATGTTGATGCTTTCAGTCTTGTCTAGTACTGGAGGCCTGATAAGCCTGACTTGTTTAATAACCGCATTTGTTCAGCACCAGACCACAGTTCTTGCATCATAGTTATTTTCTTTTTTCAGTAAATTTCAGTGAGGAATTTTGAACACTTCTCTTTAATTTTCTATTTATAGACTGTAATGAAGACTGAAAATGGTGGGGAGATGTTAAGACAAACATAAGATTAGTGATAAAAAGTAGCTAAACATTAGTCCTAATTCAGTGGCTACAATAATGGTTTGTGAGATCTTGAAGAGTGGTAAGAATGGATAAGAGCCTTGAATGTCTTTAGCAAGGAAGGACTGGTGCGGGAAGCAATGATTTCGGTGGACACTGGTTTGGAGCTGTTATAGCAGCAGGTTTTTAAGGAGTTTTGTATGTTGTTTGCTCTTATGCTAAGCCAGCATATCTTCCTGACACTTTTTCTTTCCCTCTAAAGTAGTAGCCTCTTTCAACTTTGGCCTCACAAAGCCATCAAGCAAATATGCGGGGGAATTCTAATAAAATATATTTGAATGGGTATTATTATCTAGAAATCTGCTTGCATTGAGTCCTACTCTGTATTCTGTTGTGAAGAACACAAAAGGGATTGACCATGAGAATAGGGAGTAAAGGCTGAGTCCCTTGGATTAAACCCCTTCCTGTTCCCCATGAGGATAACAGATGGGCTCTTTTCTTTGGACTCGCTTGCTGTTTTGAATCCGTGCAGCGGGGTTATCCCTCTGGCAGCAGTCCAGTCGGTAGTAGCAGGTCGGCTGTGAGGGGGAAACAGGGCACACTGCCTTCCTGCACGCAGGCAGCCACGCTTGTTCGTTCTGAGCGAGACCGAGAGCAGCCTGGCTGTGTATGACAAAGCACGTAACCCCCTGAGGTACAGGTCTCAGGAGGAGGGCAAAAATGAGATCACTGTCTTTATGAGTACCTTGGCTGAGTGCAAGCAGTGCAAGACAACTGAAAAGGCAGAAACAGTATGAAAGGAAGAGGCTGGAGAAACAACCAGGAAGATAAATGTGGAATCTCATCAGCATTCCTGAGCTCACTCCTCTCCCTGGGGCCTGTGCTGGACGGCTCACAAGAAAGGAAGCTGTTCTACTAACCTATTTAATCCCTCCTTCTGGGAAGTTCAGAGAAAACTCTGTGGCCCAGGTGAGAAATAACAGAGTTTTGTAAGGGTGTCTCTAGTCTTGGTGCCTGGTCAGACCAACCACTGAATGCTGAGTGCCTGGTGCAGGATGGACCCGAGACATTGCTGTTTAGAAAACCCCTGCATTGATGGTATTTTTAATATTGTATTTGCTTTCAAGGACTCAGAAGGGATACCCACATACCTGCTTAACTTAGCTAATATAAGCAGTAGTAATTCGATCAGAGTAACTTTCCATCAAAATAATTTCCGTTGATATATCATCTTGGTAAAAAGGTAGATCAGGACATTATGCATTACTAGACTAGCATGGCAATATGGCCATACTCTTTCTGGTACCCAGGCTAACTTGCAGCCAGCTCAGATTTTTGGCACAGCACTGCAAGATAATATACTGTAGCATCTTAAGGATTGAACCAGTCTCGAACTAGATAGATGGTGACTTTAGTGTGCATAAAATTCAGTAATAAATTCCTATTCATGTGACTTTATTAGTTGAATCATGTGAAAGACATGTCTTTGAGCCAGGGCAGGTGTTTATTTTAGTTCTGCGGCACCATGCCAACAATATAAAACACACTACAATGAAGTCAAAACTTCCCTGAGGATGATATCCAGCATCAGTGATTCGTTAACTCAGGCCTCCTACAGGATGGGAACAGATTGATACAGTAAGAATGAAGGTGCCAGATATATAGGTTCTTTGCCTTAAAGACTATGCATTAAAGGCTAGACTTAAAGGCAAAGTTTGAGTTAATGCTGTAAGGAAAAGAATTCTGGCTAGTTTCCTTTATGTATGGCATGATTTAAAAGACTTATGTAACTAAAAGCATTTTACATAAAAAAATTTATGTAATTACTTTATAAGGACTTACTGTTGTCTTCTTGGGCAAATAATACAGGTTTCAAGCCTTGAAGAGACTCGGCACATGCTTACCTTTGCATGTGTGAGCAAACACTGAGAACAAACAGAAATATCAAACTCCTCTGGTGAATACATTTCCTCAGGGCAGAAGCTAAGACCTGGTCATCATCAACAAAAGAGGAAAGTTCTTCTGAGAGCAAAGGCCAAACTTTCAATTAGGTGTGGAGCCATGGCCTGTGGCCTTGCCTTATTAATGTAGTTTCTAAAGAAGATAATTTGGAGTTGGTGGCGAGTTTGTATGCAGAACAAATTATCATGCTCTGTCTGTCTAGCTACAGAATTCAACTCAGTTATCAAGTCCCTTCACTGAGAACATTATTTCCTATTTTCAAAATAATTAAGCTTCAGATAACCAGGAAACAGAGTTTGTGAGTAGGAATAAAGTAAACAGCTTGACACAAACATTTTTTTAAATCAAAATGCAGCAAATAAGTAACTAAACTGTGATTTTTATTTTAAAAGGAAGTGGCTTTTCTGTACCGGAGCAGCTGGTTGTATTGAAATGTGATGCTTTAATATATGCCACTGTTAGTGGAGCTGTAATGAATGGGCAGTTCTGGGTACGCATCAACAAGATTAGTGAGATGAGGATGCTGGCAGGTACATCGCTTCATGCTTCTGCAGTGCTCCTGAGCTCAGGCATGGTCTGAAACTGTACAACAGTGCAGCACCCTTATGGGGTCACGAGGCTCACGAGAATGTTAAAATAACCCAGTACAGACGGACTGCTAAAGGCCACAGTGCCAGCAAACAGGTGACAGGTTCATGTGTGATTTACATAGAGTATTAATTGATTAACCCTGAGAGCCCTGTGGGTGATTATTGTGCTGATGAGTAATTTCTCGTGCTGATTTGTAGGCTCTTCCTTTCCCCTGGCTCACTCCCAAGCGCCCTGAGCATTTTTTCCTTTGACATTCTTCCTACAGCCTAAAGACATCCCAGTCCACTCTTGGTTTTGTGCTGCTAGTGACCTCCATGGTCTGGGCTGTCTGCGGGCTTGCTCTGTGAGAGGGCAGTCAGGGGGGAAGCCAGAGATGTTGTGGCCAAGCCCTGAAGTTGCCTGGTCACAGGTCCTCCCACCATGGGCTCTCCTACTTGTGTGCATGAAGATTTACAGAACAGATGGGGAGTAGATCCTCCTGGCTTTGTTCTCATGAGAAGTAGCAGCCTGCCCCAAAGATAGTGCAAAGCCACAACAGCTTGTTCTCATGAGCAGTTGTGAGGGTCCAAAGACTTCTCTGGACAGATGCTATTTTATTGCACCAACTACTTTTGTGCTGGCTCTGGTACCTGTCTGTTTTTTCTCTTTCAAAACGCTAATTGGAAGTTAGTCTCTTCCACAAAATTCAATTGGAGAACCATTACAAGGGACTTGTTTTTCAAGTTCCTGAAAACAAAGGCGATTGAGAGATTTGCCACTTAGTATTTCTTGTTTCACAGTTTGATTTTAGAATGTCTTGTGTGACAAAAAGAGAAAAGATTTGAAAAATGAAGGTATTATAATAGAAATAAACAGTGATTATTTTTCTTTGACTAATGTTTCCTTTAATTTCCTAAGGTATGCTGGATTGCATGTTAATGTAACCAGATATTCAATATATTCCAGATCTTGTTATTATAACTCTAATTATTTACCCCAATAATTTGCTCCCAGTATGTAATAGTGCTTATATATATGGGTGGGTTAGAGCTAATTGCCACACAGTTCTTTTTATTAGAGCTATAGAGATTAGTAGCCCACACAAGTTTATGAAAAAAAATACACATTTTACAAGCATGTTGATCTGATTAAGTCTGAGAACAGTCATTATGAACATAAATACATGCAAATCTGTAAATAAATATATGTAAAAAAAGAAGAATGACTTTTTAAGGAATGTCTTCCACTGGTTTTCTTTGTGAAAAGGCAAATGTTTTTCAGTTGATAGTTTTATAGAGGCTTATTTGTATTTTAATTTTTTATGGAGTGATATCCCCAGAAGATTCAAAGTCACCAGATTTGAAGATCAGTTGTTTTTTCATGTGTGTGTGGTTCCCCAGCAGCATGGATTGCACAGTTGTAATGCATTCTATAGACTGTTGATATCCACCTGCTTGAATCTGCCTATAAACTCATGAATTTCTGTTGAAGACATTCCTGGGAAGGCCATAAGAAGATAGTTTCATTCCTTATAAAATGGATATTATTTTGCAATATGAAGGTTATTATAAACTCCTTTGGTGGGTTACTAGCTAGCAAGCTGAAGGCCACTCAGTAGTAGATCCTCTAAATTTCCAGTAGATTTATTTTGCTGGATTTTTTACTATCATTAAGAACTCAGTTCCATTTAAAAACTACTTAAATATACATGTAAATTCTATGTACATTAAGAAAAAAATGCTTAAAATCAAGCATATTTTAATATATTTTTTGAAACATAGTTTTTCATATTAAATGAAGACCCGTTAATGATATCTGGAATAATAATACATGGAAGTAGATGAAGAAAACTTTATGTGCCTAGGGTCTCTCTTATGCCACCTATGCTTTGTTCTTTTTCAAAATAAATTATTGTATTTGTGGATATTTTTTAAATTTTGTATGAGGGATCTAAAAGAAAAAAAAATGCAGTAGACATCAAGATTTGAATATTGTTTTTATATGTCAAATATAACTGGGATTGTATTATATATATGCTTTGTATACACACAGCAATATTGTGCTGATATATGTTGCACACTGTCCTAAGTTTTGCATACCGACAGACTCCTAAGTTCCTAATTACTAAAAATAAGCCCCGAGGTGAAAGATTACAATATGAAATGAAAGATTACAGTATTTATTATTATAATTATTACTTCTTTATACTGTAATCCTTTTTTCTTGTCTCAAATTCTGACCTACACAACCCATTTGGTTGTCCTTTCTTGAGCAGCATTCACTCAAGTGTTTTTCTTTGTAGTTTGTGCTTCTTCCTGTGTTTTGCTTTGTTCCTGTTTCAGACTTTATGCTGGCAAAGGCACATAAGTGTACATTTTGTGTACAGACAAAGCTTTCCTTTCTAAAATCCTGTTATGTGGTTCACAGTTTGTCCATGAACCTGGATTCTTCCTTTGGTCATTCTGAAGAGGTTAGACAGTTTCAATCAGAAAAAAAAAAATGACCAGCAGTTTTTAAATCATTTCTATACATTTTATGGGTGGTTTTAGTGTTCCTCTTCCAGCCTTTTCAGACTGGGTAAGAAATATGAACATCCGTGCCTGGGGAGCAGGGTGAGCGCCCTGGTCAGAGTGGCAGGGCTCAGCCCAGTGCTGCCTCCCGGGCATGAGCAGACGTCAGGGCCGCCTGCATCGCACCTGGGCACTATCCAGCCGGTGCAACAACCCATCTCTGTGAGGCTGGTACTAACTACTTACTTAGCTGTAAGGCATCACAAGCTGTGAGTTTTCCACTGCTCCTCTGCTTCACCATGTATTTAACGCAGTTAATATGTGAAGCAAGGATACCAGATTGGAGAAGGCACGCTGTATTCCCTACCCATCTCTCCTTTGGTAATTTCAGCCTGATCTTGCAGTAAAAGTTAGCATATATTTTAAGTTCCTGAGGAAAAAATGTTACTGTCCTTGTAATGCTGCATAGCATAACTTCAGTTTTGGTTCTTAAAGCGTTCGGCGACTCTGAATCTCAATTGATTTCTTTAAATGAGGTTTGGGTGCTATACAGAGTAAAAAACATTTCTTGGCTGGAAATTTGTACATCAGCCCTTCGTTTGTTTTCTAACATTTGGAGCCTTTATTGATTTCTATGGGTGTCGGACTGGGCCCTATGCTATGTCTACCTTAGAGGCTGGAAGCTAGGAACAAGGTACTTGAGTCAGTTTTGACAAAAAAATGTTAACTGCCACAACACATGAAAAGTTTGGCTGGACACTAAGCAGCAGGAACTTCCAGAAGGTCTGTCAGCTGTCGGAGGGAGTCCCTGTGAAACCCACCTCGGTAGTGCCCAATGCAATTTCTTAAGGATTTAGTCAGCTTTGCGGCATGGAAGTTTCTTGTCTAGCTTCAGAAACTATAGCAATTCTCTCTGCTGAGACTGTCTGAAAATTCAGACAAATACTACGTGACAATCTGTCACGTTGTCAAACTTGTTCTCACTGAAACTCAGAGTGACAGAAGCCTGTAAAAGTAGCTGAGATTCCCGTATCCTCAAGTGGAGCAGAGACCTGACTACCCAGCACCTCGTTGTTGATTTATATGAGATTATGACTTTGAGAATATGTCTGAGGCAAAAAGAGACCAGAAAGTACTGTTGAGATTCAGTGGGGCAGGAGGTATAACTGTTAGGCAGGAGAGAAAAGATGGCTTTAGTAAAAGGGTCGGTTGTGTTTCGTGTGTTGCAGCACGAAACTGTCCTGCAGCCATGAGGAACTGAGCACGTGTACCTGAGGCACTGCATAGTTACAAGCAGTTTCTGTTATTTTAAGTACCTAGATTCGATTGTATAATTATTTGATTTATCTGCACATGTTTTCTCTGGAGAAAGTACCCAAACAATTGCTGTTGCTATTAATATTATTAGGAGAAATCCTCGGGAATACTGAACATCTGGATCTTTCTTGGGGGAACACCTGAGTCTGCAGGTGTTCAGCATAGTAAAGGCTTCTGGATAACTTAGACTGCATCCTGGATTTAACCCCTTTATATTGTCAGGATTCAAAGATGTAGTTCTCCCCCAAGTCCCATCTCACATTTGGAGAGAACAATTTCGTAACACAGGATATATTGGCATTTCAGTTCCCAGGAAAATATGCTGCGCACATTTAAACCACCTACTGGTTACAGCATCACCAGGTATCTTTCATCTCTCTATGTCACCAGGTAAGGACTGGATCCTGAGGAACTCTTCACATTTAGAAGTGTTGGGGTTTTTTTCTCAGGAGGATATTTGAGATGTTCAGAAGAGCTTTATCCGAGGAAGAAGCACAATGGCAATTAACAGAACTGCTTGATTAGTCATATTAGGCATTTAACGTTAAATAGAGGCAGCCTATGTTTTTTATTATTGTTTTGAAAAGCTGCACTCTAGGAGGTACTAGCCAGTAATTGGGCATGTGTGCAAACAAAGCATATATCCAACTTGAGTTATTTGTATGACAGCAGTGGAAAGATTATCATCATAACATCCTTCACAGAATATTTCATATCAGGCAGCCTTCCACAGCTGTAGTTCTCAATCTTTATTAGATCTATTATGCAAACACAGAAGGCTTCTTGAGTCAGCAGAAACTCAGCAAGCTGATATGTGTTGTTCGTGCTGCCTTGCAAATCACTTGCCCTAATCACCTAAGAGTTGATTAAAGTGGAGGTTGATTGGTTAATTTGCTCTCAACCTTGGAGAACCCATGAAATTGATTATTATAGTAGTTATTTAAAATATGTGCTACGTCATTCTTTCTTAGGGTTTCGCTGTATTCTAAAGACAAACAAGAATTTATGGATCATTATTTAAAAAAAAAAAAGAAAAAGAGAACAAGAACTTCTCTGCTAGACATGTGTCTATGTCGTTTTTAAATCAAACAAATTTTCATTAATTCCCTACTCGTACACTGCATGACAGGGTTCCTCTGACTAATTCACAGACGTCATGGAAAGTGTGGGCATAAAGACAAAAAAGAACAAAAAACTATTATCTCTCTCTCTCTCGTGTGTACTTCAGTTTACATTTCTAACATTTTCATCTCTGTAAAGAGTTAAAAGCAATGAAGACTGTGGGGAAAACCTCCCTCCTTCCCCACATGCAGTAATAGCAAAGATAATCTAGAAAATACCTGACATCCTGAGGGAAACGATGGGAAAGCTATTAATGGGGTGGAGTACTGCTATCCTGGTTCCAACTTTCTAGAAAAATTTTACAGTTCCCAGCCCTGCCCTGGTGATGAAAAGGGAGAAAGGGGGCTGAGTAGTTTCCCAGCACTGCCCTGAAAATATCTGTGAATGCTGACAGGGCTTCATGGTCTCACATGATATACCATATGTTTCTCCCAGCCAAAGATGGGAGTAGCCGTAATGAAAAGAGGGTAGTAATGCTTGAAGAATCAAGCGTTTTGTAAAGGAAAAAATATTTAGTCCTGTGTGTTGTTTTATCCTTTTGCTCTAAGTGCTTTGGCCGAATGAATAAATAATGCTTTGTTTATAAGGCAGGTCTTTTTGAATTGTTTTAATAAAGTATTGACAGTCTGCCAGAGGAAAAAAATCTTTACAGGTAGTAACACAGATGAGCTTATGAGCCAGAGATGCAGCAAAAAAATCTGCTCCTGGAGCGACTGGTCAAGGCAGCAGCACCACTCAGGAGAAGGGTCAGGGTACAGCTAACATGGATAAGGAGAGTGTCGAAAGCACGGGTTGCCTCATCACATCTGTTTCTTCCTCGCCTTCTTTGCAGAAAAGAAAGTTATGTATAGGTATTTGGTTTCCACATGTAAAATTATTCTGGTTTCTTCTTGGCTGAGACATCTTAGTAGAACCTAGCAGAATTTACTCTCTACTTTCACAGGCAGGAATTTCAGTATTTTTCAGATTTCAGTATTTATGTGGAGTGGGCCATGGTGTGGACAGCTAGCTTTCTCCTTTCTGGTTCCTCAATTCCTCACCGACTGTGCATGAATGGGGCCAGAAGGTTGGAGCCTGCCCCGCAGTTCCCCAAAGCCCTACCTCACATCTGAGTGAATGTCATGGACTGGGTCTTTGTTTGTCCCCTTCTTCACCAGCGTGGTTGTGGTGCTGTGGTCTAATCACAGCTGATGGGGGCTGGGTTGGGTTTTAGGTTTTTTTAACTTTACCGACTATATTATTGCAAATCCTCATCTTCCGACCGCAGGATGTTCCCTGCTGTCTCTCTTATGCATGGTTTCGCTTACCGTCACTGGTTTCCTGGGTGCATTTCTAGAGGCAACCTCTGTTATCTGGCAGCATTCACTGCAGTTGTTAAAAGACGTATAAATATAAGAATTGCATGTGTGTGCTTCTTTTTATAGTTGCTGTCTGCATCTTTCTTTCTGCATACAGTTGATTAATTCCTCTGTACAATGCCTTAAGAAATTAGTGTGTGAAGTATCTCATCTGATAGATCTGTTAAGTGAGTTCATGAAGACATCTTCAGGCAACAAACTGTACTGTCATACACTATAGTTATAGAGGGTATGTCTTGGGTCCTGTCCTTACTGGTAAACAATAAAGCCTGTGTATTTCCCAGTGACTAATTTCTGCCTGAGAAGAGATGTTTGTGGGAGACTGCCAACAACTGTTGTGCTAAAATTATACAAAAAAAAAAAGTTTGCATGCTTTACATCTTCTGCTCATTTCTTTGTCAGTTAAATAGGGTGCCATTCAGAAGTGTATATTTTTTCTTTTCATGAATTATTCAAAAGAATAGAAGGGGAAAAAAGGACTGTTATATGCAAATCCTTGGTCATTTTAGCCAACTTCTTGCAAACATTGGTACCTTCCAAGAGCTGCAAATTCTCAGAACCTCAGGTTTCTAAAGATCAAATCCAAACCGATTAACCCGCAAGGAGTGGTGATTTGCTACCTGTAGCTTTAAGCAAGTGTAGCAGTACATTTTCATTCTGAACAGGTACCATACTCACTACTGTACGCAGCATTTTCCAGCTGGGGTCCCCACTACCAGTTGATTAGAGGCTTTTTCGTGCTGCTAAAGGACAGTGAATTGCTGTAGATCAAATGCTAGCAATAAAGGCAGATGACCTCCTCTACTTACTGGGAGGAATTTGGAAGAGGAAAAGCTTATATATTCTATAAACTGCCACATTTGACTGTCAGAGAAAAAATACAAATGTGTAATCACCTTTCAAATGGATATTTCTAAGCAGATATTTTTAATCACCTATTTTTGCAGATGGCTTTTTTTATTTGATAGAACACACTAGCACAATCCAGATTTTTTGTTCATACTCTGGTACCTGAATCTCAATTAATACAGCTAGCAGAGTGGGAAGAGGATAGGCAGGACTTTAAAACACCTATATACTGGCACAGATGGAGTCCTGTGATTTCTGTATATTAATTTACTTTCTGTTATCCCTGGCCAAATATGAAAGCAAAGACCAATATTGCGACATTTTTTGATCACTTCCAGTTTGCAGGGGTTTCCCAATGGAAGTATGACCTGTGTACTGAGGACTGAAGCTTGACAAAACGCGTATTTTCTTTAGCAGATTCCCTGAAATGAAGTATAGTCAACAGGTTGAAACTGCTTGAGCCCCCAGTTTTGCCCATATCTGGGCTCTGGAAGCTTCTGTAAAACCCCTTAGCCCTTTTGATGCTGTGCAGGGGCTGCAAGATAAGGGGTCCCCATAGAAGGTGTATTTTCAGGGAACGGTTTACATCCACTCTGAGAGCACTCATGCTGTCAAAGCATTATTAGCTTAACTGAGAAGCAGACCCATAGTCTATCTTAGCGCACAGTAAGCTAGCTGAAGAACAGGAAAAAGTGAATACCAAAGTGGTAGCACTTTGCTGTATTTCTTCTCTTAACACACAGCAGCAGGTTTGCCTTCCAAAACTTGTACTGGAGCTACAGATATGTTAAAAGATTTTCACAGTTGCTAATAGAGAGTGGGGCCTGATGGTGCTGGGCTCTGCATAGAGAGAGGCAGACAGACCCCACTCTCACTTGTAAAATAAATAGATAAAAATATATACAGGAAAAGATACATAACCACGAAGCAGCATGCAGGTTAGTGCAAGCAAATCTCAGATGAGATCCATGGCCTCGGGTTCAGTTTGGTTTTTGAGAAGCAGTTAGACAAAATGGAGAGCAAAGCGGATAGAGAGTTTAAAAGGAGAGAAGATTGCTCTTGGTATTCAGTTGTGTATGACTGAGAGCGTGAAAGAGCAATGCATGGAAAGTAATTCAGTTATGGTTCATTCTTTCCTGGGTGTTCTGGGTGACTGCTTCAGCTTCAGAACAGTGTGTGAACACTTCTCATCTGCCTCAAGTACAAAGTCCAACAACTATGGATGACACTAACTAGCCCTATGCTAGCTGTGTATAAACGTGTATAACATATGTCACTTTTAATGGTTGTTTAAAAAAGGTGTAGGTTAAATTATCAAAGAGTAGCTATCAAAAGGAAGTTATGTTGTTTCATTTTTATTCATGTATGAAACAGAAGGATGCTTATCTAGTTGTTTACTAGTATTAAATCAGTGATGTTTGTGTCATGCTTTGAGGATACAAGATGAATGAATTCTGCTCAGTTTTTTCAATACTCCATTACTGTATGGACCACAAAGCGTGATTAACACGATGGGTTCATCTTACAACCCCAGATCAGAATTTCCCTAACACCAAGATTCAGAAATTCTTGCCTTGGAGCTGTTCTTGGTTTTGGAGCAGAATAGCAGCCAGAGCCCTTTTGGGTGCCACCAGCTTCCTGCTTCATACGGAGAACACTTGCAGGCCTTGGAGAAACAGTCAGGCCCTACCTTTACAGCATTTATTGAGATTTTTGAACTATCAGTAATCAGAATGAAAACATATATTCTCAACATTTTCTAAGAAAAAGAAATACAGCACACGGGCTTTAGAAAGAAAAGTTTAATTTTTCATCACTTCCATGCATTTTAATTACATTTTATTCACATTATTTAATAACGCCTCATGTTCTGAGATATTGTTGAACTTTGTCAAAAAAAAAGAAAGTTTATTCAAAATTGTCTGCAAAATAGTCTTCAGTGACATTTTTTCATTTTTCGTACACTGATCATTTGTAGCATAATCTCACATTATTTAATAACTGCCCAGCTTGTACTGTCTCTAAACTCTCTAATCTGTTTATGTGAAATACCGTCCTATCTCAGTTGGAGATACTATCCTCCGCATCTTATAGAGCCAGCCCCTCATGGTTACCAACCTTTGAGGTTTTTCTTAATGCATAATATTTTCTCAAATCAATATCCAGAACAAAATTATCCTTGATATCACACAGAGAGTAGCTGGTCAAAAATTATTTGGCATAATACATTTTTATATGGGAAAATGCCAGCTCATTTAAACATTTTGCTGAAGCACATAAATTTTGATGGCATTTCTTTAAAAGTTGGTAAACACACTACTAAAAGCCTTTCATTTAAACTTTTTCAAAAGCATGTTTCCTTTTGAAATAAGTATTTCAATCTTTTATGTATAGACTATGATACATAATTTTATCAAGCGAAAATGAGAATGAAATATACTGAGTTTATCACCACAAGCACTTTTCTTATGTTTCTAAAGTCTAAATAGGATGGTATTTCCTATGACATGAAGCACTAATAAATTATTGTAGGAAATCTAAGCAAAAATTCTCATAAAGTGGAAAATCCAGATTTCAGAGAGTACTACTGGTAAACTTTGTGGGCAGCTCAGTGTGAGATTATGAGCTTAGGCAGCAATAATCAGCTTCACAGACATGCACTGGAGAATAATTTGTTGTGTGGTGATTTTGTAGAAAGGGATCCATGCCTTCTAATAGATCTTAAGCAAGTATGAATGAGCACTATGTCCATTTCCTACATTGGAGCAAATGCAGATCTTGCATTGGAATGTGTAAGAGGAGCACCATCTGTAAAATACATGAAATAAATCTTGCATTTCACACTGTGCCGATAAAGGCTGGGCACTGCACCTCTAGGAAGGTGTGGAGCACTTACAGCAGTTCCAGATGAAAGCAAGGAGAAAAGTCTTGAAGGAGTGAAGGATTAGGTTTTGAAGTCTGTAGAAGACTGAATGAAGACATGGATACAGTGTTCTGGTATGTAAATGTTATTTTTAAAGAAAAGGGGAATAATTTGTTTTTCAGAGAATAATTTGTTTTACTGTCTAGAAGGAGAAGTCAGGGCCTAAGTTAAAGCAAAAGGGTTTAGGCTATAACTGTGTTAGCTGGTAATTAGGCACAATAGGGCCTTGGCAATAGTTCTAAACAGTTGGTGCTAAAGCCTTTATGTCTACGCTAACGCACTTTGGTGTTTTCCTCTAGAATAAATTTAGTCTGGTCCCTTAGAGTGAACATTCTGACTATCTATGAAGTTTGAAACTTCAGGAAGAATGAATCATTGGTTCAAACCCATATTCTTCCCATAGCTGTTGGTGTACATTTGATGTACACCTGTAGCAGATCTTTCAGATCAGCTTTCTCCAAATGGATTCTAGCTTATGAGCACCAAAAATGCTCTGAGAACTGAAATAACACGACATTGACTTGAAAACTGTACTACTGCTCTGAACCAAATCACTAATGTAAGCAGCTTGCATTATGTTATATTCATAATGCAAACTTCTTGCTAGTGCTAGAGGCTTTGAATCAATGAATGAGATTGATGCCTTATAAGAAGTTAGATGTATTTGTCAGGAATTACTTGGGTATAGCTCTTTTTCCCAAGGTCCTTTCCTCTACTGTTTTCTGTGTTTCCATTGTATAAACATGTTTTCTATCCAGAAAGGGGGAAATTGGGATAGATAAACACTGTAATTGAAATGTGTAAGGGGTGACTGGCCTGAGTGCATAATGAGATGTATTTAGCTTTTGGAGATATGAATAAATTAAACCTACTGTAGATTATACAGCACTGGTGTACTGTTAGTATTTCTAAGCCAGTTTCATAACTTTCTCTTTTCAAAAATTGACACTTTAAAAGTTTTGTTGAGATGCGTTTTTCTTTTTTATTCCTAACATCAAAATGGAAAATGGATTTCTTGGAGTTACCAAAAAAAGTTTAAGCTAAAAATTGCAAAAAAAAAATCAGCCTACAGCAAGTATTTATGATAGCTTTATAAACGTATAAAAATGGTCTGCTGATTTCTAAGCTCACCCTTTGAGTGACATGAACTTTAATTAATTAAATGGTTGCTTTTATTTTTAGCTGAATTAGGATATTAAATCTGTGTTTCCTTTTTCAAGAAAATGAAACCAAATGGGGCACTATAAAATACTAAAATTAATATATTAGTATACTCATATTGCTTTTGATTTTTGAAAGTTTCCAATTACTATTAAATGCTCAAAGAGTAGCTGCTTCCAAACAGTCTGTGATAACAGGTGCACTACAACCAAAATGAGACATAGCTTGCAGAATACCCTGTGTTTACACTAGCCAGTCCCAAAATTATATAATCCTCACCCAGAGGCTGGGAACGTCCTTTTGGATTTACATGATACAATGTTCCAATTTTAAAACATTAAGTCCCCAAAATTTTACTTGCATTTACTTCTCAGGCTTTACTGGCTTCCTTCAATACATTGCACTGTTTTAATTTCACCCTCCTCTCCTAACCTTTCCCCATTTCCCACTCATACATACCTAAACCAAGTTCCTTTTCAAATGAAGGTACAGATCTGCAAAATTTATACATATATTTTAATCAATTAGCCATGATTAATTTAATTCTATTGACCAGTAGTTAATCTAATTTAATGATCCTATGATGGGATAATGGTTTTGTATGGAGATTTTCTCAGTTTGTGTATATTTTCACTTGAATTTGTTGAATCTTTCCCAGTAGCACCAGGATATCATTTTGAAATTTGGGAAATTTGGGAAATACTGGATTTTAATTTCTGATAGTGATTGTGTAATGTGCAATCAAAGAAGGAAAATGCCATTAGATTTAGTGGCTGGCTTTATTTGTCTTTCCCAGTGCCCCTGCAGGAGGATGCTAAACTCTTTACATCTCCATGTTGATGTTGCCTTTAGTATTTCTTGGTTTCTGACCCAGTTGCTATCTGTTCCTCCTGGATGGGAACTATAGTTCTGTGCACTGCTTCCTTGCATTCACCTTTCCAGCTGTATGAAGCGTAGACACATATTCTAATCTCCTGTGGGTTATAGCCATCTGATTTCAAGTTAATGTCTACTTATAATACAAAAGTCAGTAATATATGCATCTATGCTGACCTAACATGACCTCACTACAGTCGGAACAGTTTTTAATGGCCAATGGGACCTTCCAGGTTATGTTTCTGGCTGCACTGGTATGTAAAAGAAAGTCCTATCATGATTTTTCATTGCCGTGCAGCTGATTACATTTTTCTGCAATAAGTGCCATTTGGGGTAAGTATTATCAATTATATGCCCTGAGGCATATGACAAAGACTTGTTTCTCCACAGGTAGCTGTGGATTTTTTTTAAAATTGATTCTTTGTAGAGGTCTCTAGAATTGTGAAAGAAGCGTTACTGATCACATTTCTAGGATATAAGAATGATGATCAGATGTGATATAGTTAAAGTGTTGCAAGATCTCAACAGTGGAAAGTCAGTTTGTGTCAAATACCGGGTTCTCATTTTGGTATATTGAGAATGAAACTGAACTCCGGTAGCTTTATTTTTCAATACAACTGTCAGTTTAGAGAGGTATGTGTCAAACTGGTAGAAAGCTGGGCTACATGTCCTTTTACACCACTCATCTTCTAGTTTTCCCCCAAATTTTCAACATACTCACTGTAACCCTGATGTTACCACAGCTTTTGATTTATGGCTGAATTTATTTGTGGGGTTTTATTTGATACTAGAGCTTCTCCCCCAAGCAAAGAAAAAAACATTTTCTTCATTACAAGGTTTGAAAACCGCTTCTCCAAACAAAGTGACTATACGTAAGGTTGGATATGAAAAGAGGAGAAAATTTCACTTAACTTTTTGAATTGTATTTGAAATTTTTGAAACTTTTGGGACTACTTACTGTTTCATATTTTAAACATCTAATTCAGATGCTGTGAATTGGCATTTAGAAGTGCAGGTATATTGTATGGGTAATTTAGGGTCCAAATTTTAGATTCTTAAAAACACCGAAATAATCAAAAGTAGACAGTGTCTGGTCCCCATTGCCACCATCTGTGAGAACAAGGGCCAGGCAGGAAGTACCGTGAATAGGTTAGGAAGAAAGTGAAGATACATTTTTACAGTAAATTTTTAAATTACAAGCTATATTTTTAGTGTAAATGATTGCCATTTTCAAAATATGATATGCATTAAATAAAACTTTGAATACACAGCTGCAGAATTAACATAAAAATCTGGGAAACAGATTTAACTTTGCTTCAGAAAACACATTTTTATTGTGAGCATGTTTGTGCATAGACATACAAGGCATAAAAAGAGGCATATTTTGCTAAATGCTCACTGAACTATGTTGACCGTGCTGTTGAAGTAGTCACATTTTTTCTGATTTTATATTAAATTTAAGTTTACAAATTGTTTCTGAAGCATTAGCAAAATTCTTATAGGTGTTTTAATAAACGATTACTTTATTATTGTAGATTTTTATGGAGTTCAACAGTTCAATAGATGGCGAAAACCAACTCTTAAACATGCCCTACATTTATGTTATTTAAGTATGATCCTAAAGTTAGGCTAGTTCTTTAAATACTAAGCTGAGTTGAAGACTAATTGGAAAGCTGCACAAGATTCATGTAACAAAGACCGGAGAAAAAAATACATATAAAGACGATTTTTTTTCAAGTTTTCCTAAACTGATAGATTGCTCATACCACCCAAAGCGTGATTTTTTTCTGCTTGCTTTCAACCTGTATCCCAGGTGACTGACAAGCGGCTTCTAGAGGAGAGGCATAAAGAACATCAGCTGAACTAGATTTTTCTTAATGGAGGGCATCAGACCGGTGCTATCGGTACAACTGATGACCTGGAGCCAGAAAACAGTGTCATCATATTCTAGCAGTCCTAAGTAAAAAGACCACTGCTAAAGCAGGATCTAACCAAAATAAATTTGGCTTTATTTTTACCACATTGGAAAAAACTGTGTCTCCTCTGTGTTAAAAACCTGCTGAGAAAACCCAACTACTCCTTTGATCCAATACTTAAGGCTCACAGTGTTTTTAATCATCTATTTCCAGCCTATACACCTGGTTAGCAACCAGCTTCCCCTCACTTTCTGTCATATCCAATAACACTCACCTCTCTTCATCTGCCATGGGCAACTTTTGAGGCTCTTTTTGTCGCTGCTTCTTGTCAGAAGCGTAATGGTTTATGCCCAGAGAATGCTTTTCTCCTAGGACATGCTGCCTGAGAATGTTAGCCCCTGAAATAGTCCTTGAAGGTTTTGAGAAGATGTATTCCTGTGCCTGAGACTCCTAAGCTTATTTTTGGGTTGCTGGTTCAGGTGAAGAGTTGCTGACATATACTGTCCAATAGAGCTTAATCACTTCCAGAGAAACAACAATAGCCAAAATGCATTTGCTCCATGCACTCACACTTTTCATAACAGATAAGCTTAAGAAAAAAAAAAACCACACAAGATTTATTCCAGCAAACCATGATTTTGGCTACTATATTGGAGAAAAACTATAGAAGAAATAAGGCAAAATCAGCTGAAGAACAAATCTGACCCCAAATTCCAGCTGCCACTTAAGATCTCTGGCACACATCACAAAAACACGGGCTGACAGAAGGACAGAGGTACGCTTCATTTCCAGGATGCTGCCTCTCAGAGCACACTTTTGTCTTGCCTCTCTGTTTATATAAAGAGAGCTTTTTGCAAAAGTTAGTGGAAACGATGATAAAAGCACATCATTACAACCCTCCGTTTCCTTCCTAATTTATAGGAACCTATGATACAGCAACTTTAATTGGCTCTTTTGAGACTGTGAGAAATGAATGGAATTTCCTTTAGCCTTGTATAAGAAGACAATGTTAATTCTGAAGTATATTTTTTTTTTCCCCACTCATGTTTACTTTTTGATCAGGAAATCAGTGTGGTGCATCTCTACTCTTCCACTAAAAAACTCCTGGGATTCGTGTTTTGCAAATCACATAACACAACTGTTTTTGCAAAGCCCACATATGACCCATTAATAAAGCAGCTGCTGGGACTGAGGTGCAGGTGCAGCTCTCCTACTGCACGTAAACACGCAAACCCAAGCACACAGACCCGCACTGCGAGCTTCCAGCGTCATCATGGCGCTGCACATTATCCCTGCCTTCCTGTACTCAGAATTCTGCAGTTCTCGCTGGTACTCCAGCTGCTTCAGGGAAATGCACCATAGCACATCAGGAAGGCTCTTTATTCTCCCATCAAACCAGCAGTAAGTCCCTTCCAGAGCTCCCCAAATACTGGATTAATGGTGCTCCAACTATCAGATTAATGGTGAGGGTCAGCAGAGGTAAGCAGATTCAGCAAGGCAACCCTCCACCTTGGGTCAGAAATTTGGCTATTGGTATTTCTTAGCGACTTTCCCCTGTCCCCTCTCTTTCCTGTGGAGAGATCTTAATCCCTTGGAGACAGAGCAGGAAGACTCCCAGTGCTCAGCAGCTCTTGGGGGGACAACTTTGACATCTTTACCTTTCCCTCCCTTTAAGGACAGAAAGGGATCCCGCTGCCCCCCATAAAAGCTGGATTTGGCACTGGGCAAAGGCTAATGCAGAAAGCAGTGTTTCAGGTCACCTCTTTCACATCCTGAGCAACAAACTGCCCCTTTCAGCGAAGCAGTTAAACACATGCTTATATCCTATTGACTTTCTAGCACTTAAACATGTGCTTAACAGCTTGGCTGAATTGGGGTAGGCTTAAGCAAATGATTAAGTGCTTTTCTGTATCAAGTGTCAATGGAAGGGGGAATATTTGCCTGCTCTGCTTTTAATCTTCAGTCTTACTGTTCAGGAGTTTACATAGACAATTCTGGATCAAGCAAGCTCTCTCTGAAACCCTGTATCCTCTTACAGGTGTACGTATGTTTTTGTCTGGTTAACCAGCATGAGGTATCTCGCATGAGACAGGCTGCTTCTTGCCTTCCTCCTCCTAGCGCATTTCTCAGGTTGCTTCCATTGAGTTACTTTTTTATTTATTGATTCTGGAAGAAAGTATTGACTGCTTGTTTCAATACTGCCCAGCATAGCTAGATGTAGCAATTTAGCTCTCTTAAGGCAGAAATGAGCAAACTCCCACTGAGACAGCCATCCATTGATTAACATCAAATACTCACAGCCTTTAATGTCATTCTGTACCTAGACTCCTATATTATTAGCCAGTGTCTGGTTCAGAAAACACAGGGATATAAATCCAATTCCGTTTTTACCCCCTCCCAAGAGAAGGAGATTCAGAGATATAACACAATCCACCTGAAGCATAAATCTGTGACCGAAGCTTAGATGCACAGTACCAGACAACAATTTTCTAGTGCAAGCTGTTGAATTGCTTTCCACGGGTCTCTTTCATTTTCTCCATCATCATGCAAATGGCTGACTGTTGGGTAATACAGCTTTCTTTTGACATCTGAATAAAAGCTTCATACTCCATGCTTTGTCTCCTGGTGAGTATGGCTGTCGTAAGAGCATTTCTTTTCATGAGTTTACACACCAACCTAACTGGAGGGTCTTTAGGAAGGGGCTAACCTTTGACATTTTTTAGAACTGTATGAGATGGTTTGACCATTCTGATTTGATCTGCACCAATTTACCATGATTAATCAGCAGGGAAAGCCACTAATGAACTAGTGGCAGATTCCCTAGCTCTAAAGCAGGTATTGCATAGCACAGTTTCTGCTGTCTATTAGTGAAATACTGCTGCATGTTTCTAAATAACAAAGATTTTCCTTGTGGCTAAGAGTTGATTTACTTTTTTCCTTACAAAATATTTGATTAATTGGACCTCTCCCGAACATTGTCTCATTGCTGCTTTTACCAGTGTAAGATCAACTTTTCCAGAAAGGACCTATACACCTGGTATTATTTTTACCATGAAGGCCTTGGCAGCTTCAAATTTCACGTCTTGTACACAGACAAGGAGCTACAGCTGGTAGCCCATGAGACTGCACTGTATTATCCTTAAAAACTGTGGGAACTGTTCATGTGTGTGTATTTTATTCAAGGCCAAGAGTCAACACAATGAATAAGAATACAGTTTTGAACACTTTTTGAAAGGCTTGGGTTTAGTCAATTCTCTCTCCCTGGCGGTGACATCATTGCACTATAGAAATACTTCATAGGAGTAAACATCATGGAGACAAAAGAGCTAACTAAATTAAGCTTGCCATGAATTAAAATAGGTTGGAAATTTGAAGAGGCTTTTACTACCTAAGGGAGAGGTCTTGGAACAGCCTTGTAGATGGAATACAACCGATAGATGTCTAATAAACTTTGTCAGAGGTTGATACCTTTATGGAAAGGGCAACATGAAATGGGTGCTGGTATTCCAGAGAAACAGGATTTGATGGCCCAGGAAGCCATTTTCGTGAGCTTCATGTCCAGCATATATGGTATTGAAGGGATACTCAGGCAGCATAGCTTGCAATCATTATAGAGGCAGTTAAAATATCTATAATTTGATTAATAGGTGCTGAGTTGTCATGCACTCTAGTTAAATTATATATGAAATAAGTATATCTAAAAAATACCCATTGCATACCTATATCGTTATACCCCAGTCCCATACCGCACTGTATACAGACACAGAAGTTTTGTCTGGATGCAGTAAGTGGCAAAATCTCAACCCACAGCTTCTTACTTATAACTGATAGCAGGTTCTGTAACTGCCCCAGTCAGAGGAAGGGGAGAGCCAGTGGGAGGAGCGGGCCAAGCAGCATGGTAGGATTCCCGCAGCATGGGTAATGATGTGTGTAATGGGTAATGACCACTGTGTCTGTGCACCTCTGGCTGGTTATCCAGCCTCCTAATGGTCTGGAGAGCCCATCGTAATGAACATATATAGAGGTGTGTGCTGGAAATCTGTTCTTGAGGTGGTTGGAGTCAGCCTAGGTGCATACAAAGATGCGAGGAGAGTGAGGCATTCCTCCTGCTGCTCTTGTGCCATGACCAAATGAGTAAATGAAAGGGCTCTGCATCATACAGCTCCTCTCAGCTGCTGGCTTCCCAATCCGATTTTGCTCTTCATAATACTAAATAGGCTGGACTGCTTAATTGACATGTAACCCCACACAGTCAAAAAGTTTAATGGAGCAATGGATCTAGGCAAATTTAGCCCCTAGGTTGCTAATTTGATTCAATATCACTTTGTCATTAACTCCTCTGGGGCTTATGGATTTAAATAGTTTCTTTTCTTCTCCAAATGTGAGTAGTACAGAGACTTTAGTGTTACATATTTGACTAATTTATTAATCAGCATGGCTGGATTTCAGCTGAACATCAGCTGAGAGCAAAAAAGCATAAACCAATCTCTCAGAAAATCTGTTTACTTTGCAGGGGACAAAATGAGACAGATCTGTGAGGAAGATTTCTGGTGACATAGACTGAAGAAATACTTTCCTAACAGAGTATTTGCAGAGAACTCTAGTATTTAGACATGTGCACAGTGCCATCTTGCTTTATGAGCAGAGACCATGTATGGATTCTGAATGGAGACAGGCCTGGAAAGAGTTAATGCTCCCCCTGGCTGGGGGGAAGTCCACAGCTGCATCCCCTAAGCACAGGGATTTCCAGCCTCTGGGCTGACCCAGCTGTCAAGAATTAAGTAGTTCCTCAGCACTCTGTAAAAGGAGTGCTCCATGGGGTTGGTTTGGCTCCTATTAGGAGTTAGATGCTTTGTGAGGGACAGCAGGGGAAAACATGAGCTAAAAAGAAAAGCACCCTCCTTTTCTTGCTTTTTTTTTTCTTCCTTTATTAGATTCAAGCTTTGAACAAAGTTTTTTCAGGTTTTCCTTTTAAGCTTCTATATATGGGCAGATAGGGTGTATGTTTGAGTTACCCTGTTAGCAGTACTAAGCGAAGAGGTTTTTTTCTTGGGTCTTGCTTCTATTAGGGAATAAAGGGTTCCCAGACAATTGTCCTCTTAAAAGCTGGGGAAGTTAGTCTCAGGTTTAGCTTTGGTGACTGTGACTTGTCATGAAACTTCATGATAGGGTGGTATAAGATTGAGCGCTCTTTCTATCAAGTAAAGTTACTCTTCTTTGCCTTTAGGTCTAAATGGTGTCAGGCATAATTTTCTAAAACTTGATTAGAGGGAAAACTGCTGCTCTGTTATGCAATGCTCCATTAGAGGCAGTAAGTTACCTAAGAAAATACAAGGAAGGCTGAGGAGGGGGAGAACTTGGTAGTCATTTGAAATATTAAATCTGATGAATTAAAAGCAGTTCTCAGGCTCCATAGAGAGGTTATATAGCCTATAACAAACTCTAGTAGCACAGAAGCTTTACCATTATTTGATTAAGGGTATTTTGAAAAACAGCATTAGAAAGTAGCCCTGTTAGTTCCTTTTGTGCTCTGGCATTATTTGGCTGTGGTGTTTGTATCCTGCTACCTGAACAAATAGCTTCAGCTGTGCCGAGTCTGGATCTTCCCAAATGGGCAGTCACATCACTCAGCAGTTATGAAAGTAAGAATTTATTTATTGGGGGTAACAGATTTGTATCAACTATGTGAGCTTAATTATTTTATAAGAAATAGTGGGCAACCATAAGCTAGGGAATAGTAAGGATACCCTCAAGCAGCTCTGTTTACGCAAGTCTGGTTTTCCCCAAACTGTTGTTTTGTTGAGTTGGTTTTTTTTTTTCATCACAATAAGAAGTACATGCCTTATGCTTGTTTTGAGACAAGGCTTTTACTTTGGGGCAAAACTGAATGTCTATGCCCCCTCCCTATCTTCATATATCATGATGTTTTACTGCTTGATGTCTATATTTACTTTGCTGTTATATGTGTCTAGATGAATACGGAAAGTTTCTCTTGGATTCAGTGTATTTTCTGCTTTATCCTATGCAGCACAGACATCACAATCCTGCAACTATGGCCTCACCTTTTTTGCTGGGTAAATGCTTTATACCAGAAGTCCACTTTGATTGTACAGCAGGAGGAAAACAGCATCTGACAGAACACTTCTCACAAATATCTTGAATAAGCAGCCAAAAGGGGCAAGGGAAGCCGTGCAAACCACAGAAGTTACTAAGCCACTGATGAATGGAGGTGGCTCCTCCTTGCATAGCCCATGTACAAGCTGTTGGTTGACTACGAACCCTCCCAGTTGCCTGCGGCTTGCTAGCTGGTCCTTGTTCCTATCAACATCCATTTACTGAACTAAAACAGCAAGGGTATGGTAGTATTTCCAGAGGACAGAATCTAATCATGAAAGTCAGGTGGCACTTGACAGTATTTTGTCTCCCTTGCTTATGATGATTCAGGCTGGTTTTTTTCTTACACTATGGAGATTTAGCCTTCCGTGCTTTAAGGATACAGTAAAACAGGTTCCGGGGGGGTTTTTTTTGAGTTTCTTTATAAGGTGTGAAGAGGCCTTGTATTGGAAAGAGCCTCAGAGCACCCCACAAGGCCACAGAACCCAGTTTTAGAAGGTCAGACTATCTCTCGTGTTACTGGGCTGTAAGTTGTAACAGGCACCAATGTCTCAGAACCATATGAGGTGGAAGGGTCAGCAGGCTTTACTGGACTGCTCATGTTAAATGTTAGGTCTACTATAGCTGTTACTTACCAGCTTAAACTGCCACCTTTTTTATTTTTAACTAGTAAAGAATGACATTTCCTTTCTTCACTGCAGGACAATGAAATATATTTTATAAGGCAAAGAGCAACTGCAGGGTGTGGGCATGGTTATTATAAAATAATCATGCCTGCAGGGACTGGGGAGGCATTTGGTTCTGCCTCATGCCTCATAAGAACCGTAGGGTGCAATTGCTGTGTGATGGTAACCTCCTTGTCATTTTATATTATTTAACGAATTCCACTACATTGTCTTCAAGCTCTGCCTTGCAGTTATTGTAAAGAAACTCAAATATCTGCTCTACCGACTGCATCAGCAGTTCACCTCCTATTTGAGTTTACTGCTGTCATCAAAATAGCATGGGACAGTTGTCCATGATGCAGGAGGGGGGAATATTACATAGTTGTACAATTTAATGCCCAAATCTTCTTAGAAGGGCAGTCCTACATTTCAAGAGGCACATAAATTGAGCAGATCATAGACTAATTCATTAGCGCCTCAATCTGAAGGACTGCCAGTTGTCTGATTCACACAATACCTGTCGTATGCAGGAAGTGATTATAGTGCTCCCTTCTAGTATTACATTATAATCTCACCTCTTGTATTTCACAGACCTTTGTGCTTTACATGGTTAAGTGTAGTCAGTTCAGTAATTTGTTCACTTTAGCTTGTATTTGAGCAATATGTCTGTTCAAGAAAGGCTTCCTGTCTTTGAACATATCAAGTGAGTCTTTTTGGGCCATGATAGTTTGTTCCAATGGTAAATCTTCACCAGTGGTCAAATTTTTTGAGTTTCAGCCAAGTAAATATTGGCATCTCCATCTTCTAGATCTGTAAAGCCTTTTCTTTGCCTTTACAAAGCCTTTGCAATGAGTCCACTCTTCGGTCATCTTTTGAAAACTCTAATTAGATGGACCTCACTGCTTTTGCTTTTCCCTGCTCCCCCACCTTGAATCACTTTGTTGTTCTTTTCATGTCTTTGTCCTTAGACCTATTATTCTCATCTCAAGTTAATTATTTCATTTTGATTTTATAGCATCTGTCAAACACTCTAGGCATTTTCCATAAATTAAATCTGCAAGCTTCAACCAAAAGCTTAGCATAAACAATGTAGAACAATCCCATCAAATAATCATCATGCTCAAAACTGCATATCACTATTTCTTGCCTCAATATATCAGCTAGCATAATGAGGCTTATGTTAATGGCTGTTTTCCTCTACATGTGGTAAAAAAAGGAATAATAATGTGAATAGAAGCTCTTCCTTGTATTGTGCTGATTCTTCTGAAGTTTGGGAGTCTTCCTATTGACTTCAGTCATTTTTATATTAAATAAAATCCTTTCAGGCCTATTTGAGAGTAAAATTTCAAATATTAGTAGTGAAGTTTGTTTTTTTGTGGAAGAATGAGTGACCATAAAGGTGAGGAAGTAGTAGAAATGCAAACTTCATGTTGCATCACAAATTTATCTCAACCCCATTAAATAATTATTTTGGAAAATACTTATACTGCCATAATGTATTTAGTGAATTTCTGTGTGTTGGTAGATGATTCAAAACTAGAAAACCTGACTGAATTAAATAAAGAAGTCCTTATAAATAGTCCAACCAGTTTGTGTACCTCAGTATTGCTGAGTTATTGCAAATCTTATTTATGGTTTAATGAGGTAGGGTATGATTATGTATAATCTTTAGTATGGTAGTCAACACTACAGGATCTGAACACTTTTCAGATGTTGTTGACTTTTACTCAAAGAGGAAACAGCAGAACATTATCCTGATTTCATAGGACTTGAGGTGATTTACAGAGAAATTACAGCATTGGCAGGAACAGAACTTCTGGGTCATCAAGTCCACTCTGCTGCTATTACAGTGGTAGCAGTGTAAAACCCTGTTCACAGACTCATCAAACTCCATCTTTAAACCAACTCTTTTCCTGCATTAAAAAACTTAATTTCTCTAGGGAGTGAAACGTCTAGTTTTCTGCCAAAACTCTTCTGTCCAGTTACCACTGCTTGTTCTTACACCAGCATTGTACTCAAGCACTGAAAGCTCTGCTGCTGACCAATTTTACTCCTTTCATATGTTTATAGATCACAAGCATAGCTACTAATTTTCAAAAAAATAAACAAGCCAAACTCTCTTCAACTCCTTTGGAAGACAGGATCTTCCAAGTCATTTCCTAGTCATGCTAAGACCTTCTACATACTCTTTGCACTTGAATTAATACTTGTTGAACATGGATGATGCTGCAAAACAGAGTAAGTTGTACCTATACTTTATACATAACACAATGCAATTTATACTTCCCCACTTCTGGCAGAAATACTAAGGCTAATATATCCCAGACACATTTAGCTTTTTCATAAAAATGTAGCATTAAATGGTTCCCAGTTACTGTGAGACCTATTTAAAATATACAGTGTCTTTCTACACTTCATGTTCTAGTTCAGAAAACTTCAGCTTATAATGGTAATTAATACTCATCCTTAAATGTATGAGTTCATGACTCATTTATTTTCACATGTGAATAGCATGATACAGCTTGGAATAAGACCATGAGCTCCATAACTTACATCTTGTACTTTGACCACAGGACTCATCTTCCACTTGCTGCAATCTATAAGTAAGATATTTTGCCTGCAGTCAAGAAAATTTTACATCTGAAATGTTAGCCAGCTACAAGGACTCAAATTCTTAAATAGTAAAAGTCATTCTGCATTGTCATTCTCTTATTGCAAATATACATTATGTGAATTTATTAGGGAATGGATTTTGCCCCAAAAGAAATGTTCACTACATGGAAATGACAACAAACCAAAATAAACCCCAAAGCTAAGTAAGAAAGTAAGTTTTAATTTTCAGAAGATTTATTTTTATGATGTTTATGCTAGCATTTGGTCCAGTTTGACTTGATTCATTAAGTACTTTGTAGTTGCTTCCTGTCACATTTTAATCCATGTTTTACACATTAAAGTAATGAACTTTCAGTGGTACATAATAATAGATCATAGCTATGATCTGAGACTCATTTGTGGTAGAGACTTCCATTAAAATACAGATCTAAGCATAGAGCTTTTATTTACTTTCCTCAAGCTAAACTAGTTCTTTTCTTTCTGAAGATATTAATTTGCAGAAAAAAAATCATTAAATTATTATATGTCCTAAAAAAAAAAAAAAAAAAAAAGAAAAAGAGAGAGAGAGAAAATGAGGAGAAAACTGCATTTCAGACTTGATCTCAAGTCTACGATACAGATATACTGACTTATATTCAGATATTTCCAATATCCATAACTCATTGCCTAAATTGAGGTATTTCAGGTCCTATTTCTTCCACTGCTGATTTGTTACATTGCCTTGAACAAATCCTTTAAGTCTCAAGATCTATTTAACTATTACTAGTCTTTTTTTAGAGAAGGGCCTTTGCCGAGATCAGCATAAGACAGCCTTGATCTGTACTGAATGCTCCAGCATCTAAAAAATAAAAAATAAGTTATGAAAAACGAATGAAAACTTTGCTTTCTGAAGAAAAGCAATGCTCCTGAAATACAAGGTGAGAAGACACTTCAGAATAAAACTGTTGCAAAGGGGTCTGCAGAAAACATGTATTTGTTTTCTTTTAAAGAAAAGAATACACTTAAGTAATTGTTTCCATCTCCAAGGATTGTGTGTAACTGCCGACCTTTCTGGGGAAGTCACCTGTCTCTGAAGCACAGCCATCTGTTTAAGATTGCATTGCAACATTAAACTATGAAGTAGGAAAGGAAATTGAGTAAAACAGCAACTGCAGCTGGAACAGTGGAAAAATATAAGTAAGCAGAATTAACTAAGGACTTGGAATTTTGGTCTGTTCACCATGGTAGATAGTCTAAGGTCTTATTAAAAAAGAACAGTTAAAATGTGAAGAAAGATCTCGGATTTCATGCTCTGTCCGGGAGTCAGATGGTCCACTTACTACCCCGTTGTGAATACTCTCTAGAGGTTTCTACAGTCCCACTTAATTTTATTCCTTTAAGTGCCTTAGGACTTTCTCTGAACATCGCACCCTGGCTCATGAAAGAGCGGAGTACAAAACCTCTTATCCTCTGCTTTCTTCCCTCCCATATTTTTGGCCTACATTGTAAGAAACTCTGTGTGGCTTCTTAACTCAAACACAACAGCACACCAGGTAAATCTCATGTTTCACTACAAAGGGAAATGGAAGATCTTGTAATTAGGGCATTGAATGAGACTCAGGAGACTTGGTTAAATTGGTGTATGACCTTGCCAAGTCCTTTAGTCTCTTTATGCCTTGCTTTCTAAACTGTAGGATCTAGTATTACTTATTTACTCACTGGGGAATTTGAAACAGAGGAGCAGTGCATGGCTGTTGCTGAAGAGTAAAATACAATGGTCCAAAGCATTTGACTGATACAGTTTAACATGTACCACTGCACTCTGAACTCTGAAGATGATAAAAATTAAAACTTTCACTCTGTAAATTTTTGCTTTCATGTTAATAAAGTGATTTGTTTGCATGTGGTAAGGCAAATCTTTCTCCCCTCTATTTTCCAAGGCAGAACTTCCATTTCCTTGGGCTGGTCTGCAGTAAAAAGAATTGCTATTAATCTGACAAGTTGTTTCCAACTGCTGCAAGCATGTCATTAAAAGGATCTCCTTAACCCACACATCAGTCTTCTTGACATCTGTCATACAGCTTAGATCTTATATATATATTTTTCTCCCCTATGAAGAAGAGTCATACTGTAAACATTCTTTCATTACTTTTAGTCTTATGTCAAAAAGAATCATATACTTATTTTCGGCATTTCCAGCTTCCCCTACTAATGATAACTACAATTCTACAAACACGCTCCCTGATTATTCTTTCTTTTGCATCCCTTTCCTGATTACTGACAAGCTTCAGAAAGACAGATGTAGACTTTGCATGAAATCAGCTGTACATATTGCTAACAGATTGCTGGACAATCCGATAATGAAGCCAGTTAGCTCTTATCACTCTATTTCTCCTCTTTGCTCATGCTGATAGATGGGACTCTCTTGAACAGTCCCTAGCTAGGCTCTTCAAACTGCTATTTATTCTTACTCCTTTTTCTCTTCTGGTCCTTTTCTTGCAAAACCTCTGTTTATGTAACTAATTACACTGTTCTCTTCTTTTGGTTGCCCTCACCTTTGATGTTGTTTCTATATTGTAAATAGCTATTTCAGTTTTCCACTTTTACGTGTGCACTTTCATGTTAACAACTAAAATCTGGCATCACGCTTGACTGTAATTCAGATGTCAGTTTGGATTGAAGCCATTCCTTGGAGGATGTGCATTTGAAGTGGCAGGGATTAAGTGACTGATAATGAAAATAAGCATTTATTTTGTCAGAACCTCAACAGATCACTTATTGGAGAGCATATTCTAATGAGTGCCACCCACACCTACCAGATGTGTCATTGGGGATTAGGCCGGATCCCTAACAAGTGTATTGTTTGACACCCAAAGCAACTTGAAGCAGGGAAAGAAGGGGAAGATTGCAGAACTTTAATCAATAAGATAGTGGGTTGCAGATTTGAAAAATGGGTCAGAGACTTATGGCACCCACATTAAAATGTCAGACTTAGGGCTCCGATTCATATAAGTCAACAGTATCTATTTAGCTAGTCTGCATCCTCTGCTTCACTTTTTGGCTCTGTTTGTCTTTGTATGCATAATGTAATTGGTAGAATGTCATGGTCTGATTGAGAGATGTGGACTACATGTTGTCATAGCTATAGAAATCCTTGTCCCACAGGATTACTGCTGACTTGTCATTTCCATATTCCTCAGCAGCATAAATGTATATTTTCCTAAAGCCTCCAATGTGGAGGCAGCCTTGTCTTCGGTTTGTATGTGTAGCTGGGGTTTGCGCAGGTTTTCTATCAAAATTATTTTAATATACCTAGGTAGATGTTAAACAATAAAGTGTTATTATCCTTTTTCTTGCCTCGACTTACTCATTGGTATTTAGTAATATTAGGACAAATGCTGACCCTTTTGAGAAACTCAAGATTTCCCCCTCTCTACTTTCTCACTTACAGAACATGGAATTTCTTCCTGCTGCCATTTTTCATGGTCTCTTCTGCTCACTGCAATAACTCCAAACTGGTAACTGTCCTTTGAAAATGCTTTTCCCCTCTGGCAGGGTCTTACAGATCATCTTTTGTAAGTGTGAAAATTCCCCATCCGACATCCAGCTGAACATCCTTGTTCTTCCTAGTGCTGACCAGCTATGGAAAGGACTTGGTTCTAGGTGGTTTTTTCTGTCATATACAATATTATCAAGTTGTTATAATAATTCTCCACTTTTGGCCTTCTCTATCTACCTCTCAGAAACAAAGCCTGACTTGGAATTAAAAAACAAACAAAAAAAGATTCTGAATGAATTTAAATTTAAAAAAAAATAGTATGAGTGCATTGTTGCCAGGTGGAATTGGGAATTGATGCATAAAATATTTCTTGTTAAATATGAAACAGAAACAGCAATGAAACTTCACTTAGAGCATAATAAAATGCAAGAATGACAGTTCTTTAGGGTTTACTAAAAAGTTTTTTTATGTTATATAAAATTTTATTTTATGATTCTGTTTTTTACTGTGAATCGTGAACATATGCAAAATTAAATCTACATGAGTTTGAGTCAATAGATGGTGTTGTAACTGGTTGCCCAAAAGCTCGGTTGTATTCCTAAAATTTCTGGTATTTCACAAAAATTAGCAAAACTTCCAGTGAAATCAGTGAGAAATTCAAGCCAAGATTGAAAGTTTGGAATCATGTTATGTTTTTTCTTATTTTGTATTTCAGTAATAGCAAGGCATAAGATATAAATTAGATTAGACGTTCACATCATATTCTGTACACTGGGGCAGTCAAATGTCCTCTGGAATCCTGTCAGAGTTCCCAGTTGTGGGATTCTTCAGCTTGTCATCCATGGCAACAAAAGCATCCTATTCCTTATTTTTCCTCAAATGTACAACTTGCTACAGCAAGGTGGTGCATCATGACTTTTCCAACAATGAGGGAGAGAAAAATAAACCTGAGGATAATGTTAACCTTGATGAGTATGAGAGATTAATGTCTTTAGGAGTCAAAGACGTGAGAACATCTAGAAGAACTGAGTTTAAAAAGTTACAGTATTGCCAAATGTCCTCTAATGAAAAATGTCAACCACCCCAGACTGATCGTCTTGTTTTTACATTGGAACCGCCCTCCAACCTCTTAATCAAATTTGCATGTTTAGATTGGAAGCATTTTGGGACAGACTCCAATCTCTTTACTTGCCTGTGAGGCACCTAATGTACTTCAGGCACCCAGTAAAAACAATAACACTGAGATTCAATATCCTTCTCTTTATATTTCCAGAAACACACGAGTCAGAATTTGAAATCTGAGCCTATCAAAATTTATAGGGTGACGTTTGGATAAGGATTTTGGAACACTTACTAAATAATTCCATTAAGTAAGACTGTACTCTGATTGAAATCTCATTTGGTCAATATCGTTATTAACGACACCTGGTAAAAAAAGTAGTAAGATCTGTTCCTGAGTTGATTGTGTTTGAGTTTACATATTTAAATGAAGAATATTCAGATATTTTAATTTATACATATATTTTAACTCTTTCCAAGTATAGTGATACTGATACCTTTTGCCTCTGTCCTTACCAAATGCTGTACATGCATAATACATTCTATATTTTACATGCAATCAAAACAACAACAAAAAAAAAGAAACAGAAAAAGAAAACCATTTTGCTGAGGTAAAAATGTGTGAAGAGAATACTGTCTGTGGTTACAGTTTCTCTGGTTTCGAAAAGGTTTTAAGAGAACTAGAGAAGTAGAGGTATGTGAAAGGATGATCAAAGGTCTGAAAAAGCTTTCAAAGAAAAGATTAAACAGACTAGGATTCTTCTGTTTGGAAAAGAAATCAGTGAGGGGGATTATGACAGAGGTCTGTTAAATCCCAACCAGTGTGGAGAAGTGACTGCAAAATTAGCCGTTACTGTCTCTCTAATAGCAGAACTAACTGGCCTCAAGTAATGGCAGGGTCAAAACAGCAAAAGACAATGTTTCTTATTGTAAGAGATATAACAGAGAGGCTTCACTGTAGGATAGTTTGGACATTAGAAGTTTACATCATTTCAAAAAGTCATGTAAATACATTACTGGAAGAAATCTCTGTTCTATATTATTTAAATACAGAAACATTTCCTGTAGCTCAGAAGGTCCCTAAACTGCAAAAAGTGCTGACTGCAAGGCGATTGTACCACAGAGATGTTGCTGTGTGTTTACCTTGCAAAGGCCTTTTCCTTTGGCCGCTGTGGCAGGCAGGGCAGTGGGCTCGGTGGATGGTATGGTGTGTCTCAGAGACTGATGGAGTGACAGAGAGATGGGGACTCCTGCCCCTCTTGCTTAAACTAGTGTAATGCAACGGAGTAAGTGAAACCCTGAAGTGGTAAAGTCTGTGTGAGAGGAAGCATGAGCCTCATAACAGATTAAGTCTGCAAAAAAGTAATTCCCCACAATGTTGTCCAGGTAAGTTAATGATCTCCATCATTACAGGTGACATGAAAAGTATAGTAGGGGGGGTCTCTGCTTATGAGTGGCATTGGTTTTTATATGTAAGATAAATATGTGTGTGTCAGTTTATTATAATCTGTCTAAATTAAATTCTGCATTGACCAATAGTTTTATTTTCTGCAGTGATCTTCTTCACTGGTGCATATGTAAAAAAAATTGGATTAGATGATCCTTGCTTCACATTTATCTTCCTGTGCATTTTATGGTTATAGCAGTCAAGGGCAATAGCACCAGTGATTGTGTAATATTTTGAGGAAGTGGGGAGAAAAGTAGAAAATATATTAGGATTTGGACTGGAGCTCCTGTAGAGAGCAATGACTAAGATCCCGTAAATATTTCCTGTTGGTCCAGCAGCTGCAGAAATTAGTAAGGTTTTCCCCACCCATTTACTTTAAGCCTTCACAGTGCCATCCCTTCCCCATGAACTGTATTTAAAATGTAAATAAAAAGAAGGCTTTTAGGAGATTTAATTATTTCCCTTGGTATTTAAATTATTCAATTATAACTAAAGCTATTAAAATACAGTTAATTAAAATGGTTAGATTGTTTTCCTTTGCACTGATCACAGCATTGCCCTACTTCTCCCTCTAGCTGTTTAATTCCTATTAAAAATGATAATGCTTTGCTTTATTCATAAATGCAGTAACCTTACGTACATTCTTCAAGTGATCTCTTTGGTACAAACTGTGCTGGTTTTCTTCTTTTCTAGCAGTGAAGCGGAAATTCTGCTGTAGTCTTTGGAGGCTTAATCAGCAGTAAGAGGACTCAGAATTTAAACATTAGCATTACCAAGTCGCAAGAAATAGCACAGCTCCCAGTAAAAAACATTGGTTTTATTTTGATGCAATATAATGTCATTAGGGACAGTAGGAGAACCCTGGAGGTTAATAAAAGGTATAACCTAAATAAAGGTTTCATAACTCACAATATAAAATTACCAGATCTACACTTTAAAATATTTTATCTGCATAGTTTCACAACACCCTGTTGGGAATAGCAATCCAGCTGAAGTGTGGAGGGGTAGGTGCTTTAAAAAATATAAAAAAGATTAAATATAAAAGATTCCAAGGCAAGTTCATCTCACCTTTATCTTCACAGATAAAAACCAGACAAATCTACCCCTCTGTTTTTTGGCATTACAGTTAGAACATTACCAAACCTTTCTCCCCCAGGGTCATAGAGACCTTTCTTGTAAGGCACTTGTTGTCTCCTTTGGGAGCCAAAATTAAGTTATAGTGAAGTGAGGAGTTCTTGATAGCCTCACACTCTCACTGAATAACAAGGTTTTCTAAGGGAAAGTCCGAAAGAAGCTCCTTTCAGCTGTTTATATAGCTTTGCATGGACTTGTGTAGTACAAGACAAATGTCTGCGCAGGCACAAAGGACGTTATGCAGCTATTATAACAATAGCGACATCAAGTCAGGATGAGTATGGATGGGCCGGGAAGGTCAGACCTTGATGTATCTTTGATCATCAAAGCACTGAGAAGCTATACATATAAGGCCATATCCACAACATTGATTTTATTCCCTACCTTGTTGGGGAAGGCCCACAGGGTGGTATGTGGATATGCTTGTTAGAGAAGGAAGAGCCCTAAGAAATTTCACATTGTTTCATGGCCACCATGAGTGTCTGCACAGGAGAGCATACAGCCTGGGAATATAACAGTTTATATGATTTACATTTGTAGGCCATTGCTGAAATTCCAGCTCTGCTGGAGCAGATAGCAGAACTCCTTTGGATTTCAAATTGGCCACTCTTGCTTATTTTCATGTAATATCAGTTTCACAAGAAGACACTCTCTCTTCCATGTTTCTCAAGGGCATTGAAGGCTTTAGATACTGCTACAACCCACAAGCCTAATAAACATCATTTGCCATGTACAGGAGTGTCTGAAATAACAGTGCTGTTGGGGAACTGTGCAACAATTCAGTCTGTCTCCTGCTGTGTGACAGAGAACACGTAACGCATGGGGCAACGGTAATGAGAGTGCTACAGGCTGCTCAGCATATGTATGAACTGGATGGGAGGGCTAGAAGGCTAATTTGAGGCTTCCTAATGTAGCACATTGGTAGGAAAAGAGTGCATATAATATAGTCAGTTTAGTTTCAGCCCTGAGCAAACTTAGGACCAGCTCGATTTGTTAGAGTTGATGGAAGGGTGATGAAAATTCAGGGGTTCTTGCTGATTATTTCAGTTCTGTTAGTAGGTATTACTTGATTATGAACCACCATTGACCATAACAGTAGTGCAAGTGGAGAACGTGGTCAGTAACCTAGAGAACAAGCAGGGGGTTTGGCTAGAATTAAAAAACTGCTGGTATTTCAGCCAATACTTAACTTTTAACCTAAGAAAGAAATGTTTGTGTCCTATGATCCTGCCTGTTCTTCTGTTGTATGACTTTTTTCAGATGAAGAGAGTGATCTTAGTGGACTTTAGCAAGGATGGGGGCGTTTACTTAGCTTAACTCTGTATCTCTCTTCCCATAAGACTTAGATTTTCACACAGTGAAATTATTCATCTGCCACCTGTATGAGGGCTTCAGGCATTTTCCCTAGGTACCCCTTCATGTGTCTGAGTCTTCAGGGAGTCTTAAAAAACAATTGTTAGTGGGTCTGCTTCCAAGACTTACTCCAAGTGTCCAGGTCCAGTGTTCAAGGCTTAGCAATACTGGAATTTTCTACCACCTCAAATGAAAAACATTGTTGACAGTTTTAAAGGAAATTTTTTTCTTAGTTGAAAATTGAATTTTCAGTAAAAGATATTAGAGGCTTTTATGGCCTGTAATGTTACATTATACTAAATAGTTTAACTAGGTACCTCCAGTTCTGTTTGCATTTTGTCCTCCTTGTAATTGAAGTTCTCAACTAAGGACTCTAAATTTGTATAAGGGTTCAGTAAGTACTATCAAACAAACCAGTGATTCAGAAATATACTACAGAATATGGCTGTTCACTTATTCATTCAGTGGAGCCTCCTACAGAGGCAACATCTGCTTATTGACTTCTGATGAGGTGTGTGGATGGAAAAGTAGCTATTGCTTCTAAAGTGTTTTTTTATTCATGCAATCTTTTTCTGAGAGAATTCATAAGGGATTCCCTCTCCTTCCTTAGCTAGACCATTACAGTTACAGTTGTTATCAGCGCTCAAGTTTTCTGTCCCCTGATTTAGTTAGCGTGACTGTGGGCCTGTGCTGGTGGAAATGCTTCATCCTACAAATATGCCTAGCTTTTTCTTGTTTTAAGTATTCCATAGCACATTGCCTTTACCAAAAGAAATAGCAGAAGCAATGTAAATTACATTTTTTTTTTTGAGACAAGAAATTATATGTGTTATGCTGAGGGTTTATCTTTTTTTATGGACTTTTTAGATGATTATGACCTCACTTGTCAAATAGATGGTTGGGTTGATACCGTTGTTGAGAAATCAGTTTTGCACTGGCAAAAAGCCATGTATTTAAAAATGGTAGGTTCCAGTTTTGTACTAAGTTTGGGCTACTCATAGTTCTCTCTTTGTTCTGTTATTATTATGTGTCTGTTACTAGATGTGGAAAAGAGTCTACATGGAATTCAAATAAGGAAATTTTAGTTACTGCTTTATTTTGTGAGCTCTTTAAATGGCATAAGTAAATCAAGTCTACTTTTCTTGAAAAGCTAAAAAGTCCACAGCACTTCATTTGTGAAATGCAACATTAAAGTAAAAAACACAGAGGCTGACTGATATGGCATGAAATAGTAAAGTATTAGACCAAGCCAAGTTTTAAACTTCATACTGCATTCACGCCTTCCGCAGTCTTTTAAGAATTACAAGCAGCCAGTCCTCTGCTGCTCTATTGCCCCAATATCTCTTCTTATTTGTTCCTATTATGAATGAGAAAAATTTGCTCCACAAAGAATTCTGGGTGGCAGTGCAGGTTAAATCACTAGCCAATGCAAAAGACTGGCCAATTAATTTTGAAGTTATTGTTTCTTGATCAATTTGCTATTGACAGAGGGTAAAAGCAAGAGTGTTTCAAATTCTATCTTGAAATTGAGTCATTATTAGTTATAATCTCATCCACAAATCTTATATTTAGGATGGGTTTAGGAAATACCACAATTTTGTGTAAAATATAAAACAATCCCAATTTGTAAAAGATTTTTAAGCATTTCTCATGATATAGGACATAATTCCTAGGGTCTTTTCTATACCATTACTTTTTTATGGTCCCAAGTTCATCAGGTTTGGTTTTTTTCATTTTTAGAATGCTAATATGAAGCTATGCAGGTGCAGAATAGCTGCTTCCTGGAGATGGCAATATTTTATTGCAGGTGACTGATTCCCTGTAACATTGGTGTTTTGTGGTAAAAACAATCAAAACGAATCAATCAAAAAAAGATCTTAAAATCTGGAGTGGAGAGCAGTTTTCCTCGAGTTGAAAGTACACACCGTAAGAGCTCCAGTGTTAAATTGCATGAAAGGAGAGTAGAGATCAGAGAGCCCATTCGACTGTATGCTGCAACAACTGAGCTCACCCTGCAACTCATCTTATTTAATCCTGGGAAGCATAAGGACTGCACATTGATTATAACTGCAGCTTATCCTGACTCTTAGATGCATTCATCCCACGTATGCTCTTTGACATCTGTCATATGGTTATGTAAAAGTTTCTGATGACATGCCTGACTGCTAATCTTGGATCAGGGTCAAGTCCAGCCATCGTTCTGTGCAACGAGAGTAGGGTTGCTATTGCCTTTGTGCATTGCCAAGCCTAGTATCATTCACGTGCGCAGTGTCATCATTCTCTTCTTGAATACTGCCCTGTAATATCTTTTTTTTTTGTCTCGTGCGGCATAAGTATTTATAACATCATCCCTCTGTCATGTAGCTCTGTGACCTGATTATTTTTATTACAAAGCAAATAAAGTATGTGATAAGATAATCAAAGTGAATGAGCCATTAGAAAGTCTTTACAAGTAAAATATCATGTCAAAATCTGAAAAACTACCACTCAGTAATCAAATAAAATTTTTCAAAATTCAGCATGTCAAATAAAAGTTTGTGACACACCATTTAGTGCTTGTCACATTTCAGATATTTTCATGAGTCCAGCTGATGCTCATTGTATTATTGCTATATAACAGAAGTTAATGGTTAGAATTCTGAACGCTGGACAAATACTTATATCAGAAGCACAACAGCAGTCGGAACACAGTGCTGTAGTAATACTTCAGTTTTTTCCTTGGCTGTTTGTTTGTTTAAATGTTAGAAACTTTGACTTTTAAGGATTCCCGGGTATTCATTTTCAGGAACGAGTGCCTTTATTGTTCCTACAGTTTTAAAAGAAATATCACAGAAGAGCCATGGAAGGTGAATTCCTAATTCAGAATCATGTTTATTCCAAGTAGCTGATACTAAGTGACATGGTTACTTAATCAAGGATGCTTGTGACCCCTATGTCCAGTCAAAATGAACAGTGACAGAGATACCAGGAATTGTTCACAGAAATTATGAAATGAATACGTAATATGGTCTAGAATATGGAAATCTGTACAAAAGCAATTCAGTGATAGAAATAGCAAAGAAAAAAGCCTGACCCACACATCGTACCACATTTCTAGAGAGTCTCGATGATGCCACATTAAGAAAAGTGAGTAGTGTGAAGAGATGTTCGCTCTCATTCCAAATCCAAGTTAGAAGGAAGCCCGGAGCAGGTGTCATTTTTCTCCTCCCTTGCTACAAGTCAAGGTCTAACAACCAGCATTTGATGTTAATTCAAACTTAGGGACCTGCAAAGTTGAAAGTGTGAACATATATGTGAGCTGAGCTGAAACATGCAGCACTCTTTGCAGGAAGCTGTATAAAACTTTTATTTGTATGGAGAGTCAATGACTGAACCATTCAGTTACTGTGTCATTCTTTGATAAATGGAAGTGTAAAGCTGACCAAAACATCTGTGTTTTATTCTACAAGAAGTATCACCAATTTAAAGTTTCAATTTGAATAAAAAAAATAGAAATTTTCTGAAAAATATAATTTGGCAATTAATATTTTTATTTTACTTTACAGTACAAATTAAACTGATTATTAAGGAACTGCCAAACTAATTAAAAAAAGAGCAACAAACCCCCCTTGAGTTTAGGAAAAAAGGTAACTGTTTCACTCAGCATGAAATAGCAATTTTCCAACTCTTCTTTCATTATAATGACAGTAATAGAGCATTTTGTGACATGACTACATTGTGAAACGATGTAAAAATAACAAGTATACAGAAGGTAAAGATGCATGACCTATTATGTTTTGCCCACAGGAATTAAAAATTAATATCTCACTACATTTTTGTGAAAGTGGGGTTCGAAAAAGTTCTTAGTGGTGCAGTGAGGAGCAGCTGAAAATGATTAACGGTAGACATTTGGGTACAGTCAGGCCACTGAACACTTTGGTGTCTCCCTCCAAAACCATTCTGATTTGTAGATCTGACTGTTTTGAGATTGGTGGGTGTGAGTGTGTGTGTATGTGTGTGTGTTCAAATCATTTATGCAACAAAGGGAATAGCTTTTCTACACAAAATAGAAATTCTCTGTGGTATTGTTTAAAAAAAAAAGATAAATGAGAGGGTATAATTTTTTTTATCCACTTGAACTTGACATATGTACAACTGTACCTGCTTCTACATGGGTATGTCCAAAGAGGATAGTGAGGCACAGGGCTGAAACCTCCTTGTAGGCACACACCAGTCGGAGTTAATATCCCACCGAGCTGTTGGGGCCAGAGTGAACAGCTATGTCAGAGTCCCAAAAAAGCCTGGAGAGAAAGGGAGGCACACCATGTCCTTATATCTGACAGCCTGTAGCGTCAAGCACTGACGTATTGCAAGCATATTCTCCAAGGATGCAGCAAGCTGCTGCTAGACATGCTGATCTAGTAATCCGGGAGGTGTTTTCCTTGAGCCCACAAAGTTACCGCTGGGTTTTGCAACTGAATTGCTACTCCCTCATCTTCTCTAGTACCACTAAATTATCGTAGGTTAGTCCCCATGCGACTCTGAACTTGTGTATTATCTTTCTACTCCAGTACTGTGCAACAAAAGCTTTTGTTTAACTTCTAGCTGCACTGGGTTTGCTCCTGTATTTGTAAGCCATTTTCAAGCCCCTCTCGCTTACTCTCCCTTTTGGGCCAGTGTGCAAATTCCCATTGTGTAACTGCTCTGTGACTCATTCTCCCACTTGCAAAATCTCTCTTTGGGTGGGCCCTGCTGGCTCTCAGTTAACTGTCTCTGCTACACTGGCGCATGCTTATGCTCTTCTTTGCATAGCCCTTGTGTTCACAGGCGTGATTTTTTTCCGGTGAACAAGTGTCACATTTAATTATAACAGCCATTTCGGTTTTCAAGGCCTATGGCGCAGACACCGTGCAATGTAGTATCTGTGATTGTATCCTGGTTTAGTAAATCTGATTATTTCCCAGCCTCAAGAGCAAAACCAAACCTCTTAAATATTTACATTTCTTTACTTACACAATGTTTACTTGTCAAAACTGCAAAATGACAGACATAAAGTAAACAACCGAATAGTTATGTTGATTTCACTAATGGAATGCATCAGTCTAGCATGAGGCTGAGAGAATGTGCTCCTTTTATATCAATTACTAACGTTATGTTACGTTTGTTTATTTAAATCATGCTATTTTATTTCAAGAGAGAAAATCTGAAGTCTATTTATTAGAAACCCCGTAATTATACAGTAATCATATTGCTTGTGATTGGCTAGTGCTTGCCCTCTGCCTCTCGATTATCGTTGTAAGTGGAATGAAAACACTATAAACCTTGCTTATTCGCTGTGCAAGGGGTAGAGTCCTTGAGGAAAGGTGTATAAATCAAGTGGACATTAAAGAGTGTTTGAACATTGCTGCCTGCAACAGATCTGGGTATGCAACAACTATTCCTTTTTGAAAATGCTACTTGTCACAGATTTATTTTTTTTTAATAAAAGCTTTGAAAAAGAAATCCAAGCATAAGAGGAATTAGAGTGCTATGGAATGTTTAGGGAAAAAACCTGAGCAGTTCTCTATTAACTCCTCAGTGTGCAACACAAATATGTTGTTCTTGATTATTCAGGAAAAGGGCTTATTAAAGAGGTAGAGAAATAGAAAGAGAAAACATTTGTACATTTGTCCTTCATGGATTCAGCTATGAGCCTATGTCATCCATGGACATTCTAAAAGACAGGTTTCATCAATAAATGTATCAGGCCAGCAGCCAAAATTGCCTTTAGTAAGAAAGTAAAATTTATTTATCACAAGCAGAACAAGTCCGGGTGAAAGCAGAAAAGTAGGGGCCATTCATTAAGGAACAGATAATATGTCCCAGTTCTGAATCTCATACAGGATCTATGAAGAGTTCGCAAACAAACAATGTTTAGATTAAGTTTTCATTGAACAATTTTAAATAGTAATATCTTAAACATTAAGATCAAAATATCTTAATAATAGTATCTGTTTAATATCTTTATCAATGATCTGGACAAGGGGATCGAGTGCACCCTCCGTAAATTTGCAGATGACACCAAGTTGGGTGGGAATATTTGTCTGCTTGAGGGTAGGAAGGCTCTGCAGAGGGATCTGGACAGGCTGGATTGATGGGCCGAGGCCAGCTGTATGAGGTTCAACATGGCCAATTGGCAGGTCCTGCGCTTGGGTCACAACAACCCTATGCAATGCTACAGGCTTGGGGAAGAGTGGCTGGAAAGCTGCCCGGTGGAAAAGGACCTTGGGGTGTTGGTTGACAGCCAGGTGAATATGAGCCAGCAGTGTGCCCAGGTGGCCAAGAGGGCCAATGGCATCCTGGCTTGTATCAGGAATAGTGTGGCCAGCAGGAGTAGGGAAGTGATGGTGCCCCTGTACTTGACACTGGTAAGGCCACATCTTGAATCCTGTGTTCAGTTTGGTGCCCTTCATTACAAGACAGGTTTTGAGGTGCTGGAGCGTGTCCAGAGGAGAGCAACAAAGCTGGTGAGGGGCCTGGAGCACAAGTCCGATGAGGAGTGGCTGAGGGAACTGGAGTTGTTTAGTCTGGAGGCTGAGGGGAGACCTTATCGCCCTCTATAGCTACCTGAAAGGATGCTGTAGTGAGGTGGGTGTTGGTCTCTTTTCCCAGGTAACAAGTGATAAGATGAAGGGAAATAGCTTCAAGTTGACCAGGGCAGTTTTAGGTTGGATATGAGGAAAAATTTTCTTCACCGAAAGGATTATCAAGGATTGGAACAGGCTGCCCAGGGAAGTGATTGAGTCCCCATCCCTGGAGGTGTTTAAAAGACTGGTAGATGTGGTGCTTAGAGACATTGTTTAGTGGTGGACTTGGCAGTGCTAGGTTAATGATTGTACTTAATGATCTTAAAGGTCTTTTCCAACCAAAATGATTCTATGATTCTATAATAATCTCTGAAAATTCTGCTTTATCCAGAGACAATAGATAGAAACAGAGACATCATCTTCAATTTAGGTAATTCTGTTCTTCAGATTCCTTGGAAAAGAGCATCAGCTGCACTTGGCACAGCTGGGGGCAGGGTAGAAAATATGCCTGTCAATCTTACATATAATTTCTGGTATTCAAGAAGTTCCAGGGCCACTTTGAATCCCAGAATACTTTAGACGAGCATCAGAACTCCTCTAGCTCATGTCTTGCCATAAGACTTTATTTCAGCCCTCAGGGGTTTTTGTAACTTTTCTGCCACATTACTTTTTCCAGGCCATCTATGCAAACCACAAACTTCCCACATTCCAGAAGACTCTCCAGAAGACTAAATCCACCCATCAACAAAACACAAAGCAATTGGAAAATGATCAAGGAATTTGCATTCTAAAGGAAAAAAAGAGCTAGAGCATTTCCAAGTAACAGGGCCATCAGTCCCAGAGAAGACACTGCCATCTTTTGCAAAGCATTCAAATCCTTGAACTAAGGCAGCAAACTAGTGAAGAACGGAGGTTTGAGATCAATATATAGGAAATAACTTTCATGATTAATAAGACATGAAAATCAATTATAAACAATTAAGATATGTTAAAAGCTATGAATCAAGTTAATCAGGGCTGAGGAATGTGATTACCTGGGACAAATGATGGAAAATGAGACAGTACAAATTGACTGGAAAATGCAATAGTCTCCAAAAAATAGATTTTTTTTTTATTTTATATGAACAATAATGACATTTCAAAAAGGAATATGGGCATTCACTATTCATGATGGCATTTGAAGGAAATCAGGAAGTATTAAAACATATTCTTGACAATTGACCAAGTAGAGCAAAGTTTTAGAGTATGAGAATTTTTTTATATTGTGAATCTCTCAGCAGTGAGAGGGAGAGATTTGCTCTAAGGAAGTAAAAAGTAAAATAAAGAACTAAGAAGATGAGATTTTTAAAGGTATATAAGAGCTTTGGTCATCTAACTTAAACTGTGGAAAATAATGGTGATTAGAGAATATGCAGTATGGGACTTCAGCATTAATAAGGGCAAGTGATGTTTTAGTGGACCTATTTAATCTGTTTTCCAGGCACCTGTGCCGGGGCCAATAGAATTAACCATGCATTGCGCTGAACTTGGCTGACTGTGATTAAAGTCTTACTCTTTCTTTGGGGTTGGAAACTGTCTCTGAAACCTAATGATACAGAGTAACATGTTCATACAAATTACTAATGATGCCTTTGTGTTGATCCAAGTATGTAAATAAGGATCACTGTTAACAAAGGGTTGGCTTACTTCATTACTGTATGTTTTTTTCTGCTAGAACAGTATATTATTTTAAATTCTTTTCCTCTCAGTGAGTTTTGACTTAACTATGGGATTGTATTGACGAAGCAGTTTCAGTTTCCTCATTCCTCTGATTTTAATGAAAGCCAAAAAGCTAACCTCAATGACTAATACATGCCACTGCCCCTCTCCTTTCTATTGTTAACCTGACACATTGCATTGTATTCATATTTTTTCTTTAGTATTAATAAAAACATAGAGTTTAGTCAGTGTATGTTATAACAGATTGATTGCTCCCCAGGACCGGTTGTTTTTTTTCCTTTCAGATCCTAAAGGTTCAGTGTGGGGATATACACAGTTAACACTTGTGTGGTAAGAAGTGCTGACTTATAAAGGTGATAAACATTAATGGCATGTGAAGACCTTCCCTACAGTTGAATTTTGCCATTATTTTCATCACCAATGTAGCAGCAAGGTAAAAATCACTAACTGACAGCACTAATACCAATATTAGCAATGGTGAAGTCTGAAAACAACTTGAAATGGGTAGAGGCACAGTTAACACTTGTGTGGTAAGAAGTGCTGACTTATAAAGGTGATAAACATTAATGGCATGTGAAGACCTTCCCTACAGTTGAATTTTGCCATTATTTTCATCACCAATGTAGCAGCAAGGTAAAAATCACTAACTGACAGCACTAATACCAATATTAGCAATGGTGAAGTCTGAAAACAACTTGAAATGGGTAGAGGCTGGGAAAATGCATTGGAAAAATTTTTCTTCCTTGCCTTTAGAATGTGGAAGAATTTTACAAATTCTTCGTTTTCCTTTTGTTGTATTATGTAGTAAAACCTTTTCTGCTCGACCCTCTCAGGGATTAAAGAGTCATCAAAGGGTGTGGTGAGCTTTGTAAATGATGGATAAGATTTCTTGAAATGGCTGCCTGAAGTTACACACCTAGGTCTATATGGGTGAAAATGAAATCATTTCGGAATGTAAATATCTACCCTTAACCAACTCTCGCTAGAAGTCAGTTCACATAACTTTTTTGATAACCTTGTCTGCATAAGCATAATATAAATGTTAGCTATATAGTATGATTATAAATGCATTATGATTAACCATATGCGTTTTAAAAAGTTATTAGTGGTTTTGAGAAACATCCTCTTTGTGAATACTAAGACACTCAAACCCATTTGTCACCTCTTAAAATATGAGCTGCTCCAAAAAGAATTGGATATAAGGTTTTGAATCTGTTTCGCATTTCCTATTTGAATGACTTATGACTAAGGTGTTTTATTTAATTTTTTTTCCTCCTTATTGCGAACCTAAAATGAATCGTTATAACAGTCTATGAGATTTGGTTATTAAGATGTTTGAAATCAAAATTATTACTACCATCCTTTATGTGATCTTCTATTGAAAAGTCCAGTACCAACAATGGAAATTTTCTTTCCACAGGCATATATTGTAACAAGAACTAGGGTATCATACTTTGAGATTAAAGTTCAACAAGGAATCAAAATTACTTTCATCAGCAGTTCTCTGGTTTTCCCTGTAATAACTACTCCTATTTTGACACAACATTGCAAAGATTAAACTATCACTAAATTTTTAAGTTAGATCTCTTTTCTATTTATCATATGAACATTATCTCTCAAATTTACTACAAATTAGCCTTCAGGAAGCTATAACAGATTACATTTCAATCTATCCCAACTTGAAAAATTGTTTAGGCACATGCTTAAGTTTGTACGTCTTCAGCAAAGTCTTCCAGCACGTCCGTAGGGCTCAGTGCGGATGGGGAGACGTGAGTTATGTGCTAATGGCTACGTTTGAAAGTCATGTTTGTGCCTGAGTATCCTGCAGAATAGAGGTGGACTTCTGAAGTGAATGAAGTAGAACGCAATGCCTCTGTCATTCCCCTGGGTCGAAAACTGCACTTCCAGCTTGTGCAAGTTCCACATAAAGGAAAAGGGAGCCACAGAATAGAATCCTATCCTCAGTAACCCATAGGAACAGAACAAAAATCCTCTAGTTTCATGCTGGCGTACACTAGATCTTTGAAATTACATTTCCCTTCAGCCCAGTCTTCTTGCTCATTTCCATGTATGGTTTATGTTCAGCAACTGAAATCAAAAGATATACTTTATATTTAATGCTCTTTGAAGTTGGTGTTTAAAACAACAACAAGAAGAATTGAGACAACATAAGCTCTGTTTTTAAATTTAACAAAATAACTTACAAAAGGACAACTTTGTTTTGACTGGAGAGTTTCTCTGCATGATTTAATCCTTCCAGATACTTTACTTATTTTTCTTGTTTTAACATAATGTCTTGTTCTTGTTATCTACCGGGCAAGCTCCTCTTTTTCTTGTGGAAGAATGTCTCATCTCTGTTGCAATGCAGTTGAAACAAGAATACATTTGCATTAAAAATACAATTTTTGCTGACAAGTTTTTTATCCGAAACAAACAAGAAATTGCAGGCCATGGTATGTGCCCTTTTTTCCCAGGTTAATTGTAATGAGTGACCTACTAAAATCTTCACAGAGCAGAACAGAATTTTATATAACTTGAAATGACAACAAAATGCAAACTTCAAACTCAGTCACAAGTTCAGAATGAAAAATCCACTCTTCTCTTTTCTGTGACTGAATGTTACTGCATAACAGGGACTTTCATAGATAGTTTTGCTAATTCAAAGCAAGGAAAATGAAAATTTCAAAATGCTCCTTCCACGACCATGCCTTGTTTTGGGCACAGGGCAGACATCTGAGTAGTTCAGGTTCTGTCCCTGGCTCTTCTACAGACTTGCTGGCCATTCTGTCTCATTGTCTGAGCGGCTTTTTTTTTTCATGAACTTAGTTTAAAGTAAAACAACCCACTGATTCTACTAGTCCCCTTTTGTACCTTCTCCAGAAGACACCAGTGTAATATAATTACCGCCTACTTTGCTATACACTTCAAAAAGTACATTGCGATGGCAGTAAGACACTGTGGGGCCAACCCAGCCCAGCCTGGATCACCAAAAGGTTCGGGAGTGAGCATCCAAGAGAGTAGCAAACTACTACTGTTATACTCTGAGAATGAGACGTATTAACATTTCTTTGCTCTGCGGTAGCGTCAAGGCTTGGAAAGCCCTTATGAAACTTGTGTGTCAGTAATTTATGTTAATGATGTTTTAAAGCCAAACTCATTACTAGTAAAATGTCCTGCAACTCCTTTTCCTTCAGTGGTTTTTCATTCATAGGAACAGAGATAATGGTCCACGATGTTCTTGAAAGATGTCTAAATGACAGTTCATGGATACCTGAAAAAAGTTTCTTGATCCAAAAATCCAGGATTACTTTTCTGCCCTGGAGATTGCCAATTCATTATTGTCCTGATCAGAGCGTGCGTAACTCAAAACTTGACTTGGATGCAGACATAGCCTTTGTTTCAAACCTCCTGCACCACTAACATCTGTTCCGTTCAGTAGGATTTTTCCATTTGGATCCTGAACAGTTCAGCCATCAGCTATCTCTGGACCTTCTCCAGACTAACGCTGCCAACAGCACACAGCGTCCACCTCTCTGCACCTGCCTGCTCTTGCAGCCCGAGGTGGGCATCGCTCCACGGCAGCACCTCTTAGTGCAGAGCAGGCATGGGCCATGAGCCCAAATGGGGTTTGCATCGCCCTGCTCTGGCAGGAGTTCACCAGGAAGGAGTTGCGACTCCTCTGAAGCCATTCATTGCTCACAGTCCCAGCTGGTGATAAATCCCTGAGCAAGTAGCGGTCCAGTTTCTCTCCTGATCTGTGTTATTATGTTGATAACCTACATACCTTAAAGGGTACTAACATGATTATTTTGCCAGTGGTATCTACACAGCCTATTTGGAAAATGGGGATTAAAACAAGATAAGATAAAGCTATCTTGGGGGGACAAAACCCACTTGCTTCAGAGAGCGGAATTGGAAACCTCTGAAACAGCAGCTACATAACTGAGAGCAGGTAGTTTTTAAAAAATACTGTAAGTAAAATCTGGTAATTGCTGTCAGTTGGACCAAAGACCTAAAAGTTTGCACAACCTGACTCAGTTTCCCTTGTGCTAGTGCACCTGTACTATCATCTTTCCTGAATTATTCACTTGCGTGATGGCAGTGTTCAAAAGTCCAGCTGAGGTCTGTACCCCTGTTGTGCCAGCTACTGTACAAACACAACATAGGGACAAAATCTGGGTTTGGAGTGACCACTAACATCAGCATTTTCAACATATAGAATATGGTTAACTTTCTAAAACTATTTTACTAGGTGACTCTGTTGCAAATTCTTTAAGCATGAAATATCTAGTAAATTTGCAGCAACAATTTGATGTTAATTCTTTAGCTTTAGAGTTCCTAATCCTTTTTTGCCATGTGTCCTTTAATTTCGCTTTGCAGCAGCTCATCTCTCATTTCAAGTCTCCTTGAAAAGCTAATGTTAAATAGGTTCATGAACTGATGAACAGTTCTACATAAGGCTGCTAATGATTACTTTTATATTCTGCTTATTATTCACTTGTCAAAGCCTGAAATCATAGCCCAGAAAAGAATATCAAACATCCAAAGTGATGTATTTTCTCACTTCTTGTTTGTTATAAACTACTGTCCAGTTCTCAGAAGTGAGGAGTGTTGGTGCCAATGTGCATTAGGAATAGGCTGAACTTCCTTAGGTCAGAGTACGTTTGCTTATTGTAGATGCACCATGGCTTTGTAAATAGCAAGTTATGTTAGTGCAGAAACATCTGAGGTAAAACAAACCAAAGAATTTCTAAAGCATACAGAGGACATGCAGTCCTGAGTCTCTATGACCTTTATGAAAATGAGAGAGTATAAAATAGATGTGAGGGGTTCCAATTCCAATCTAATATCAATTGCTTTGGTTTAAAGGATTCATCAAAGCCCATGCATACAGTGAGTTGTTTCTACTGTATTTGCTAGAAATTTGTTTGGAAGCAAACCAGAATGTTTTGTGAGGTTCTGAGGGTTAGGAAAGAGAAATTCTAAATTTTGCTTGAAGACCCTGAGGACAAAGTGATTCAAAGTTTGTTCTATTTAGTAAAAAACAATTTATGGTTTTAATTAATGCCACTGTTCAGACTCGTGGCAGAAATCTTTTGGAATAGACAAAGACACACTCCTTATAGACATGTCCTTAATTTTAGTTTTTTTCAAGTTACTTCAATGTATCAGGTGCGTTAACTTCTGTTTCCATGTCCTCTCTTTTTAAACAGTAAATGGCAGAATAGTCTGGAAACTGTATTACTACTAGCCTGCAGTAGCCTCTAGTGGCCTGAGGCAACTGGTTATATGCAAAATACAAATGCTGCTAGCGCCCATGGCTTTGCTGGTTTAGCTACACATAGGTTATATCTGCTGTGTTTGAGATAATATTTGGTCTGGGACCAGTGTAATGCAAGAGAAAAGTTTCATGTACATTTTCAGAAGAGCAGGAAAACAAGTCTGAATTTGAATTTCTGTTTATCATGCTTGAGCATTAGCTCCAAGGCCTGTCCTGAAGATGTAGTCAGCATAACAGAATGGATGGTAGTTCTGCATGAGAGTCCACACTCGGTCATGGCTTTCGGGACAGCTGTTTTATATCTAACTAGAAAGATCCCCAAAACACATTACTGGTGGAAAGAAACACAAACTCCCTTTTATGCGTTTTATTAAAATTATTTTAAAAATGAACATTAAGAAAATGCTGTCACGAGTGCTAGGCTCCTGATCAAAGCTGCAAAATAAACATTTTCTAAAATGATGCAAATCAGACCGTGAGGAAATCAACGAGCTGGTCTTAATACTAATTTAGAATTCAATATCGGATTAGTACCAATGAGTCTTGTAAACTCTGAAGAGAGACTTATGAACATGGCTCTTCACAGAGTTAGAAACACTGGAAAAATAATTTTAACTGGGTCAACCAAATGTAAATTGAGGATGAATACGTACTTTTCTCCTGAAATCCAACTGCTGTCTTATTTTTGAACCACAGAATCAGAGCCAAATAGAAATCTTCCACTCTTGAATTTATATTGCGATGGCTAACCCTTTCCTTCATTTTCCCCTTGGTAGAGATATTACTTTATGGGTCTTAAAAGAACACTCTGATTGGTATAAATACAATAGTTGACAGCTTTATATTTTTTTAGAAATGTTAAACCCAGAATATAGGACCCATTTTACTGAGTATTTTTATGAGATTGTTTCAAGAGTACTTAAACCTTTGTCTGATGTCTTCCTTGTCTAGATGTTATAGGATCATTCAGATGTACGTACATACAACACACTTTCACACTCTCTAATCAAAGGATAAAAGCCTTGTCCATCTCTCAGCTAATAAAAAACACAAGCCAAAAATAGCTAAAAGAAGAAAGATACAAAGCATAACCAGTTGTTGGACAACTTTCAAGATCGTAATCTCAGGATTCCTGACAACCTAGAATAAGATTCAAGAAGCCAGAAAGTGCTGGTACCATGGTCTTAGCTAGTGGTCTTCTTTCAATACAGAGAGACACTTGTCAAAGTCTAGGGAAGAATCTTTCTCAATAAAATTATTACTTTGTTGTAAAGCAGTTTTGTCTTGGATTTCTGGAAATTCCATTTTCCTTCATAAACCTTGTTGAATCGAAAATCAAAGCTTCCCCTCCTTATCCTTAATTCCTATGATTTAAGAGTATCACTCTCTCTATCTTATTGCATTTCCATCCAATACCTTCAAACATTCAAGTGTGAAACCTGGTACTATGCAACTCATTCCACTAAGGTCTAAGATACATCCTTTGTTATTTTTATTAACATGATAAAGCCAAGAGCTACATTTTTTTCCTTTAAGTCAAGTCTTTCTCTGTAGAGTCACAAGCAAAACTGAGGGAGTGCTTTGGTCATATACAATACCCTCATTAAGCACCTGCTTTGACTTGAACTCTAGAGAAGCTTCTCTCCCTCTACTGAGTCTATAGGGATCTACAAAGTCATTTCTCACTTCATCACCTGAGTTAGGAGCCTAAAGTAAAGTGTTATGACTGCTCCCTGTCTGTCACAATTTTACCGAAATGCAACCTCAAGCTGTATTAAAATAAGTGACTAAGAAGACCTGACAACAGCCAGTCACTCAGTAGGTGTCCACCAGTAAAGTAAAATAAAGTATTAGCATTGTGTAGCCCAGCTGTCATCATTTGTCTTGCAAACAACATTAGATAATCTGCATTTTGGAACTAATGCATAAATCAAAGGTATTTCCATTTTATAAGAATTCATCTCAGTAGCGAAAAGTTACTACTCGTGGGGAAAAAAAGAAAAAGTCACGTGAATTCTATGTTCCTATATAACTTGCTTGTTTTATAATTCTGAATTCCCCAGGTTTTACGTTATAATTTTAAAAGAAAAGCAGATCTCAAGGGAAGAAGGAAAGGGAAATTACACCAGGGTGCACTTTCATGTTTACTTGCAACCAATATAAATTCACACAGATGCCAAATGGGATATCCCCACTCTCATTGCACATGCAACGTCTTTTCTTCTGTCATCTTGCAGAGCTTTGTGGGCAGACAGATCAGGTATTGATCCTGATGAATGTCCCTTTTTTATTTCTTGGATTAATTGTCATTCTTCCTTTTGGATCCCTGGGCAATCATAAAAACACTAGTGTTTACAGAAGAAAGGTATCAGGTTTATGCAACTGAAGGGCAAGACGGGATTGTCCCTTTTAACAGAACCATGGACTTGGTCAATTTTAATTGAGAATGAAAACATTCCCTTGGTTAAGAGAAGTATAAGTAGGATTTAATCATCTGATGAGAATCCATCAGTGTCCATGTTTACATGAGGAAACACACCAGCATAGCTACTGTAGAATAAACTGTTCTGGAAAAGTGAACTACATGGCTTTCCTGTTCCAAAGTAGAAATCACTGTCATCTTAGACAAGTTACTCCAGAATATTATAAATTTTAATATAGCATCTCCATGGAAAATTATTCCAGAACAATTTTGTTAGCCACTTTCCTCAGAAGAGAAGAGATAATATTGTTTGGCTCACAAGTAGTACTAAGAACGCACTCAGCATTGATTTCCTTCTTGGATGGTTTGCAAAAATCTGGCTATTTACATAGCGTAGATAGAGTATACAGGCATTTTCGTGCTTAACACCTGATATCTCGCCTTTGCTCTTTTGTGTTCTGCTGAATTGTAGACACTCAGTTTAATTGTTTGAGAGGGGAATCAAACGTAGTCTGATACTTAAAAATCCCAGGAACAGGTCTAGCGATTTAGTATTACATATAAAACCATTAATGCAGCTCCACACCTCAGTAGAGCTGTAGTTCCCAATTCGTAATCCTTCTTAAGACTGGAATAGACTAACCCAAATGCATGCACACCTCAGTGCTCAGATTTTCAAGTTGCTCTGTTACTCATTAGCATTATGTGAAGTAAAGGCAGAGCAGCCTGGATAGTGTAAAACGCACACTTCACCACTGGAACATTGCCCCGTACTTCAATCAAATTCAGTCAAGTCATTTTGAGTTAAAAATAGTTCAGCTTTGTTTGCTTTTCTCTTTCTTTTTGTATACTACTTGCATCTTCTTAAAACCAAAAATAAAAGTGATGAAAATGCTAGGATGGATCTTTGTCTGATGGCATACAGGAATTTGTAGAAATTACTTCAACTTTTTTTGACACGAAAGATGTGGAATGTGTGGTCCCTGGATTCCCTTAGTGTCGGGTATAACTGAGACTTATCTGCTAGACAGCATGTCTGGTTTAATTAGGAGGAAAATTTTATGTTCAGAAATGGTAAAAAATACAGTGTTTCCACCTCTTTTGATTTTCTAGCAAGTCTTGAGGCAGCTGCTGTTTTTTCAGAAGTAACTTAGCTTTCATTTGAAAATTTACAAAGCAAGGTTCTAACTCCTGCACTTGGAAGATGTGATCAGAAAGCTTGGAAAATGTGATTACCCATCGATAAAAAGTAACAGGTTCTTAAGATAATTCAAAAATAAAAACTGAAGAAAAAACCACCAATTTGAGACCCGGCTCACATTTTTATTATTTTTAATATTTGGGATTGACAGAAGTAGGAAGAGAAATCTACAAAGAGGATGGGATTAAATATGTCCCAGGTGTCCTCAGCCCTGAATGGTTGATGACTTTATCTAAATATATCTCTGATATTCACAAGGAGTGACAGGATGATCCTGTTGTAAAAGCACGACTATGTCCCATAGCACTGGGAAACTGGAGCACTGGATTTTATTCTGATTCTCATCTTCTAAAAATCAAGCCAGGCATTTCCCACAGTGGCGTACACTCTGCAGGTTAAGACAGCGATCTCTCAGGAAAAGTTAGTCCTTTATCTTTGCGTGTCTCAGATCCGTATACATAAAGGAGAGGTACTCGTAATCCTTTCCATTTCTGGGCTGGTACTGCCTGTCTATTTTTCATGGATAATATACAGGTTGTGTGGATACTTTATAACCAAACATGATTGTGACTCTTTAATCAGGATTTTGAATTTATTTCACAAAAACTAAGTATCATAGAAGCCTTCTGTGACAAATAAACATGTATGATTGTAAAAAGGGTAAAAGGAATCATGTTGATGACTGAACTGCATAACTCAAGTTGGCTTGCATAAGTCGTGCCACAGAACCTTAACTTTAGGTAGTGTTTTAGGTAGGTCAGCCCATAACTTCCAATTTTGTTTTATTTGTTTTATAATTGTGTAAGTTGAATGTTCTGAGAAATGACAGCGAGCCAGCTGTGGAACCAAGAGTTCCATTTATAGTATATGAAAAGTTACTAAATTATTAGTGGATGTTTTAATAAATAATTATAGGTTGTTTATAGAAGGGTCAAATGTGACCTGTAACCATCTTATTCACTTACTACTGATCTGCATGGAACCATCTTCAGCCATCTGTAATCACCACAAAACCTGCAAGGGCTTGCCATACGCATTAAAGAATCTGTCAACCACTTGTTAACCCCTATAAACCATTTCAAATAGATTCTTAATGTGATGTGTGACTAACTTAAGCTCCACGTTCTGATTTTAAGCTCTAGACTGTGGACTGCCTTATGTTGACAGTGTGTTTTTAATATACGTCACCCTAGATATAGAGCTGTGACTCCTTTGTGATTTTTGTGTCTCAACATCGTTATTTGTGTACTGCCTGTCTTTCCCTCTTCCAGCTATATGGGAAGTGATGCTTCAACAAATAATGGACAATATCATAGAATCATAGAATCATAGAATGTTTTGGGTTGGAAGGGACCCCTGGAGGTCATCTAGTCCCCCCCCAATATTCACAGCAGGAGGCTCCATGGTTTTATTACAAGCCCTTGGTTACATCTGTAGCATGTCTAGAGCAGTGTTTAACCACCAGCGCCACCATTATTTCTTGAAAACAACTGAATTGCACTAAAATGAACTATTGAGGATATTGCCCACTTTTTTACTTTTGTTACTGACAGCTCATTATATATAAGCATGCTGGTCAGATATTTTGTGTTAAATGCCTGCTTCTCTCCA
>NW_009260182.1:2932985-2993713 GCF_000687185.1 Egretta garzetta | reverse complement strand
ATTCCTGCTCTTTATAATCTCTTCCTTATTGGCACATTTGCAGCCCAGCAAGTGCAGTGGTCCTCATGGCAGCATAGAGCTCAACACCAGCCAAGTGCTTTAGTGTGAAATGTGTGTCCGTGTGTGGAGGAAGCAGTGAGAAATCCCTGGACCAGCACGTTGTGTACCAAATCCATTCTGGGAGGAGAAGCTTGTGAATGAATGGCGAGCTCAAATACAGGGTTAAGCAACTGTGGTGTAGCTCCTTAACAGAGACATTTGAATCTCAAGCTGTTTGGCTCGGTTTGAAATGAACACACAGAAACATTCAAACATTTAAGGAATGCGGAGTTGGCTCAAGACTCAGCACTGTTACTTTTAGTATTATGCCGGTGGTTAATAGTAATTCGGGACAGTTTACGGGTTATTGTACCACTCCAGTGGTCACTCCCAGGCGGACCAGTTTCAAACCAACTGTGCCTGCAAGCATGGCCTGTGGGACCACTGTTGTAACTAAACAAAACCTCTCTTATCTTCTGCAGAGGGGTGTGTTAATAGCTTTCACTTCAGAGTTATCCGAGGGAGGCATTCTTTGTGGGAACTGCGTTTTGTCAGTGCTGCTGATCAGTGCTGACTTCGCCGAGATGCACTGGTTTCAGTGTCAATGCTGTATTCTCTGGTCTCCTTTCTTCCTAGGGCAGGCACCATAACTTAGACAATCGTGGTTTTCTCAGGGTGATGCTTGTTTAATCCCATAGATTGTTCTTTTACTTCACTACCTATAGACTGAGGATACTATTTGAGTTGTTTTAAATACTCTCGTTCGTAGTATCTTTCAGTAGCAGCTGGAGGAGGGAAAATGAAGTTATTTTAAAATCTCTACTATAGTTAGGGTTATGACTGAAACAGCTTCTGTGTGTTTACGTATGTGAATTGAGTTGATATGTTGATTGAATTCCTGTTATACAGATATCAACATTATAAAAATCGTGATGGTGACTGACAGCAGCTAATGTGCTTTTGATTGTCAGCTCTTGGAAGAAAGTGATTGGTAATCAAATGGATGGGAAAATTTTATACTTCACGCTTTGCATTTTCTTCTTAGTTCAGAATTGCAGTATGTGAGAGTACAGAATTTTACAAGACTACTTGCTGTATGCACAGGACTTTTTCACTGAAATTTGGGGACCAGGCGTGGATAGATAGCTGATGTTTGAGACATCGCAACCCTAAGATTCTTTTACCAGCAGGGAAATGAGGTTCTGTGTATTAACATGCTTTTTCCCCCCATTGCCTATAGAACCAATGCAATCTACCAGCTATGTTGATATCATTGATGTTTTTCTTACTCCACTACTGTCACGAGTTATTTTTATATTCTGCTTCTGCTACACAAATGGCAAAGTCAGTGTTGACACGCTGTGGTACATTAATACTAGCAGCTTACAATTTCACTGCTGTTATATTGCTATAATACCGTCACTAACACCTCTTGAGCTTAAAATTACTAATTGCACTAGTAAAATATACATCTGCTGATACTTATGGCTGGGTGCAAATTTGAAAAGATGACGTGAATTTGAGAAGTTCCTGCAAATTTAGAGCTAAAATTTCTTCAAGGTGGAATTATAACCAGCTAGACTTGTGCCTTGGTAGTTTTAAAGATTTTTCCAAATTTGAATTTTAAACCAGAGAATTCTTTCATCACTGTGCAAAACACCTAGCCTAGACACTTGAAAACAGTGAACTCCCACCATAAGAGAATGTGCCTGCTTTACTGACATGCCAAGCACCTTCCCCTCTCACCATCTTTTAGGAACAGAGCAGAGACAAGATTCACAGGACCTGAGTGGGACTTGAACGACAGATTGGTCTGTGCAGTCTCTCTGCACAGGTATGCATTTTGACCAAAGAGCTGAGAATTTGCTGGAGTTGCCTTGCGGTTAGGACAGACAGTCGTCCAGAATCTAATTCAAGAGAAGGAAAATTGTATGCACAGCTAGTACATCGAGATCATTTCACTTTAAAAATGATAGTCACAGCTTACATATTTGAGATAACAGACGCAGCACTGCCCTGCAGCAAAGTCTTATTCTGCACATCATGTGATTGTTATATTAGGAATATACCCTGCTTAAAAATAGAAATGGCTGCTGCACCAGTTTCGGCAGTAAAGAAGTAAAAGTCATTATTAACATGAATGTTTATCATATAATTTTCAGTCGATTAAGTTTCACTAATCAAATCCACATGACTTGAACCCACATACCACACCCCCTTAAGCAGTGAGTATTAGCATATTTGAAGAATCAAGAATCCTGGTATTTGCACTGTGTTTGCTCAGGAATGTAATGGAAACTGGGTGAAAGAGCAAGAAAGAGAGAGACTGCTCAGAAGGGTGGCTGTGTTTGGGCAGATGCTAATGTGTAGCTGTCTTTGAAATTCCCATGGAACTTCAGAGAAATGAAAGGTGCTAGTCTCACTATCCTGGCAAAACTGGGGTTGGGTGAATTGTGTCCTACTTGTTTAAATATCTCTTGAAACGTGTCTCAGAAGCGCAGGTATGCTTAGCAATAGCATTTTTATTAAAACAAGACTGACACTAGGAAAGGTCCAAAATTTTCATAAAATAAGTAATTTTCATTCTGAATAATTTTTCTTCAGATATTTGTCTGTTCCAGAGGCAAACCTAGTGTAGGATGAACCGGCATTAAACCAGCAATCACAGTGTACTACGAGACACACAAAGCACTGCACTGTTTTCAAAGCTGCATCTCTGCCACTGCTTGCGCTACCAGCTGTGGGATTTCTTTTACATCTCTGAAGCAACATGAAGAGGTGTAGTGGAAATTGTGATTTTCCTGTTTTGGTCCTTCTCGACTCTTAAAACCAAATGAAATCCCTTGTCCCACCTAGATCATTTCATTCCCCATTTTATTTCACAGCTAGTGTCTGAAAGTCAATGGAAAACCCCTGATTGAATTGCAGACAGGTCCTGGGTAATAGAATAAAGAATTATGTCCAAATTGGAAAAAAACCCCAACCACCATCAACAAAAAAAAATGCACTTCTTAAAGAGTAGGAACAGAATAGGAGAATGTATCAATTTCCATTATTTTTTTGCCTAAAAATTATTCTGAAGCATACTTGTGAATACACCAGGACTGAGACACCTGTACAGCTCAACAGAAGATCTTGATCGCTACTGCTATGGCTAGAGAAAATTTCAAAATACTGGGAACTGATTTTCGGTATAAGAGCAGAAAAAAAAAATTATTGCCTTTATCACATTTTTCTAAATGTAGTTTCTTGTTAATAATCTGTAAATATTTCAGTGCTATAATTGAGCAGAGCGCAAAGAATTTTAGGTGAGAGAAACTGAAGCAAAGTAAAAGGCAAAACACTCATATCTGGTGCAATTGCAGTTGGAATCTGAACAACTTTGGTTCTCTACTAATAATGCAGCAGGACAGGGGGGCTAACAGGGAACGTGTTCTTTCTGAGCTTCCTTAGCAGCACTCTGCCTCCCAAACAGGTCATTAAGAACTCAGCAAAGCCAGGTCAATTAACGCATGATTGTGAGCAATGCTTCCTCTGCGTTCCACGCCCATTGCTGACAAACAATATTTAGCGAGCTGATACTGTAAGGTGCTATCAAAAGCTCTGCTAACTGACAGCTTCTGCAAGTTATCAGTCACCTGATAAAAGAAAACTGAAGGAATCCAAGAGTCTTGAAAAATAGATTTTTACCACCACAAGAATATTGTTTTCTTTCTTTTAGCTGTCTTCCTTTTTCCATTGGTACCTCCCTCATCCTAGTGCAGCTGTGGCTGAGAAGGTGGTAACTTTTTGAAAAGATGCACACTGCAGGATTTGTTTTCCAGTTTCTGACCCCTCACTTCTGGAACAGGCAGACTTTGGACAGGAGCATTGCTCCTGAAACCCCAGGCCACCATGAGTGGGCAGCAGGCCATCAAAACGACCAGTGTCAGGATGCAGAAGCCAGAGAAAGGCAGATGGGGCAAAACTTAAATCCAATCAACCCTAAGGTCCCTTTCAGTTTAGCACCTGATCCATAATCGACCTGTGTCACAGAAATCTTCCAATTACAAGGGGATTTGAGTCAGGTTCAGGAGAATAAATACAACTGAGGCCCAGCAGTTCTGGGGAGAAGGTGTAGCCAGGTGCTCTGTAGAGCTGCTGGCATACAGTCTGCCTAGTGACAATGAATTTTGTTCCAAGAGGAACGGACCCAATTTCAGGGCGAGGGACAAGCTGCACTCAGCCCCAGCGCGGCCAAAGGGTGTGCTTTTTAAACAAGATCAAACAGCTCTTCAGTTCCAGGGAAACAAATAGATTAAAGGGAACCTGCGTCATTTGGGTTGGAGGGGTGTAAATGGAGAGAAAGGGAAATGGAGTGGGATATTTCCAAGGAAGATACTATCATTTTCCAAATGTGGTTCAGTGCCTGAGAATAGTATGTTTTCAAGCAGCCATTCCATAAATTCCATCTTTTTCCCCTAAGAAACCAAAGCATTGCAAATGGATGAAATAATTCTTTTTAATATCATCTTTATTTCCATCTGATTCACTGGTATAGTGATACATACAAAGTAGGTAAACTCGCCTGTTGGTGTTCCAGATTGGGACTGAGAACAGGTGAAATCTATGTTACCCAAATTTGAAGCAGGTAAATGTATATCATGTTACTGAGCTGAACCTTCAGCCTAGACTGAACTTTTTAAAGTTTGAGCCAGTTTTTTCTCCCTCAAATTCATGCAGGACTGTCCTTTTTCTTTAGGCCAGTCTTCAGACATGAGAGAGAAAAAAAATTCCTAGGGAATGACATTTCAACATGGTTGGAGGTGCAGCAACTGCCCCAAATCTTCTCTTGTGAACTTGTCTCTGAGTTGTCTAGATTTAATTTCAGGCTCTAATTTTCCAGCTCTTTTCTGTTATGTAGCTGAAAATGGAAGTTGCTGATCTGAACTGGACTTGCCCATTGAAAATTTCCTGTTTGGCTTTTCAAAGTCAAGCACGACTCTTCTTAAGGCAGCAGGAAAGCAAATAGATTTATTTGTTTACAAACTTCACTTCTCCAGCAAAAGGTAGCTACAACAAATTGTTCGACTCAGGATATAATAAAACCTGGTAATTTTTTTAAGCAAAAGCCTTTGCTTTTTTTCCCAGCAGCTAAAGTCCTGGCATGCAGTGCTCATTGTCTAACAAATGGAAATATCCAGCTCTTTCCTGCTTCTGTGTGGTCTGTCAGATGCTTATCTGAAGAAAAGTGAATTGCAACCTGCGGCTTAGCCACAACATGGACCTACTGCACCCCTTGGGAGGGATTATATATATTCAGACCAGAGAGAATCTCCTGCATTGCTTTTTCCCCTCCCATGTGACAACTCTACTTTCTAAATACAAGAAACCGTTCGAAGCAGGCTAGCTGTGGAGGCTGCTTTGATGTCCTGCCATCACACTGAGCTGTGGAAAGCCTTCTTGTTGTCTTATGTAGGGAGCAGTTGAGGATATCAAAGGGAAGATGGGATGTTAAATTTTTATTGATGAATGTTTAATAGTCTGGGTTGTAAGCTGTCATGAGTAATGCAGTAAAAGGATTCATTCTGAATCTCACTGTTTGCCATACAGTGCCTGAAAGTGATTAGTCTTTAAAGAGTACAAATCTTTATTTTTTTTTCTCCAGCAATTTATTTTCTGCAGCAGATTAAAAGAAATCTATCATGATACTTAGGAGAGAGTCAAGTGGGCACATTAGGTTAATACACCAGCCTCTCAGCTTGAGACCTGAGTTTGAATCGGGTTTACAGCAAAAAAAGCAATGAATTTAGCGCTGCTTTCTGAAAGCCCACTAACGCGACAAGTTTGGCCACATCCCACTGGGCTTAGGGTCATGCATCTCGTGAGGTGCAACTTTATACCTCGTAAAACATGAAGTATGTTAACTGAGCAATGTGCAGAAACACTGGGCACAGTCCCAAGAATACAGCCGGAAGATAGCTGAGTGATCTGTTCCCATCTCCCCCCCCCCGAAAAAAAACCCCAAATAACCCTATTTTCCTACCTCCTGGAATACCAAAGTTTTAAAGTAAGTGTAAACAAAAACATTTTAAGACCACTGCTCTCTTGTTCTCCACTCCCCATTGAAAAAATGCACTCAATATAACATCTAACACACACTTTGAAAATAAACCTGTGCCAATATTTGGGAAACTCTGGGTAACAGGGTGGGATTAATATTGTGATAGGTTGGTCCTGTAACTAAATGCATCTAGAGACACAGAGCAATCCAGGTGTGCTCCTGGAAGAACAGAGAGGGCACAAGGGCCGAGAGACAGGGAGTAGAGATTAGAGGGAGAAGGAGAGGTGAAATCAGTGGAGGAGATTGCATGGCCAGTACACATTTCATTACGCTGCCAAGTAATTATGAACAGATAGTACAGGCCTGAGAGGTCTGAGCGATGCTTGGTAAAGCTTCGGGAAACAAGAAGTTTTCTCTTGTTATACTAAATGTGATCCAGGGGCAAGGTTAGATTAAACATCAGCTCTGATCAGCTATGATTTAAGACACTTTAATTTACAAAGTTCTAGTGAAGTACGAATGCAGTTGTGAGAAAGATGCCAGATAAAACAGCCTTAGGTTCAGGCTCGCAGTGTATTTTGTTGAATTCTATTGAACATATAAAAAAGCTAGCATCATCCTTTAACTGCTGACCTGTAGAGAGCAGGTTTTTGGATGAGGAAAAAAGATGATTATCCTTTATGATTCCTAATCAACCTGTGATCACAGCTAATTTAGTGTCTTTTGACAGCACAAGAAGCATTTGCATGCTGTGAATCTGTATTTATCCACTAAGAAATGGAGTGAGATAGTCTGCTCATGCCCTCCTAGATTTCTGAGCAACCATCAGACAGATAATGATTTTTGTTCGCTCCTATCTGAGCTGGTGATGAAAAGCGTTCTCAGTCTGAGGTCATGTTAGCAATAGGTTAACCTCCTAACTACTGCCACTGTCACGGTGTTTTTTTAAAAGACCATTTTTTTCTCTCAGTCATCCTAAAAAACGAATATGAAACAATGATTTTTCACGAGATATCCCAGAAAAACTGTGGCTTAAACAAAAAAAAATCTAATGGCCATGCAAACCTGTGTGCAAACTGGTGAGGGAAGAGAATTCTGTGCATGTGCATAATTTCTGAGGTGTGCGGGGATAAACTTACAAACAGGGCTATGGATGTGCCTGTGTCCTACACACCCACAATCTCTGATTTACACATCTGCACAAAAGCACGTGACTGAAAGTCTGCACCGTCTCTTTGTTGTCCATGTACTGATTAAAGACAGATGGAGTTTCCCTTACTTGGAACAAATACTTCTGGTTTCTGTTTTATTTTCACTTTTTAAGAGAGCCTTTGTTTGCATAAAGAAATCTTCAGTAGAGCATGATTTAACAGTCTGCTCTTCAAAAACCAGCAAGCGTTACACAGGCACCTTGAAAGGCAGATTTAAAAGGGTGATAAATACTTAGGTGGACCCAACGATTAACTGAATACAGTTCTTAGTCTCAATTACAGGAAGCTGTAGTGGGAAGAGATGACAGGATTTTCCCAACATATTGTTTGGGATTAGAAGACCCATGGGGATTTTCCCTTGCATGACAGGTTGCTAAAGTCTACTTAGGGCAAAATTTTCATTACTTTCCAAAATACATGCTTCTCTACATCTCTGATTTTTTCACTCTCTGTAGATCCATGACGAAGTGTCTCACAGTTCAGTGGTGAATTAAGGGAGAATGAAGAGCTAACTAAATTATCATGAATTATTTTCTGTAAATTATATATGTTATAACAGTTCTTTGGTGTAGGCATCAAATCCTATTTTAATATATGTTTATTTAAAGTCAACATATAAACAATGGAGAAATTATTATTATTATTTATACTTAAAAAAATATTTTCATAATAATGCTTTCCAAATCCTTCTCTCAATAATGAGGACAGGCACTACCAAGTGGCGCTCTGATCTTTAAGAAGATAACTGGAAATTAGAAAAAGACCTGAAGAACATTATCTCATGGGGATCTTTCTCAAGCAGAACAAATAAGCTTCAGACAGAACACTTCTTGACAGAGCAATTGAGCTTTTCCAATGCATGTCAGATAGGGATGATCAAAAATTTTTGCTTCAGAAATTATTTTGGATTAGAAGTTATTTTGGATTGGAAAATATTTAAGCATATGTTCCAGAAACAAGAAGTCTCATTTCACAAAAATCTATCCATCCTTCAAAAAAAAATGTATTTTGATATTTCTAGCTTGGTTACCTTATTTTGCTATTCTCCTCTCTGGGTTGGATTCTGTCTCTGAATTGTATCACCCATGAATGCCCAAGGCAGCCCAAGGCTGACTATGGTAGTGTAGCACAGGGGCTGAGCAAGAGAGGAACCTGTCAACATCATGGCAAGTTCTGTCACAGAAGCAAGACTTTTCTTTTTGCAGGCCTCATTTCTGTGATTCTTAAATTTTCTTTGATTTAGTGCTTGTCTTTTACTTCTCTGGTGTAAAGAACTTAAAAAGTGCTCAGTGCTTTCTAGCTGCTTTCCAAATTACAGGGAAATAATGTCCACTGCATTTTCTTGAATGAGAGCTAGGCTGTTGGGTTATCTTTACCACTCAGTCTTTGTCTAAAGCTATGGAGTTATCCTATGCTAATCGGTGTATTCCAATATATTCACACCATCTAGCGTGGAGCAGTCAGTGAATATTTTATCATACACTCAGTTGCCTTAGGCCTTTAAAACATTTTTAGAACATATTTGCTAATACATGTCAACCACATTCCTTTTCTCAGCTTTTAAGCAATGCCATACATGGCCATGAAATGGAAGGTGGGTAGGTGCTGAACTCATCGTGGAGTCTAATCCCAGATGTTTTTACATGCTGCATATGAGCTATGAGTTTCTTCACAGTTTGTATTGACTTTATTACACTTTACTGCAATCTATTTTAAAAATACAGGCATTCCTTATTTCTCAGGGCCTTTTAAGTGACGCACTGAAAAGTAAATTGATGGATCTAGGTCTGTCAATTATCATATGCTGCTTAGCCTTTAATTTGCTATTATTTGCTATATTATATTAAACATCATGCAAGGTCATATAAAGTAAGCCTGTAGGTAACCTTGATGGAAAAAAACAGTGCCCTTGCAAGCACATCCCAGAATGATCAGTTGCCTCTGGCACCCTTCTTGTTTTAATAGTAGTGCTTTTGTCACTCCTGAGAACTCCGTATGTTGATGATGTCAACACTAACATCTTCGTGAAAGAACTGCTGCAACTTCAAAGAGCAGCTTCTTGGCCCCTGCCTTGCTGGAAAATTGTTCCCTTCCTCTCTTCATTTTAACTCTGACCTTGAGTTTAAATTCTTGGTTACAAGAGTCCACTGGACAACGTTGCCCCTTAACACCTGATTGCCAGTGCCTTTATTAGTAAGTCAGTGTTCTTGATGCCTACAGATCTCCATGGGAGTTGCTGAAAATACTCAGCTGCTTAGGAACTAAATAAGCAGAAGTCAGGCCCATGGTCTCAATCCAATTCTGTCACGAGATAACATCTCTCATTCCAGACAGATCACTTCCTCTTTCACAGCACTTTAGTTATAGCACAACAGCAGAGAAATATTTTTCTGGGCACAAGTGGAAGAGTATAATTCTGCTGTTTTCTGCTCTTTGTATATTCATTTGCAGACACCAAGGCTCCTCTTCAGGGTGGTCATTTAAATCTCTGTTTGTCTTTAAGGAAAGATGTAAACTTAGTCAGCAAAACTTAAAGATTTCTACTGAACAGGACTAAATGGTTTATATCAAAGCCCTGTTGTTCAGTCTCACTCTCACACCTAGTGTCACTACTCCAGTACAGAAATTAGGCACAAAATTAAATATTTTTTAGGATTAAGACCTACATACATAGTCCTCTCAGTAGGACTGTTCACCCACTGGAAAGTTTATTAATGAAAGGCTATATTTAAAGAAAACAGTATGCTTTGATTATATATGAGCATTGTTTAAAGCTTTTATTTTTTTGCTATGTATATGTGTACATGCCAAGCAAATTTTAACTGCATGTATAGGAGTGCTTTTAAGCACTTTCTAAAGTTAATGAAATCATTTATTTGAGTCATTAGAGCAAACCCTGATAACATTTTTGATGTGTGGGTGAGCGTTGATATTGACTAGAAAAATTATTTTAAATTTGTAAATAGGAAAATAAAAAGGTGGCAGGTTTTAGGTTGCTGCAGGAGGTTTCATTACCTTGTCCAAGTCTCTGTCTACGGGCACAGCATACAAAGATGATGAACATTGAGGGCTGCAGAGGCAGTAATGTCTCTGATACCATGCACGTCTAAATTATAGTAGTACGACTGAAGGCATTTGGGCTGGTATGGCGATGTTCCATTGGTTTCAGTGAAGATATAGGTGGATTTACCAGCTCAGATTTTCCAGGAGAGTTTAGAGGGTTACAGCCAAGATCTAAGGGCCTCTTCAGTCAGCATCACCTGGTCTTATAGTGTTTATGCAGCCTCCCTTGCACACATCCACAGAACTGCAGACTCTGGCCTTAGGTTTCTAACAGTTGAGAATGTGGTCTGGGCCTCCTAACTACTCACAATCATTTAGTAATTGCCTATATAAAAGGAAAATTTAAAGAAGAGAAATGTCTGTGTTTTGAAGTAAGGAATTCTGCTGACACTACAGATTCTGAAAGCACAATGTGCTCAGTGAAAGTACTTGAACCTTGAAATAGAAATACAGACCTCTTAATTAATCTCTCTGTTATTCTATAAAGTGCAAAGAAAACTAATACAGAGAATTTTCCTGTTAATTACAAATGGAATCTGTGTGTGTTTGAGTGTGTGACAGGGAGGAGAATGTTGGACAGGGCAACACAGTATTATACTTCCTACATAATTATGTAGGAGGGGTAGGTTTATTAGGCTGCAGTAAGCCATTATTTGTGCGGGTGGAATCTTTATTAGAAAACTACCTTCTTACATTGCTCTTGTTCAAGTTGTAGCAGAATGTCTCATCTAAATCTGTTCTTTCATGAATGTATATATAGGCTTGAATTATTTTCCTTACAATTATTTGCCATCCAAAAAAAGTAGCATGCACTTTCTTTAATCTTTGTTGCTATGTTCTCATGGATTTAGTTGTGCTGGATCATTTTTCAATTGCTCAGAACATTAGAATTGCTTCCTTTTGAAGTGCTACTGTTAAGGCTGGGAAACATAATGAAGAGCATCTCCTTTGTTTTGTTGGTCAACATCTGAAGGCATTGTTCACTTTCTTTCTTTTATTGTTGCCTAGCTGAGTCTTGTAGCACAAAAGGAGGATTTTCTTGCTGTCCTCAAGCTACCTCTCATCTTCTCCAAGGTAAAAGTGAAAGGGGTCCCTTAGCTATCTCTAGTTTGTGGCTCATCATTCAGTCCTAATGGTCACGCTGACACTGATTGGGGGTGTCCACCAGTGATTGTTCCCTGAGCTGCAGCACCTTTGCAAATTCACACTTCAAACTTTTAGGACAATTACCTACACAAGGTGAATCCCATCTACATATCACATGGGTAGACAAACCTTTCAATGGCTAAGTTCTTTAAGCTACCTCAGCAAGGCCCTTCTAGGATTCACCTCTACTTCACTCATCTGCCTAATACATGCATCCAAGTCTCTACTCACTTCTGTTCTTCATTTTTCTACACTGTTTTACCCTCCCAAAAAAGGGCATTCAAACAGATGTTTTTCAGGAACATATGGGTGCCCTGTGCCACCATTCTCTGTGTAACAATCCATTCTCTCCCTGCTTAATGACTTCCAAGACTCTGCTGCACTCAACCCAGACCTTCTTGGCAGTTTCTGAAAAGATGTGATTTACTGAAAAGATGTGACAATATAGTCATCAATTACCATGACAAAGGCTGCATCAAGTGAAAATGTTTTGCCCTGCGCCAAGAGTCTGAATGACGGATGATGATGCAGTTTGGACCCAAACATAGAGGTCCCTTACCCTACCCACTTTTCTGTAACCAATATATGGTTCAAAACCAAATCCCATTTCAAATCTTTCTATTTTTGAGAGCAAAATAACCCAGAAAATTCACTGGCATCCTGCATTACTTCTTATTTGCTACTGAGGTTTTTCGAAGAAGATGTAAGGGGTTTTCCACTAGGAAGATATTACTCAGAGAAGATACAGCCCCTAATCAAGACTACCAGCAACTACCTGCCACTCAGACACAAGGAAGCATTGACATGCTTTCTACAGGGGATGACCTACTTCCACCTGAAGGAGTCCCAGTCATTAAATGGACCAGAGACTGACTGATGGCCCTATTGGCCAAACACATAGTGCTAAATAACAACTCTGACTGGAGTGAGGTCTACAGTCATCCTTGAGAGGACAGATGCACTATAGAGGCTACATAAACTTGGCATGGGCCAGGCCATCAAAAGCTTTCTTTGGGCTGGTGGTCATTCTTTGGTTGGAGGAGGCCCACAGCCATATCAGTAGGCCAGATGTATTCTCTTCCCTGGAAATGTCAGCATCAAAATACAGGATACCTGTCCTCCTCTTCTGGGATCATGTACCACCATATGCTCTACAGCAACTTCCCTGATAAGGATCTACAGTGGTTGCTCATTCCTGAGGCAGAAATGCATCCAAATCTATGTAGGAGTGACTATTTGTAGCCTTATTGTCAACTTTACTCTGTTGATAACTCTGATACAAAAGTGCTTTTCATCTAAGACTCTAAACTAAGTCCCTGAATGAAAGTGGCTGTTTCAGAAAAGCTCTCCAAAATCTGTTCTCAGGAGTAATATACCTTGTTGAAGAGAAGTACCTATATCACCTCCCACCTCAAAACTGCCTCCCATCCCCGTCCCTTGAACAAGAAGCCTGCAGTGGACCTAGATGCTGATGTGAAGATCAGGTGTTTGAAAAGGATTCATGTTCTGGCTTGAGGATACCATCACAGATGCTATAAAGGGGCAGCTGAGACACAGCCAGAGCCTAGGTTCCCATCTCAGTTAAAAGGCTGAAGCTGGGCGATGTCAGCACTCCCAAGTGTCCAAATATCCAAGTGTCAGTACTCCCAAGTGTCTCAGTACTCTCAAATATCACAAAGGAAGATCACTGGATGCAGCTCTGACCAGGACAGTGGAAGCTGTAAGAGCTATACAACTGCTTCAGTAGTACATACCCCAGACAGGACAGTATTAACGGAGGGGGAGCTCAGCCCCTTTTTCTCTTCTAGCAAATCTGTGCCTGCCCTTCTTCCCCATCCTCCCAGCAGTGCTTTGTTCCAAATTATGTTGCATAATTTTGCAGTACATCTGACTTTTCATCTTATCAGAATATCTCACAGTCACAAATTCTATGATCTGTGTACATTCCTCAGGATAACAATATAAAACAATCAAGGAGGGAAAAAATGGGTAAATGTAATGTGCCTTGTGAATGAAATATTGGCAGAATGGGATGTGTTGGATCTTGCTTTTCTTCTGCCCCACAGGGGAGAAACTGAATTAATTCATCATTTTGCTTAAGCATGGAAGAGGGCACCATTAAAGAAAGCTTAGAGAAAAGAGAATTAAAATGATAGGGCACAATCATTTTAATCACTTGGGCTCAGCTTCATAAAAAGAGGTGAAATTCCTTTTCATTGGTCTTCAGAGTGCATGGATTTCATGGATGATTCCTCATCGACTTGTCTGCTGTACATAATTAAAAACTTCATGATTTTTTTTTAGTATGCCCTATATATTTCAGAGAATGCTGTATTGAGAAAGAATTGCACTGTTTTGGTATTTTTCTTCTATCATTTTTTCACTGTTATCCTCCAAGAAAGTAACAATTATTTAAATAAACACATCCATACCAGAGTAAGGCACCCTTCTGTGCAGCAATACCAGCTGTTCCTGACCTGGCAAACAGATCTGCTAGAATCAGGAAACACATTCTTATGAAATAGAAAGGGGGTGAGAAGTAGAAGGGATAAAAAAGCAACATCCAGAGTTCTACTGGGAAGAAAAACAAAAAAAAACCCCAAACAACCAAAACTGTGGGTTGTTTGTAACATATAAACAGTAGGGGAAGAAGCAGAGAGAGTTTTCTTTAAACAGGCAATCTCTGAGCCCCGTCAGAGGAGGTGGACCTTGTCCCTGCAGTAGAGCTCAGCTAGTCCTGTGACCTTTTCCTGAACAAAGTGACAGCCACAGCTTTGTGACATTGCTGTACCAGCCACTAAACTGGGACATGGAAATAAAAGGATTAGTTATGCAGATTACATAGTTACACAGAAGCTGGTACAGAGGATGCTCCTTACGTAGGATGTAATGTCAGAGTCGATATGTGAGCATCGGACCCTCAACATGGTGGCCTTTGGCTTTTTTTATTAGCAATCATGAATATTCCTCAGGTACTACACTGTCCTAAGCAAGTCTCTGAAAAGGGATTCTCAATAAGAGAGCTGGACTGTGCACAGTAACCACAATCTTAATGTCCCTCCAAAACAGGGGTGAGGAACAGCAAGCTATCAAACTCATTATCAGCCTCACTTGCCTTCCTACAAGTCATAACTGCTTTATGATTAAACTGTACCTGTATGAAAGTGTTAAGCATGATTAGCAAGTAGGTAAGTTTATGTGAAATCTAAGTGTTATTATGTTATAAACAAAAAAAGAAAACCACTCTGGGATTTGAAAGCCCAATGAGAAGAGGGCCTGCTCAATCATGAAGGGCCAAAAATCTGCTTAGGGCTTAGTGGATCACCCAGCAATCGCTACGTGACCATCTTTGCTACCTTGGCAAAAGTTAACATCTGAGTGGCATAGGCATAGTCAAACTAGGCAGGGGCAGCCCCTGGGAGGAAGATAAAAATTCCTTCCCATCTGAGTTAGGGTAGGTCAGTGGGGTAAGGGAAGCCTTGGATCTGGATGGGGCCCCATGCAGGCCGTGATCAAGCCCCACACAACTGCTCACCAAAGGGTCCTTCTTGTCATTGTACCCTGAAGCATGGGGAGCCAGTCCTGAAAACACAATTTGGGTAAGAATGTCAGTCGGATACCATGGTTGGCAGAAAGGTCCTTAGGATTTCACCTCAGCGTAAGTGGGATTCTCTGTGGGCTTTTTTCTTTTCTATAATGTGTAACGTCAACTAAGTAAATGTTTCAATTACCTTAGGGTAAATAGAGACTTGTCTTTCCTTTTACCTTAACCTGACTCATAGCACTGCAAACTCAGGGTAAGAGGGGAAAAAACAAGGCACTAAGGTCTTGATTCCCAAATCCATCATTGTCAGTAGGAGTCCTCTCATTCATGTAGAATGATTTCAGAATCAGGCCCTAAGCTGTGGTGTCTCTGTATACAAACACATTTCTGATTCTGCGTGAATATGTGATGGTGTGCGGATGTGTATAATGCTTTGTGTATGTGTGCATATATGTGTGTATTTACATACACATTCTCACAAACACAAATATATATTTAAGATTTACAGTTCTGGAAAACCTAGTGAATAATGTAAATGATTAAAGCAGATGCCTCGCAGAAAATAATGTTCAGACCTCCTCATTTAAATTCAGCCTCTTATTCACACTTGGTAATACACTCTGCCGTATGAATTATGGATTCCTGTTTTTATCTCTCACACTACACATGAATGTTTGATAAAGATTGTTTCCAATATTATATTTTGTCAAAATGCTCATCTAAAATTCAGTCAGAAATGCTTTCCAGTAATTATGCATTGACTTAGCACTATAAAAAAAAGAAAAAGAAAAAAAAGGAAGCCAAATGATATTATCATTGTTTTTCCTGAATATTTGTGCTAAATAAGACTAAGAGACTGACAGGATTTGCAGCCAAAATTCCTTATTTATACGCCATCCAAATGGAGCCAAGGCAGCTACAGTATGTTTTTCACACTGCTCTACAAATGCTTCAGCCTCAGCGCTTTGTCTTGTGAGGAAAAAGGCTGCTTTTATGCTAAATTATTCGTAATGACTTTGTGAAGTGGATTAATATCCAGAAGGGGTCTAGATTCACACTGGAGAAATATCAAATTTACCTCCTTAGGGAATCAGGATAGTCTTATAATAAGGTTCCTAGGAAAGAAAAAAAAAAAAAAAAAGATGTGTTAGGGTCCACAATAATTTTTGCATTTATTTTCTTTTGTTGTGTGTGAAATTGCAGCTCCTGAGGAAAGATGCAACCAGAGAAAAACAAAATGCATTTTCCCATTTCAGATGGAAACCTATGTCATGACTTATAATGCTACCCAATCTTCCACTTCTTTTGTGCAGGTTTCTCTTCAATTTTACCAGGCTGTGCAGGGGCCAGGTGTCCAGAAGGGAATCTCTTTAGCTGTATCTGCATTCACAAGGAGGGCAGCCCAGTAGGCACCTATCTGCAGCTTGAAACAGTGGCTGCTAAGGACCTGCTACCTACAGTGCGTGTGTTTGGGAAAGGAGCATGACTTTCGATTAGCTCTAGTCTAGTTTCATGGACTGACCTCTGGTCATGAACTGGCACGCACAGGAACGCTCCTGGAGTGCATTTCCCATTTAGTTTCATTTGAAAGGAATCCAGTGCTCTCCAAGAGCAAACCAAAGCACAGTAAATGGGGGAAACTGGAAGATTTGTTTTAAAGGGATAAGCCTTACCTCGTCTTAAATGCTAACATAAATGCACACATTGAATTCAGCAAGCTTTGGATCAGTCCTCAGATGAGGCCATCAGTCGCCCTTTTTCTTTCAAGAGAATTGACTTAGGAGAGACTGAGGCCCCAAACAAGTATAGTTACTGGTGTGAACTTTCTGTGGAGGAAGCGTTACAGTCAAGTGTACAGTGACCGATCTTGATTGCATGTTACTCTTGGTTGGGGGAAACCTCCTGGAAAACTGTCCATACTGGCAACACAGTCATTTTCATTCCCTCTCTCAATCTGCAGTGCAACAAATCCCAAACCACTGTGTATATTCTGAAGAACTAGAGAAACTGTGAGAAACTCTGGGTTTCCCTTCTGAAAAATTAGCAGTAATACTGGATTCATTTTTGACTTTTTATCTGCCACTCACTGCTGCGTGTTTAGCTGGGCAATAGCACATGGTCAGCTGTGAGAAGATAAAAGCCAGTTTTCTTTACAGAAAGACCCCACTTCCTTTTCCAAGTGCAATTCCAATTCCTTTATGTTCACTTGCGTATTCTCCTAGTGTTATTTGAAATCCTTTCATGATTGTGTTGAAAGCTGAAAATGCAGCGATAAGGAAAAGATTGATCCCTAATGGAGCAGTCTAATGTTGACAAATTTCAAACACGTCTTATGTAATATATCCCATAAAGCACACCGTTATTGATCTGGTACATATGTGCTCCATATCACCAGAGCCATTTTCCAATCTTTCTTCACAATTAGTCCTCACAACACGCTAGTGCTATAAACACTTTTACCCCTACATAGCTGGTGGGAAAATGCTATGCAAGGAGTAGCTTGTCCAAGTTCTCACATGTGGACCACCCCCAAAAAAGTCCTTTATACAGGGGAATGAAGTCATGAATAACTGTAAATGTTTGCAGCTTAATATCACATTCGACTTGTTGTGAAGAAGACAAAGTAAGAGAAGAGCACAAGCGCTGTTTCTTCAGCAGTACTTTGCAGCACACTGCACGCATATCTGTTAAACAAAAACAAGATCAAATTTGCATCAGGCTGTGCAACTGCTATTCTGTAAAGCAGAATGAAAAATATCAGCCACTCACTTCCACCTGATGTATCACATTTCTTTCACAACTGCTGCTGTATTTTGTGAAAGTTTTTCAGGTTGCATCATGATGTGTTGTCTCTCTCAAATTCAGATTTGTGAGTAGCTAATAGAGAGCTATCACCATTTGTTTTTCACAAGTTTAATTTGTCAATGATGATTTTGATGGGGACTTCTGTTGCTTTTTCTTGTTTTTCATTTGAATTACTATGTACAGTCACTAAAGCACTAGACATCTGCCACAGTAGAAAAGGAGTAGTCTTTTACATTGTGATGAAGTGTGAAGGTTTATTCTAAATGTAAGAGGCACATATTTTGTACCTGATAAGGCCTGCTTCCTTTAGAAAAGGGAACAACCTCTAGCTGTAGATTTCTCAACTGGGGTACATCTATCCTACCCACCAATACTTCCTCCACGTCTTTCCAGGGCACTTAAAAATCTCAGTTGGATCCAGCTGCTTAGACACTTTCCCTTTTGCTTGCCTTGACTTTACACATGGGAAACTCCTGCTGCCGGGCTCCTTTGGGAAGAGCAGCATTGCAAAGATAGCCCAATCACTCTTCCTTCAGCAGCTGCTGCAATGGGAAGTTCAGAAATTTCTAAGACAACGAGTGAGGAAGCGGTGCAATAGCCCTATTGACTTTCTGGATGCAATTGCTATACTCTATGCTTAACTCTTTTTGTATAGCATTTCATTAGAAGCTCCATTATGGAAGCCATTAGCACCTTTCTACATAACAATATGATGACAGGATTTCTGCCTGTGGTTTCCAGAGGCAGGTCCTTCAGGGAGTGCCACAATAAACATAGTGTTAGCAGATCTGTGTGTGAGTGTACACGTGTCTATCCATCTGTTTAATAAATGCTACACATCAGTTACTCCAGCTAAGGGAATTATTCTGCCCCATATGGCCATCACTATGACATATTTCAAGACAAAATACTACATATTTGAAGTGTCAAGTCCTTTAAAAAAGACACACTTTGTACTAGTTTTGGATATCCATGGATACAAGCACAGATGCTGTCAGCATCTCTTAGGAAATAATTAAAGCATGAAAATACTTACTCAAGTCAGTACTTTCTCCTTGCAACCAAGAGAAATCATCACCTCTACTTCTTAGGCTGGATCTAGCCTAGCGATCTTATGGGAAAGCTTCACATTTAATGTCTATTATGTTTGCTGAAGGCATTATTGGCATTAAACAGATGTATGCCACCAAAGCAAAGCATCCCAGAGCATGACACATAATGCCTAGCATGACAACATTTTAAGGTCAATAAATACTTCAGTGACAATGTAGTTGTGTGGGGCTCCTATGTGTCTGAATGGATGACCTGAATATACTCCGAAACAGAGTTCATGGATGGGAAAAAAGGTCAGAACATTTTGTCTCTTGCATCTCTTCTATGTTGCATCACTCCATGTTTTCCTCTTTTATTTTGGAAATGAGTAAAATATTTCTGGTACCAGGCCAGATCCTCAGCTGGAGTCCATCCACACCATTCCAGATAGTAGTAAAATAGAATTATGGAATATTACACCAAAAAGAATCTTGCCCTGCACACCAGTAATTTATCCGCTATATTTTTTTTGCATCAGTAACCGTAAGAAATCATTATTGGTTCCTCTTCTACTGCATATTTGTACTGTGGTTAAAGATGAGTTACTGCGCAGTTTGGGTTAATGGAGGCATATTCCCCTGAGACAGAAGTACACACTAGCTTTAAGATGGGGATGGGTACTTTATTATGGTCTATGACTGATTTCAGTGCTGCTTTATCATCTGCCAGCATGCACACACAAACTAATAAGCTATTCACTGCTTTTTGCCCCTGAGGGCACCTTTCAATAAGGCAAGTCATTGATTTTTACCATCAGACACAGAGACCATAAGCCATTCCCTGTATCATTCTATCCCCAGTGGTGCATTCTGCAGGGGAAACTGGTCATTTTAGTCACACACGTGCACATTCACACATGCACACATACAGGCCTGCAATAATCTAGCTCAGATGCCCAGATATTTACTTTGCTTCCATTAGAAGAACTATTGATATTAACCTCTTCTGCAGTCCTGTCAGCATAATTTTTATTAAAAATACTTTGCTGTAATACTGAGGCCTTATACAAAGGGCAGAATATACTTTTTTTTCCCCCTGACAGCATGCTTCTAGTACATAAATCCACAACTGACCATCACTGCCACTCTTTCAGGCATTCCTAGCAGGAAGCCCAAAGACTGAATTGCAGTAATGTGTGCAATTATTGCCAGTGCCTTTTAGGTTACTTGTATTTCTCCTAGCTCTGAGAGGGTCTCTCTTACAGCATTCTATGCTGCTGCCTTAAAACTTTTTTTCTGTTTTATAGACCAAGAGTGCTTAAACTTTATGACCTAGCTCACCCTATTTAAAATATAAAAGGCACAATGTGGATCATTGTGTTTTAATCACTGCCACTGTCTTCTACTCTTGCTCTGATAATGTGCTTTAAATCTATCAATTTAGCTTCCTAAAGCTGGCCAGACCAAAAGAACACAGATGCTTAGATAGTATCATGCAGAATAATTTAAATTTCAGTGGGAGCATACTGATGTTCTGCAGCTGAGGATCTGGCCATCTTGTAGATATTTCCCACTTCATTTACCCCCCTCCTCAGCAAGCTGTCCTTGGGAAAATAGCTGACATACCAGTTAGTGTCTCCTCCCCAGCTACAACGATGTAAGGAAGAGAGCCAGTGCAACAGCTCATCTTTCCCTCCCATCCCCTCTCCAGCCATCTGGCCAAAGCAGCAAAGGGAAGGGTTAGTTCGGTACCTGGTACCCCATGATGCTTGAGACGCTGAAAGCATCCTGGGCTGTCTAGAAAAGTGACCTGTAACGGCCTTAAGCTGTCTTAACTTCATCTGAAATCCTAGTGACAATTTCTGCTGGGCCACTTGGGCCCAGAGCACGTGCTGTCCCAGAGGCTGCACTTCCAGTCAAGTAAAGCAGTTTTTAACAGCTTTAGTAGTTCGTGAAGAAAAGGCCTTAAAGCCATATGATGTGGATTCTACTTTTTTATCTGCTCTATGTATGATACTTCACAGTATCTATAGCATATCTAAACTTTAAATAATCAGAAGTATCACAGTTTAAAATATTTTAGGCAGAATGTTTTCCCAGCAGCAAATAAGGATTCCCTAAAAGAAAGTTTTCCACAAGAAAAAGCCAATTATATTTCTGATGAAAATACTGAAACTAAATATTACAATGAAGTACTTCAAAACTTCTCATTTGGAGCTTTCTGGAATTTTTAAAAAATATTTCTTAACAGCCTTTCAGATTATACCTTTGCATTAAAAGGCCCACAACAGAAAATAATTCCGAATGTCAACATTACTGCAGGAAGTAAGCTAGCGTTTATTTTTCAGCTATCTCTAAGCATTAATTAACAAGCTTGATGAATAATGTTTCCATAGGATACACAGGCTTGTTTAAAATTCAACATATACATGTAGCCTGTATTAAAATCTACAATATTCAGTTGATAACTCTCCTGTCAACTCCTCCATAATAACACTATATGCATTGAAACAAAGCAACTTCATCCAGAAGGTGGATATACTGTGAACTTATCCCTATCCTCCCATAGGAGAAGGGCTCTACATCTTAAAACGAAGTGTTTGAAATATAATGATTTTTATGTAATGAAAATTGTTTTCTTCAACAGAGGAAAAGGTGCTTTAAACTGCATCAGGTACCTACATCTTTCAAAATATGTTTAGAAATCAAGGCAGAAAAATGCATGCATAGTTAATTGGCACGTGCAGTTGAACATAAACATCTAAGCAGTTAACTGCACGTCCTGGTGCCATGAGGTTATAAAATATGGTTCTGGTTATTGCCGTGTTAGTTTACAACATAATTTTTTTATATACAGCCCTGACTGTGAATATCTCCTACAGTGTTGTATTACATGATCAAACGGTCATCTCTGATCTCAAGAATTTATGAATTTTGTTGTTTTAGTAAGGAAAATTTCAAGTTCTGCTTATCCAAGGTTGGAGAGAAAGAATACCTGTTTGGAGGAGAACTAGAAAATTGAGATATTTATCATAGCAGTGTTGAATGAAAAAAAAAAATCAGAACTATCCCAGCTCATAAAACATCAGTAGAAATTTGCTTCTCCAAACTTAGTATCAAAGGATGACTATTTCTTCTGACAGTGTCTCTGAGCAAAGCAGCTAAGCCTCTGATTGCTAATTAAACCATTGCAAAAAGCCCTTAAACGAAGCACCCTGACTAACAACTCAAATCTCAAAGGCTTTCATAATTGAAAGTGGAAGAGATTAAATTAAGAAAATATTAGAGAGTTAATGAATGACAAAAAATTTTATTTGGTCTGTTTATAATGGAACAAAAATCAAGAGGTTGTCTCCCCTAGCCATGGGGGGGCATACATTTAAATGCCTGTCAGAATGTACGATATAAAGGAATAACCGCTTGGCCTCGGACCCACTGTCTAGCCAGGTGAGTATCCTGCAAGAACCAGTCATGCCTTATTTTCTTCTTATTTTGTCTGGATTTATAAAAGAGCTGTTTAGTTCTATCCCCAGCTGCCCCTTAAGATCTGTCCCAAGGGCTCTAGGAAAAGAAGCATTTGAAATTCATACCCTTGGTCCTTCAGTTAGGACACATGTTCCAGCTCCCCTTTCTGCCTCCCGCGGCACTGACGCTGGCATCCCTCCCTTCCACGCAGGCACGCCGTGCGTGGCTCCTGGCTGACAGCAGCTCTGCGGAGCCCAGGGCTAGGGGAAGGTGGAGATTCATATGCCTATGCTGAGGAAAATCTTCAGTCGGCTGCTACAATGCAAGTGCTGTTCTTTAGGAATATTTCCAGTTGAGGTGATAAATGAGTGGCAAGTAAAATAAACATATCTTATTGCACATGTCCTGCTGTTAGGAAAGTACAATGTAAAGACCACAGATGTCAGTCTCCTTTCTTCCGCCGTCAAGTGGAAACATAGCGGTGGAAAAAACAATTTACCCAAATACATAAATCTATTGTTATTCGCCGATAGAGGGTGATCCCTTTCTCCTTCTGCAATATCACAGAGTCTAACCATGATCTCCTCTTTTTACCTTGCCTTCCTTTACTGTCAGTTTTGCCTCCTACAAGTAAACATCATCAGTTAGATCTTGCTAATGGAAAACATTTGTGTGGATTTAGAAAGGCCTTTGCTGCTATGACAGCATGCTTCACATGAACCTTTGTCAGCACGCTGCTATTATTTCCTAAACTCCGTGGGTGTTTGTGTGTGTATCTGTTTGGAGTTGGGGGGACGTGGAAGCTTTGATGAAATGCTGTGGGTGAAATGCCTGGCTGAGCTGTCAAGCATGTGCCCAAGCAGGGGAATGGCGAGAGCTCCAGCCTTGCTTCTCACTTCTCACAGCCTAGGTGAAGCAAGGTTTTAAGATGGTGGATCCTATCCTTGCTGATAACAGACTGCAATGTACCACTCCCTCCCACTCTGGAGCAAACCAAGCAACAGAGAGAAGCCAGCCTCCCACCTGGATTTAATCCTCCTGGGGGGCATTTTGTACACAATCTCTTGGTCAGGATGCTTTGTGAGCAAAAGGCAGCCTCCCCCAGATAAGCTCTTTTGACTGAAATTGCAATCAGTTTCCAAGGTCTACAGAAAAGGCATTTGGATTGAGCTGGAGAAAGATTACATTTTAGTCTTTTTCCTTTCTTCCCTTCCCCTTCAAACAGCAGCTGAGTACTCAGTGCAGTGGGTTTAACTTCAGTGAGGATAAAACTGCTGGAGAAAATGGTCTCACCTGAACCGTTTACCATCAGTGAGCTTTTGGATCTCAGAGAAGCCCTTTCCCTGCAGGTTGCCAAAGATGAAGGCAAACTCTTTAAGGATTGCTCACTTATCAGGCTTCTGATGTCTGAGCCTGGAAAATGTGATCTATGACCAGTGGAGAAGTGGCAGAGGATTTTCATGGAAGTTCCAGAACTACTTTTGCTGTAGACTGTAATTGCCCTGTAATGAGTATCCTAATATCAACTTCTTTTAGCACAGAGCTGTCTTTTCTCTTAAAGGGAAAAGAATTCAGCTCAGAGGCAAAATACTTTGAAATGGGAAACAACTTTTTTTTCTGAAATCTGCTTTGCATTTAAGAAAAGGAATGTTTCAACATGATTTAAAACATCCTTTCTCCTCCTAACTCCACTGAGGACTAGATTGTGTTCTGCCCTCCACTACTGGCATGGAGTTTTCACAGGCATCAGGTCTCTTGCACTGTCATAGAGATATCTTAATAGAAAATAATCACTTATTCTTAGAGCATGTTTGAGTTTTCTATTACTATTTTGGAAATTTTCATGTCATGAAATTGCAGAGTCAAAATCCCTACAAGACTTCAGTGGAGGTGCTTTGTAGGTAGACACTAAGCCTCACAGAAATTCAATGTCAAGCCATCAGGTGTAAGGCAGAATTGCTCTCCTGATTCCAGAGAAGAAATGCTGATATACAGCTGATAAGGAGCTGGCCCCAGGTCTGGAAAAGAGCTGGTTTGTCCTATCCACCTGCCGGTGCAGGACTGTTTCAGAACGTATACATTTGAATGAGGTGTCAAATTATTCTTCCATTTGTCACGTGAAAAAACGTCATCTCTTTTCCTGATTATTACATAGTTGAACAAGTCTCACCAGTCCTGGTGACACTGATGAGAATGTCACAATATTAGACTGAAATTTCCCCTTTATCAATTCCATCAAAGTATTTCTGGTGATATCTCCCTCAGCTGCTCGAAGAATTCTTCACTTATCTTGCTGAACTTCACCCTCCACGAACCACAGCCTTTCTCTTGCAATTCGGCCCAGTTAGACAGGCTCGGCTGGTTCAGAAGCACCCGGCACCCTTGCCCATGTCTGTGAAGTGCCCAGACAGCATCCTGCGGCACGGCATGGCTCTGCCTGTCACCAGTTCTACGTACACAGTGTTTGCTGCCTGCAAAATGTACCTGCAGGTCATCTCTGGAAGTAGCCCCACATAAGAGGATCGCATTAAACAATAGAAAACAATAAAGACAAATCAGTTTAAAGGCACTTCTAGCCTTTGCTTCAAACACATAACTTCATCCAAATGCTGGAAGTGTGGGCTGTCAGCTCACAGAAATGGAGTTAAGAGAAGTCAAAAATGCTTGGCAATGAACGAACCCAGGCTTTGCTGGGTAGGTGATAGAAGTGGGTGTGCCTGACTGAAAACTGAAAACAGCTGCTTTGAGCAAACCAGCTTTTGTGGTTTGGGTTTAACAACAGCATCAACAAAATATTTCAGCCTGTGAAATGGTGCCTTCAGAGAAGGTTGCATGTCGCATCCAAACTGTGTTTTTTAGAGCAATGATATACATTTCTGCTAGAAACTCTGTGTTGGTGCTGTAGTATACCTCATAGTGGTTTGGATCAATGTGACACAAAGTGCAATGCCTGCTCTTGCTAAAGGATCCTACGTATAAAATAAAAGAGAGAAACCCACGCATCAGCAGCAGGACTTTGTGATATATGGACTCTGAGGTAGCCAGAGTGACCCAGCTTACATATCGTTCTGTATAACTGTACTGAATCCCCCCTACAATCCATGAAAACGATCTTTTTTCTGCTCTGGCCAAGAATTTCCAACTAGTTTTCAAATGTAACACCAAGTAGACAGCCCAGGAGCAAGAAGTGATCCAAAAGCCTTCCCTTAAGTGGGACACTGGAAAGAAACTTGAAGCGTTTTCAAAAAAAGGAAAAATTCCGTCTCCTAACAACTGATCATTCTGATTATTTTGATTTGATTTTTTTTTTCCTGGATTGTAATGTCTCCAGTGACTTTAATTTGACTTTTCAATATGGTGCACTCATGGGGCTCTATTTTTTCTTTTTAAAAATGGAACTGTTCATGAGACAGGTTTTCCCAAAGACTTGCAGCTCTACTTAGTAGTCACCCTCAGATGAGTATTTTTAACTATGAGCATCTGGTTAAATCACAGGCTTATGGAAAAGACACATTAGATCATCTTGTGCAAGATTGTTTGCTACAGGACATCTTCTATTGCTATGTCCTATGAATCCTAAATTAATAAATGATAGTGGATTCCTTCACTTAAGGGATTATTTTATATGCTAGTAAATCCTGCTGTTGGGATTTTTTTCCCAATATTCATGAACCCAAACAATAACTTAAGTAATTTGAAAGTGTTGATTTTTTTTTCCTATTACACTGCTGTGATGCTATAGAGATACAGTGGTTCTTACTATGATAGAAATTTTTATTTTAATATAATAATATTAAGCTATTATTTCTAACTCACCTGTGTTAACTTTTGGCTTGTTAGAGCAAATTAATGCAGATTTCTAGGGCCTTCCATACTGTAGTTCTCTCAGTGCCGTCCCTCGGGCTTGATTTATGTTTTTTTTCTTTTTTAAAGTCCAGTAGTACAGTTTCCATTTTAGAAGGCTTAAAAACTTAATCCGACTGGAAATTTTGACTGACATTAGTGAGAATGGACTTTATCCACATAGCAGGCACTTTTGGAAATAGCCCCTATAACTTTCCTGATTGCAGGGCAGGAGTGATTTCCTCTGTGGTACATGGGGCCAGTGTCCTGCAACAGAATAGCCCCTCTGGGCAAGGTATTCCTAGCCATTTAGTTCAAGGAATTATCTGTCTGGTAACCTAACCACTCTACTGGAGTCTTTTTTATCTTAGCCTCCGAATGATTTTTTTTTTAATTCTCATAAAGGAAAAGGCTTTTTTTTTTTCCTTCATTCACTTGTAATTCCATATTTCTTTTGTCTGTCAACAGAGAGAAAGGAAGAGTTCAAAATAGTTTCCTGCCTTGCTAAAAATACTGATAATTTTATCAAAACCAAAGGATCACCAAGTTGTTTGTGAATGATGCAACCCATTTCAGTGTAACTATTTTAAGTTAGTGCCTCTAGCTGCCATTGATTCCAAGTGTTCATTTAATCAACATTAAATTTTCAGTTTAACTGTACTGGCAGGAAAAAAAGTCCAGCTAAAATGAAGTACCCATATATGAGGGACTTGAGAAGGTGACACCTGACCCAGAAGGAAAGTACGCTCTTTTTCTTATCCTAATGCCTCAGCCTAGTTTTTACATCTTTACTGGATTAGTTTTACTTTCCCTGATGCTTTCTCTGTTTCTTCACTCCTAGTTTTTTATTTCCTTTTTTTTTTCTTTTTCATCTTTATGGATTGCATAAAAATCAATGTACACATTTTTGCTGATCTCCTGAACTGCAAAGCCCAGATGATTTTAGAATGACACAAAAAAGTTAAACAGTTTCTAATCAAGAGAAGGGAGTAAATGATAGGTGCATGTAAATCTGTGTAGCTTCATGAAATGAAATGAGGTTGTTGTGCTTTCTATTTTTAAGAATCTTTATTTTAATTTGAGGTAGCAATGTTCTCCCTGAATTCATCCGTGAATTAAACCCTATGGATTTATACTAAAGGCAGATTTCAGCCTGTATGTTTTTAGAGTATATTAGTTTACCACTTTAGTCATGAGGAATGCTATGTATTTCCTCCTTTCCCCCTTTATTTTACCTGCTTCAAATTCTAGTGGGACAATTCACTCGCCGTCATAAGGAGAGTTTGACAGTGCAAAATAAAGTTGTGCCAAATTGTTGACGATATAGCACTGTGCCAGATCATACACTGTTTCTGCCAGTGGCCGCATCTGGTACTTTCCCTTGGTGGTTCTGCTGGTAGACTCAGCAGCTCTGATTCATTTTCTATTATTATCTTTAGGGCAGGATACATCCTCTCCCTCTAAAAAGCTTCATGCCTGAAAATAATTGCAAAAAGGTTTTAAATTAGGGGTTCCTAAATAGGAGTTGATTTTCCAATAGCTTAAACTTTGATTGATTTTATCTTTGAGCTTATTAGATAGCCAGATCAAGGATTGTTCAGTCCTCATTTTTGACTTAATAGTTATATCACAGCTAGAGTCAGGTCCCAGCTGGAAAAAATCTGACTAGCACCATTGAACACGATACCAAAGCCTGACAGTTTTATCTGTGATACAAATCTATGGGTACAAGTTTCAGTCTTTCCAATCAACAAGTGCCTGTGCTCTTTCTTCTGAAACGCAGGAACTGAACTTCTGCAGGTCTCTCACTGGTGAGAGTACAGGAAATACATCCAATGCACTCGGAAAATATAGTTTGGTTTGGTTTGGTTTTGCTTTAACTGGAGGAATTGAGCTTGGAAAACATAGTCAGGATAGGGTCATCAGCAGGCTGACAAACAAGCATTTGACTGTATCTTCTAATTTCTTCTCTTTTCTTTTTGTTCCTCTTTGGAGCATAATGGTTACCTCTGTACCTTAACATGCCCATTTCCTGAAAAGATTTATGCATTAGTTTGATACTGAATTCAGCCCTGAAATTAAAAAGTCAGTGCATCTTCAAAAAATAAAGGAATTCATTGCAGAGAAATACCACATAGTTTTTTAAAACCGCAAGTATTTTTTTTATATATTAATATGGGTAAGAGGCACTATTATTAAAAAGGAGCAGCTTTTGCATAACTTAAAAGGATATGAGTATTGCACAGGACTGAACCTCACATCAGTCTTTCATAGCTGAATAACTGGGTATAAATTGTAGTCCATTTCTTTGTGCAGAATGGGGTCTGGTATCATAGGGTTTCCTGGGAATACAATCATGGATGTGTCTGCCATCTGCAGATGTTGGTATAAATGTATTGATATAAATGACTACAAAAGGTGCAAGACAATGGGGAATGACATGCTACATGTCACAAACTATTCCAATCTTCTTGTGCTATTTAAGCAATTTCAGTCTGGATGTGTCCCTTGTGACTTAGGGCCACATCTTCCTCCTGGATTAACTCTGCTGACGTAAAAAATAAAAAAGACCTCTAAAAAAGGGCAGCGGTAAGTGAATGCAGAATTTGATGTATGGTGTTTGAAGTGTTTCAGTAAAATGTAAAATATTAATAGGTTAATAATTTGCATTGACTCATATAGCCACATTACTGTGAAGAAGGTCTTCTGAATTGTGTCTGTCTTCAATTAATTAAAATAATACACAAAAGGGTGGATACAATAAGTGCCAACAATATTAAGTAACCTCCTTGCTGTTCCTCTCAAGTGGAAGGAGTATGAAAACAATCTTAGCAGCATAGCTTCTTGATAAATTTCTTGCAGAACATGGACCAGACAGGACTAACCCCAAATACTGCAGAACCTCATTAACAGTCTGTGACAGCGCTGGACAGCCTTATTCTAGAAATCATGAGAAAGTGTTAATTTAACATAAATCTAAGCTTTCAAAATAGTTTAAGTAGAATCAGGAGTCCATAATGTAGAATTCATTGAGGATCATCTATCATTATGTTAAAGGGAGAGCAGGCAGAGATCAGAAGCACTAGCTGTCCCAGTGCCCTCCCTTTCACCCCTAGCATCAAGCTCTATTGCACATTAAGCTTCTTACAAGTCATCTGTATTTTTCAGCTGTTGGTCCTGTTACAAAGCTCTCTCTGCTTTGTAATGTCACAACCAACTCCTCTCTATGCCCTCGTTCTCTGCGCTGGGCTTACAGACACGGGGAAGAGCAAGGAAATCCAGTTCCTTGGTCTAGTTAACGGTGGTGTGTGAAACACCAACTGCAAGCACATTACTTGTAATTATTAGTACTCTCACTGTTTTTATATACAAATACATTTAGGAAATCCCCTGTAAATTTTTAGTACCTTGGACACCTTGGTTGCCGGTTAAAGAATATTTTTACTGTATAGTTAGTGTATGAAATGCTTGCTAGCATGAAAATCTTGTGAAGAAAATCAAAAAAGTTACATCCCTTAAGACGGAATTAACACTTTAAATAGGTCAGTCATTCCTGCCACTGAAAAACATCTGTGGCATCCCTCAGATAGCTTGTAAGGTAAAAAGGGGAATTGGAGCAGTGGTCACAAGCAATCTGGATTCATGTTTCTCTATGTCCAGCCATGGAAAGCTAAATAATATGAATCTTCAGATACCTGTTTTTTTAAGAATGTAAAATGTAGATATTTGTGAAGAATTCACTATTTAATAGAGTGCCAGCAGATGGCATTGAAGAATATACGTCATCATTCCTGCCTCTTGTAGAAGTGATAAGGTTTCATGTCACCATGTACCAAAGATTGTTTCCTCCATGCATCTCCTGAACTTTGTATGCAGTCCACTAAAGCAGGCCAGTTTACAGCAGCTTGGGACCTGGTCTTAGATGTAAGAAAAGTTACAAAGCTCTAAACTCTCTTTATATGCTAAAGTTTTTCTTCTTCAGATACCCCTGGACACAGCCATCAGATGGAAAAATCCTGACTGGATTGCCATCAATAACTGAGAACCATCACAGTGGCAGAGGTCTCCTGCTGTTTCTTAGTGTCTGCCATGGTTGTGTGCTGTTGGTCCCACTGCCACTGAACTAGTTAATATCTCTTAGGTCCCCTCTGATGATGCTTACTCCAGGTTATGATTTTGCCACTTCTACTTTATGCTTGCAGGCTGAACATGAAGGAAGAAAACCAAGGCAAAATAGGGCTGTATAAGAAAGACAGAAGGTAGACAGTGAGAAAAAAGAAAAGGGGAAACAAAAGGCTGAAAGATAAAGAGCAGAGCAAAAGATACTGGGATCATGAGGATTTAGTCAGAGCTCTCACTTTGATTATGAAAAGTGGCTGAATTTTAATTTGGATTGGTCTTAGTAAGCCTTAGCAAAGCCTGATCTATGTTGATTCCCTTTGGCAATCAGTTCTACTCCAAGGATGATGGGTGGGAGAAACTACACAAGAAAATGGAAAATATAGAAAATAATGTGGTAACTTATTTAGATGGTTGGAGAGTTGCAAAACGTAGATGCTTCAAGAAAATAACATTGAAGATATTTCCTTTTGATTTGTCTTTCTAGACTTACATCTTTCCCATTCCTTAAATGTACCTTTTTTTCTGTCTTGATTCTTTCAGTCTCCATCTTTCCACTTTTTTTTTTCCCAAGGCTTGTGTATCTCTCACTTTTTCTTTGAAGGTAAATAGATAGGATCTGCATTTTCTGTTTGGTATGTTTCTCCAGATTGAAAGGCTTGTGCAGCTCCGCTTTGAAATCAATAGTAAGAGCTTCAAACGTTCACATCTCAGTAACTGGTGAAGGTCTTAACACTGCAGATGAATGGAAATGTCTGCTGGTTACTCTCCATTTTTAATGGTGATGGGTGATTTCTTCCTCCTCGTCTCTTGAATCTGAATGGTTTTCAAATGCCAAATCAAACACCCATCCGGTGAATACACAAAGATGTGTATGTAGCAGAAGCAGCCATTCATAGTTTGCTTTACTTAAATGCTTTGAGAGGCAGGGTTGCCCAATGGGGAAAGAGGCTACAGACTAATTAAGAAACTAGATGATTCTTCTTCCTTCACTTAAAATTCTCCATAGAATTTTTTCGTTATTAAGCACATCATAAGATCCCAAGTCTGCTGAACTTTGAAAACTTGCAAAAGGCTTTCTTATGGAACTTTTAATTAGAATGTTTTCCACTCCAGCTAATGACAGAAGGAGTGTATGACCTATGATTGGTCTTCATAATCATCTACCTAACTCAAAGATATAAAACTATAATTGTGGGTTTTATTTTAAATCTGTACAGGGAGGTTCTATTATTTTTTTTTCTTGTTTCATTTGGGATATTTTATAAGAAAGTAGTATAAAGCACAGCATCATTCAGCAAGCAAAGGTGTGAAGTGTTGGATTTATTGTGGCTTTTCATAATCACAGAAAACCAAGCTGGCATCTTTAATGCAGACACAGATGTCAGACATCTTGTGAAGAGAACCAACGTGATTTACTTGGCAACACAGTGCAGCAAAAATAGGGAAAATTGCTTGGCTGTAAGATAGACAGTTGATTTGAATGTACCTCCTAGCTAAACAGTCACACTGAACTGACTACATTATCACAAGTTCGTCTTTCTCCCCAAGAGCACAATGTCCCCCTTCCCATTTCACACTGACTCCTTGTTTTCAGCATTGTCACCCAGAGATTTCTGTCCAATCTTGTAGTGCCAACAGGGGTGAAATTTTAAAACATACTTTCAGTGATTAAGGAAAGGTTAATTAGAACACACACAATATGGGTTTTGGCCACATATGGAGGGGTGGGGAGAATTCAAGCAGAAAGGACCATGAAAGCTTAAATAACATTACCTACATTTTATAAATGGAAATATTAAGGAATATATATTAGTTTACTCACTTCTAAGTACCTCAATAAGGAGACGAACAGAGCATAATCATCTATCATGATCATCTTTTATTCATTTTAATAAAATATTTTCTATACAGACACTTCGGTCTCCAGCTTCATTACCCATCCTTTGGACCCAAACTCCACTTCTGCGCACGGACAGCAATTCTGTCAAATCTCAGAGCTGCTGTTTCAGTTTCATGTTTGACTGGTCTTGTGTTCCCTTGGTGCTACATTCACATCTTGAGGCATTTGCCAGACAGTTTGTAACATCTCTCCCTTCAAGGGTTCATGTGCTAGATGCAGCTCAGCACCCTGACACCAGACAAGTGGGAGGGAGACCACTGGAAGGATGGGCCACAGCACCGAACTGCAGCTGAAGGCAAGACTGCACTTGTGCCAAAGGCTCCCTCTCAAGTCAGCAGCAAATACGACCCATCACAGCTGACTCTAGAGCGGTCAAATGACTTCACATGTTGCAACCTCAGAAACTGAGACCTGAGAAGAGCCATGCTGAGCTAGACAGGACTAGTTTGGATTTTCAGTTGTTACCCGCAACACCATTAGCACCCACAGAAGTTTGTAAGAACAGAGCAAGCAAATACTGTCCACATACTCTCCCAGCCTTCACCAATTTGCAGTTCAGTCTTTCTGAGATTAAATATATTGCTTTACTCTCAAATTGCTCTTTACAGATTTTTCTTCTATGAGTTTATCATTTGTTGAACAAAATGTAAATTTTAGCATCTATAGGGCCCTGTTAGGACTTCCACAACTATGCTGCATGACAAAGTAGTATCTTTTCCTTCTTCTAAATTTTCTACCTGCTAGTTTCATTTGATGCACTGTAGTCCTTGTGTTGGAAAAAACAATGAATATTGATTCTCTATTTCCTGTCTTCATTTCAGCCATGTTTTAAATATCCTTATCATACACCCACTCAGCTGTCTCTTACAGGTGGAAGAGCTGTGGTCATTACTTGTATGAAAAACATTCCATTCCTTAAATCACCTTTGCCTTTTTCAGTTCTACTCTGTGTCTGGTTTTGAGATGAGGACATGAGAATTTGAAAGACTGGAAAGTGTTACTTGTTTTACATCCACAGTCGTTCTACATACAAACTATAACAACCATAACACAAAGTCAGGCATGAAGGTTGCAGTAGGCATGAGTGTTATGACTTCTGGGGTAAACCCACAGACCATTACATCTTGGACTTGTTAATTTGTTTTTTTATCTTATGTTGTGTTATTTATGTAATTTTATGCTGTTTGAACTAAGACTTTTTCTACCCTTCTAATAGCTCATATCTCATCTTAATTGCTCTAGTACCTTTTTTTCTTTTTAATTTTCATGTATATTTTGCTCTCCATTTTACCCTACAAGCACAGCTCCAGAGTGCCTCCAGCACTGGCAGCTCTGTCTCTCTTCTTCCTATCAGAATTAGTAAAAATTCCATCAGCCCATAAAGGCCCCCCCACCCCCAGAGAATCTCACTGTTTTTTTCCTATCCTCACTGTCTTCTCTACAAAGAAACCTGTACAATTCAATTGGCTGGAATGGGACAGTTGCGATGGACAGATCTCCTGTTAGGAAATGCTGTGAGATAATTCTGATCTCACAGAAGATGGACTAGAAGCAAACTTTCTTCCACGTATTCTAAAAAGAGTGAAAAATATAAAGCAAAGGGGTTTTTTTCAAAGTATCTAGGGAATTTGAGAGCAGAAATCCCACTAAGACATCAGAGGTTTGTCCCTTGGACTCTTCTGAAACTCCCACCTAGGAAGCCTGTCCTAGCTGCCTGCCCTCTGAGGCAGGATTATAAGTGCTCTCCAGCAGTGGGAGGTGTGCTGTTCTGTTTAGTGATCTCGCAGGAGAGAACCACTTTTGGACTGCATGTGGATAGAGTCCCTTAAATCACCGCCTGCATCAAAACATTGGCGCAAGCCCCCTCTTCCTCCTCCCTGCTCCTTCCCAAACTGGCCACTGCTCAAGGGAAAATCAAAGCTGGATACTTTGAGCAAGGAAAGAGCTAAGGAAGGTTTTCACCAGCTGCTTCCCATGCATAAAAGCAACTGGAATTATTTTACATTATGTAGTTATGTATTGTGACTGTACCTTCCGCACAAAAGGATCAAACCTGGTGAGACGTAGTCTACAATCTAATAGGATTTTTTTCCAGATGGAAAATTGAGACACAGTGTGATTTAAGTGGTTCACCCAAGGACAGAAAAAAAAGGAACGATGGCTACAGCATTAGCTTGAGCCTCCCTGGTTTAATTCAGTGCCTTGTCAGATGCTTCTGAAAGTCCCTGGGTGCTTTAAATAGAAAATTGTATTTTTTCACAGTAGTATGAGGTAATTACATGAAAAGTTTTGAAGTGCTCTAGACTGTTGTGCTGGTGTCCTGGGCAAGCAGCTAAGAGGAGAACAAGAGAAGTCAGGCCGGGAAGTTCGTGACTCGTGGATGATTACCTTAGCTACTTCGTTATCCCTCTTCCCTCACTGTAATTACTGTTTGTGACCAATCACATATGATGTAATTGCTGTTTTATTGACAAGGAGCTTAAGCTCAGGCACTTTCTGAGGGTGAACTTGAATGTTTGAAACGGCATTTCTGGTATCTTCCCCTTTTTGATAGGAAAATTAGAGTGTTGGGAATGAAAACACGGCTCCCATGCAGTGGGACTTATGTTGCCTCAAAAAGGCTGTCTTTATGAGCTGATAAAAAGACTTCAGTAAGGAAAACCATACAAAGGATCTAATAGTTCTTGCCTGTTTGGAGGAAAAGAAAGGGGTGGAGGCAAAGGAAAAATAATAATAATAATGCAACCTTCCATTTTCTAACATGGACAGTTGGCAACATTGTGTTTTTCCAATTAAGGTGATAGCATCTGGACTACTGTAATCCTTAAGGTTGTAAACTGTGTCATGTTGCCCTCTCCAAGAGTGGATTCATCAGTCAGCTGGCGATAATTTATCTGATTAAAAAGAAAGGCACTGCCTATAATTTTACTGTAGGGTGGCTATTTTTTTTTTTTTTCATCACACATGCACTGTGGGAAATAATTTGTCTAAAGCACTGGGCTGGAAGAAAAAAAAATGAGAAAAAATTAAAGAAACCTCTACTATTATCCTCCCTTCCCTGTTCAAAAATACCTAATATAAAGGAGTTAAGATGAGGGTTTAACAATTCTAAGCTGAATTTTGTCACCCACTAGATTAGATTATTTATTATATGCTGGAGTTTATTCCTACAGCGCTGCTCAGGCTAGGTGCAGCGTGGAGGGAGAAGTGTGCAGCTTTGGAAGGGAAGAGCAGTGTGGCAGATGGGGCTGGGCGGCAGGCGCCCCCCGGCCCGGGGGGGGGCGTTTTTTTTGGTGGGCGGGGGGGGTGTGGCGCACGCCCCCGCCGAGACGGGCAGGGGACAGCAGAGGGGAGAGAGAAACAGCAGCAGCAAGGGGCTGGGAAATCCTCAGCAGCAGCAAGAAGGGATTAAGAAGGTGCAATTTAAAACAAACAAAGAGGAACCGAAATGGGTTTGAGTCGATTGCCTCAGTCCTTTCGCTGGCAGCCAGCTCAACCTTTGGATTAGAAACCTCCAAGTAATGCTGCTATCGTCCAAAAGCATAATAGTGGCTGCAAAACAAGAACTGTGCTTTTAGGAGGAGATAGTTTGGTAGAGGCTGTTTTCACCCTGCCTGGTTGGAAGGCTTTCAGAATTCCTTATCTGAAAAAATCAGAAGGTATTTATCAATAGTTTCGGCACCTCTGTAAGATTATGAAGTTTCTTTTCATTTCTTCTAAGTCATTTGTGTCAAGAGTTCAGAGCAAGGGTTCTAGGTTGGACAACTTGCCTGCTGAGTCAGATTTTTTGAGATACATCTGAACTACTGAAATCCAAAGACTGTCTCTAGAAAGAAATTTGGGGTTCTCATGGAGCTGACAAACCTTTGCTTGCACGGGCTCCTTGCTTGAGCCTTGTGTAAGTATTCACACCTGTGCCGAAATGGGAACTCTCGACACTTGCTCTGAGCAGGTGCAAGAGGTAACAAAAACAGTGAAAAGGGAAGAAAAGTTCCCCATAACTTCTCAGGCTTCAGGTAAGTGAGGGTTCCTGAAATAACAAGGGAGGAAGGATAGCTAAACTCTTTCTAAATATTTGGGCCTTTTTTACGCACACACACACACTCCCCCTCTCCCCCCCCCTCCCCCCCATAAAATTCCAAAAAGCTTTCATGTTTTCTCCCAAGCATCTAGCTGGCACTGGTTTCAGATTGTTCTTTGCTTTCCTTAGTAAGCCCTTGTACTTTTTCTTAGTTTGTGTTGTTCCCTCTTCACATGGCTGGAAACATGAGTGATCACATGTGGTGCTGCTGTAATTTAACATGTTCTAAGAGGCATGAGCCATAGACATAGGTAGATTATCAACAAATATCAGATCATAAGCAAGAACTTTGAATGGAAGCTAAGCTCTAACGTTTTGGAGAAGAAAAGCTTTGATAGGAGAAAATACAATGATTTTCACAATAGGCTATAAGTGCCTGTTGGTGTATTGGTCTGAACTGCTCTGGCAGTTTGTCTGGCCTGTTCCTACACATCAAAGAAATGGCAATTTGAACCCAGCATTTTTTTTCCCAATCAGATGCAGTACCTGTGGCAAAGTGGTTGTATGTTATCCTTTACAAATTTTTAAAGAGACATTTTATATATGTCTGTAAAGCAAGAGTGATGTGAACACACAAAATACTTTCTTATCCTCACACACAATGTTCAGCCCCCTGGAGCTGCAAGTGCATAGCTTCTCTCTAGCAGCAGCGAGAGGGAGGTTTGGGAATGGCCAGCCAGGTGAGGCTCTGGGAAGAGAGTTTTGTATCTTTAGTTGTGAAAAGCATAATTGTATCTGAATTTTGGCTTGGTTTGAAGAGGTGTGCTGAGATCCTGTAACCTTATATGAGCCCAAAACAGAGAATAAAACATTCTCCTATCAAGACAATTCTCTTGAAGCTTCCCAGGGAGTGGCAAAATTCACTTAAACCCAATGATTTTGAAAAATGCAGTAAGCTGTTAACTTCCTCTTCAAAAGCAGCCTGAGAAAGCTAGATAAGACTGTGATTTTAATGCAATGGACAAATCTAATGAAAGTGTATAGTCAGCCTTCTCTCCACTAAGGCAATACCAGATTTGGTGAATCAGCCCTAGCCTTTTTAATAATGTTTTTCCAATGGCAGAGGCTAATATTCTTCTCATCATGTTATACAGGCACAAGTGGACTTGCCATGAACTTTGCAGGGGATGTGGGTGACACTGCTGCTTCACTAAAATATAGGTGAAGCTTGACTTTCAGTTTGTGATTCCCACCTAGAAGAGCCACCAGGCAGAGACCTGTGTAACATCCAGGAGCTTTTGTGTTTGTGTTTTGGATGAGTGAACTGCAAGTGGCTCTAAGCCCCTGGTTCCATCATGGCTCTTTAAAAAATGTGAATTGACAGCATCAAACTGACTTACATTAATCTTTGTTATGCATTGGTACTCCAGCTTCATTGCTAATCTGAGTGTGTTTGCTATCTGAATTAGTTTATTATTAAAAGATGAGCCAAGGCCAGGGCAAACCCCTATTAATCTCTCCTCCCCCATCTCCCTGCCACTGATAGCAACCTATTTGCCTCTTTTAGGTAATTTCTAGCTAATAATCTGAGTTTGGTTTTGATGTAGCTGGGAATGTATAACTAGATAGGGATTACATGAAAATGCTGCTAATGAATTAGTACATGTAACACTCAAAAAAAGCTTAGGCAGGCAAGCAAACAGTTTGTAAAGGAAGAAACGTGGGTTGGTTAGGAGCAAGGAGCAATCTGTGTTTATGAAATCATAATGTGCAGACTTATTGGCAGGAGTATTTACTTTGCCAGTAGTAAACCTGCAGTTTCCCAGGCAGGCTTATCTAGCAGCCCAGGTGTGGGGCACAGTCCTGCTGTGGGAGGCGTCTTCTGGGCGCCAACAGCAAGGAACCACAGCTCTGAAGGGCTGTGTTGCTCTGTAGAGCTAAGCCAGTGTGTGACACATGCATGGTCTTGCAAGTGACCCCCTTGATCTTAGAGAAGAGGAACTGATTCCTGAACAGAGAAAATACAGATCCTAATCGCCCTGCTGCTGTGTGATAGGGAAACGGAGGAGAGGAGCTTGTGGTAATGTTTCATTGAGGTGGGAGACCTCCCGGCGGGTTTTTTTCTAGCTAGAATAAATGGTCCCAGTTACAATAACTTAGGTGTTGGACAGAGAGTCCACTATTTCTGAGCATGGAGTAGAGGTGGAAGTTGTAGAAAACTGCCGGCTAGGCTCTCCTTCGGAAGGCAGACCTATAAACCACAGTGGCAAACTAGATGGAAGGATAATGTCTTGCATTGAGCCATGATTCTTGTTATTAATCAGTGATTAAATAACAGTTTAGCCATATAAATTCCTACCACTTTCAATGCATAAAAGAGCTGTGCTAACTTAGCTCAGCCAAGAATTTGATATAATAATTTTGGGAAGCTTCCTGCTCCTTTCATGTATACAAGAGTTCTGTATTATGTAAAGAGACTGTGGTGTGAATGTTACCTGGCCCAATTTCTGCATGTAATTAATTGATTTAGCTTTTTTCCTCTGCATGCAATTCCACACACAAAAGGATGTTTCAAATCATAGCCAGTTGTTGAGAATGCCTTCCAAGGAACCTTTCATTAAGAAAAAAAAAACAAAACACTTTTATTTTCATTTATTTCCACATTATACAATTGTAAATTTTTTAAGCGAGCGATGTATTTTTCTACTGAGCCTTGAAATCACAAGCTTTCTGTTTATTGCAGAAATGTCAGAGATCCTGCATCATTTGTTCCATAAGAAGCTAACCCCATATAGTTGACTAGGGATACTTTTGTCCAACAACTCCACCCCAAAGACATCTACATAGGGAAGGTTCATAAAAAAAGGAGGGGAAAAAAAAAAAAAGGGAAGAACACTTGGGGATGAAAGGTACTTTTATAGAGTACATAAAGCATTCTGACCAGGGCTTCAAATGTTGCATGTCCGGGGCTTTGATACAATACCTAGAAATACCATTTTCCAGTGTCATGAAGATGTTTGAGTAGTAATTTGTTTGGGGCAATACCTGTGATTTCTGGCATGTGCTGGAAATTTTAATTCAGGCTCACATCTGTTGAGAATAAACACTTAAGATCACTAGGCTAGTAAAATATATAAGCTACTTCTTTATGACCTTGAGTTGAGTGAAGTTGTGGTATCAGTGGGGGCATACTTTAAGGTGCAATAAAAAATGGTCTTTTTAAAGAAAATCTGTACAAAGAGTAAATTTGATGGGGCTTCTTTTTTAAATGCTGATTGATAAACAAGAAGGGTCTTCATTACAGTGGAAAACTTGGAGAGAAAACAAAAGTAAAAGGGAGGAGAAAAAAGAAGTGAGGTTTGACAGCCAGATAGTGGTTCCAGGAGGAAAGAGAAGGCTAGAGGGAGGATACAAAAGTGATGCAAACTGCAAGGGCAATTATACAGAAAAGAACACAGCGAATAAGATTAAGAAAAAGAGTAGAGCAAGCAAGAGAAAAAGCATAAGAAGCGATGCTGGAATTAGGCCAGTGCTGAGCTGTGGCAGTTCACAAAAGAACCCTGATAGCTCTCATAATGATGGTCGGACTAATTGAAATTTGTCCCTCTCCAGTTCTGATGGTTAAATCCCAGTACTGATGAGGGAAACACACAGAGAAGTTCAGAATGGGAAAGAGCTCTCCAGTATGACCAGGAAAACATTTATGTTCTTCTCCTTGTATATTTGATATTTAAGTAATGTTTCCAAGCCGTAATTTTTTCTTTGTTTCCAGCACATGGTGAATCATCACTGAATTATCACTGACACTGAACATAAATGGAATTCAATCAAGGTCCAACTTTAAACAGCAGGCCTGAGGAGACTTCTTAAATGTAAGTCATTTGGGTCTCAATATGCATTATTAAAAAATTCTTTCTGCATTCAAAAAATAAATGTTATGATTTGGGGAGAAATAAACTGAATTCATTGTATGTAATTAAATAGCTGAATGTATGTTTTAAATACAAAGCTTAGTGCAGGCTGAACCACAGCTGATACTTCTTTAAGAAGTAACTTCTTAGAGTCTCCTGTAATTAACATTAACAATAATATAAAAGAGGAAGATATTTATGATGCAAGGTCTGCAGCTATCCATTTATACCAGAGGAAGATCTGATCCTTCTTGTCTATTTTATCCATCATTAAATCATTGCAGGAAGTAGATGAGACAAAGGATCCTTGACTTTTTCCAAAGCAGAGTCTCCTTTTGTGTAAATTAAGTTAATAAATTTTTAAGAGCAAAATACAGTTTTAAATATTAGGCTAGAAGAAATTGTTTAAATAACCATTTTTCACAATGAATACCTAGTATTATAGAAAAGTAATTACACAGAGTAAAAGACATGCCCAGTATTTTTCATTTAAGGTGGGAAAGACCTGTCAATACACCCAAAATTTATGGGGCATAATTCTTACTTTTTGCTGGTACCAATTTAAAGGAGAGGCAACTCTGCTGAGGTAATGTTGATATAAAATACGCTGAAGAGCTGCTCAAGTGATGAGGGGCCTGATTCAGCCAAGTGTATAAACACATGCTTAAATTCATTCCCACTCATAGCATATGCTTACACGTTCTGTTGCTTCAGTGTTGCACACAGTTTACGTCAGCTATAGCACAGTCCAAAAAGTATAATGTAAGTAATTTCATAACGTATGTAGAACTGTAGACTGTGTAAATAAATGTGTTCCCACCAGCTTCTGGGCTGTGCAAGTGTCGCTCGCCTCTGGACTCTGCCCCAGAGAGCTCCTCAGAGCTGTGAAGAAGCCTTTCCCAGCACTGAGAAGGCTTTCTGGGACTGAGTAAGAAGCTGTTTTGATCTTGAATTCTTTTGGAATCTCTTTTTATATTTAGTAAAAGCCAGCTACTCTGTTAATGCATTTGGATAATATAGTGATTGGCACCTTAGAAATACTTAAGACAGACAGATAAAAGGGTTCCAAATGCATCCTTTGTGAATTTTTAATACAGAGATTTTGCATTGTCCAGTGATGAAAACAAATCATCTGTGGAAAGACAAAACTGTTTTTCCATTAGTATCACTCACTGTGGATGTTTGTATATGTTCAGTGTCTGATCGCATCTTAAACTTAATCACTTTGCCATTTGTAGCAACAAGATATGTCACTCGACAAGCACTTTTATTTTGTATCTTCCTCTCCTTTTTTTTTTTTTTATTTTTTTTGCAAGCTCCAAAGCCCATCTATTAGAAATCATCATGCTGTATTTTTCACACAATCATAGAAATCCCTGCCTGAGGACGCTGGCTAAACTTTAGTGTCCTTTGGGCTAGTCTAAAAGGTAGCGAGAATTGATGAACAGGTGAAGTTCTCTGATGCAGAATGGTTTATTTACAAACAATACACAAGTTATGGATTTGTTTTCCATTCCAGAGAAATCGGAAAAATTGGGAAACAATTTTCTTGCTTCAAATAATCAGTTTTTTCAACCTAGTGCTGAACCACAAACGACTGTATCACAGCTCTTTTGGGGATCCAGTACCAAGTGGGCTTAACCTTGCTTTCATTTTCTGTTTGCTGCACTGAAGTGCCTCCTCTCCACAACTCTTCCCAAAATGATGTATAGCCAAACTATTCTAGCCAGATAATTTTAATCAGTGGGCAGCTTCCTATTTGTTCTTGCTTTGGGACAGTGATTTAAGTTGTAATATTTTGGGGGGAAAGAGACTGGTCAAAGCTATTAGCTTCAACAAGGTGTGATCTGGCCTATAACACCGTGTTGCTAACATTTCCTGATGAACCACACCAACTCTCCACAGCCCATGGTCACTCCATAAAGTAAGAATAATTTACCAAAAGCTAACGACTTCAAGCTCTGTTGTCTCCCACTACCATAAATTACCTGCTCAGTTCTTGCCACAGAGCAGTACTCTTGCATGTCACTTAGTTGTTTCAACACATCCAAGTTACAGCCAAAATTCTTTCTATATATGTTTCTCTTATCACTTAATTGGCTAAGTAATCCTTTACTACACATCTTTGAACTCTCTTTTAAATTCCAGGCTTTAATCAGCTTTAAACTAGAATCTGTGTTGCACAAATGTTAGTAATGAAAAAGGATTCAGGTGTTTTCCACAAAAGATGTTATTTTATTACCTCTTAAAATGACCCTACTATAGTTTCTAAAGGAAAAGTTGCTAAATGATCACTAATATCTCTCACTCAGTTTCTTAAATATATTTATGAACTTCTTGAGTCTGTAGCCAATGTATTCTTTTATGCAAGTTATCCTAATACTAATGACGAGGAATTTTATAAATGTTCAGTGTGTGATGACAAATAGTATATTTTATAAATTAATTTGAAGTTAATACTAAATTATTATGGAATTACGTATTACATACACTTTACTACCAAAAGAGTTCATCATGATTAATGTTATTACAGTGAACACCAAAGGAATTAATAATGATTTGCACTTATTATAGAGTGGTACCAATGTAGAGAAAAGAAGGTTAGCCTAATTAAATTCCAGAAACCACTTTAGGGCTCTGCTGCATTGTGGAGGCTGGTTTTTATGTTAATTAATTCTGTATGAAAGGTTGCTGAAGTGTTTTAATATTGTTCAAAGAGGCACCAGGAAGTATTTCAGAATAATTTTTTTTTTTGGTCCAGGATATCTTGACCAAGCAAGACTGGGTCCTTTCCATGGCCATCTCATGCATGCTGTGTAAATTACAGTAAATACAAACTGAAGATTCTAGTCTTTTACTGAGGGATAGAGCTGAAGTTGGGTGAGGATATTGCTGTGTTCTGAGAGGACACAACTGAAGGGGGATCAAACGTCAGGCCTAGAAATCCAGTTGATTTTCTTGCAGCAAGCAGAGTACCTGCACAATACATTATGGACTTAACTCCCCTTTTGAATTACTTACTGCCCTCATACTAAGTCTTCCACACAAACGAATGCTAGACCAGATTTGGCTTAGATTTTAGTTTTCAGACGTCTGATTTCATGATGATTTGGTGTTGTAGTTCAAGGGGTGAAAGGGCATGTTTTTGCATGTTATTTGCTTTTTGGGTTTTTTTTAATTCTGTGATAAAGTAGAGAGGTAGAAGGCATTTATTGGTAGCATTTTGGTGACCTGCCCAGTTCATTTGCAGCTTCCCTTAAATGTTGTTGAGTAATACAAATATTTCACTCGGATTCACACCAACAAAAATAGCTATGAAAAAAACAGACATGAAAATGTGCTTTGCCTCTGCTTCTACTGAATTTCTTGGAAATGTTTTTACTTTTAGTCTTCTAATAGACCTGTTTGGAAATCCTATTCAAGCTGGATTTTTCAAACCCCAATTCCCTTAAGCACATGCTTCATATGTTAGGCATGTGTTTAAATTCTCTGATTTAGAGGCATGTACTTAAGGGCATTGCTGAATAAAGAAGGGCACGAGCATGTGCTTAAATGCTTTGCTGATCAAAGGAGCAAGCCTCTTGATTTGATCTACATTTAATGCAAGTTAGATCACCTTTACCTGATATCCAGTAGTCAAGAATTTACCAAATGTCTCTACTAAAGATACAGTTCTCGATTAAGCTGCATTCTTCTGTCTAAGGAAGTAGGAAAGGCTACATAACACACCATGGGTTTGGGTTTTTTTTTTTTATGGCATTGGTTGTAAATTACATTTTCAAGTACTGTGCTCCCACTGCAAATAAAAGAGGGGATTGAGACGGTAAAAATGAAAAGAGAGAAGAGGGGTTTCGTTGTTAAAGTCATATTCAGTGTAACACCAGAATGATTCAATATGTTTTATGTTCTTAATATTTTTCTTTCTGTATACAGTACAGTATGTAATACATCTCTTCCTCCTTACCCTAACAATTTATATTCAGGATACTTTAATGAAGTACATCTTGAGTCTCCTTTTCATGGCTAATGAGGAGACAACAAGAATTTGACTAATACTAGTACAATTACTGGAGCAGTGAAGCGTGCATCTCTGATTAGACGTGATAATTTGCAAGGCTGGGCTCTTCACATTAAGTTTGCAAACAGTTTAAAAATCACTTCCTCTATTTATCCAGCTAATCTCTGTTTAATGACTCCAGACCTGACAAAAGAAAGAGATAATGTCTCTTAAAATCCTATACTTCATTTATGAAGCTTGTATATAGAGCAGAGGTGTAATTTATAGTAAATCTTTTCCAGAAGACTTTTCGATGAAGCCATGCAGCTGACTTTTTACAATGCAGTGGTATTTTTATTCATCCTATAACACTCAGTTTCCTTTATATAGAGGTTTGTTGGGTTTGTCCAGATGTAGGCATATTTCTACAGATTTTTGGCTCTTATGTTTGATTTCTTTTCTTTCACCTTTTGCATTCAATACTTGATTATGCATAGAGGGAGAATATTTTTGTCTGACTTGCTTATTTTTTTGCAGAAAAGGTCGGTAGAGTGACTCTTGGTGGTGGTGCTAGGGAATTCATCAGTCAACAGCCTCACCAGCATGCAGGCTTCAGTGAGAATGTGGCATGTACCATTCCAGATTCATGAAATGTTCTTTTTTCTTTGAGGCCTATTTTCACCATTTGGCCTTTAAGCAAAGCTTCCTGAAACAGTAGCAATTCAGGTCGTAATTCTTGATTAATTTAATAAGGCAAATAGAAATGGTTTTTGCTGTCAGTAGGTGGCACTCGTCCTGAATCAGGAGTGAGAAGATGTTTAAAAAGGAGAGCCAGGTGTTTCAGATGAGCCTAAAAATGGCTATCTGCATGTAAAACTATGTCCTGGAATGCATCACTGATAGAAATAATGTGTCGTAGGTTTGACTGCAAAGAAAGAACTTGCATTATAGGGTTTAACAGAGTTTGCCAAGTTTACAAATGCATCGTCAGTTTATTATGCTTGTGCCTCGACCAAGTGCCACAGGGTTGACTCCATATTGCATAGTGGCACCATAAGACTGTAATTTCTTTTAGGATCCTCTAAAACTGAGTAAAAACAGATTGCAAATCAGGATACTGTCCTAAGAAGGTAGAAAGGACTCAGGACTCTGACTCACAGATTTTTTTCCTGCAGTTTTCCTTAAAATGTGTAAAAGCAGATGCAGAGAGTGAGGATCAAATGCTCAGCCTGTTCTGCATGTATTTACTTGCAAATATAGCTTTTGGAGAGCATGATTAACTGTGTCTAATGTATCTTGTTAAAGATTGGCTCTGGGATTTCCCTGTCTATTTTACTTAGAGATACCTAATAGCTTTTTGTTTCCACAGCAGCTGTTGCAAGGTTTGTGTGGAACAGACAGAAAATGTGCATCAGCTTCCTTCTGTACCTATGGAAGTTATTTGTGTCAGGGAGTGTGTCCCTAGAGAGGTTTTGACAAACTGTATGGAAAAGACTTTTTCAACTATAGAGGGCATCTGCGTCTTCCTCATCTTCCAGACACAAAGGAGATAAAAAATAGAAAACTGTGGGGTTTAGCTCTTGGGGATGGCAGGTCTTTAAAACTGATCTATGAATTCCCAGTAGCAGAGCATGCTCCCTGAAGACTGGGATAGAAGGGTGGAGACAGTGCAAAATGACATCACTTTTTGCTGTTACTAATGTGATGGAAGCTGCCCAATGCAGCTTCAAAAATGGAAAAAACAGATAAAATATTTTCTTCTTGTCTGCTCTGCATTCTCCACTGGTGGTCCTAATGGGGCCAACTGTCTGATTTCATTCTTCCCCCATTAAAAAGTAACAGATTTAAGGACCAAAGGTAGTGTTTGAATATCTATTACCTCTTCATATAATTCTTAATAATTTTTTTGAAAATTGCACTCATTCTGCATAAAACTGTAGGAACAAAGGAAGCCATTCCTCACTGGAAAAAAAAGTGAGAAGCAAGTACACTATAACCAGGACTAGGAGAAAGTGTGACTTCTTGCATCTTCCTTGTTCCCTATGCTATGAGAGCTATCATTCTTAAATTCCTGCATGTGCTCTATGTAATTGATATTATTTGGTAATAATAAGTTTCCTGTTTCTAATCACAACAGCAGTACTGGGAAAGTACCGGACTGCTTTTGCACTTGCTTGATACCCTGGGAAGCAGCTCATCCCCAGTGGGGTGAAGATGAGGGCACTGTACCAGTGTTTTCATGCCATTTGGATTGTGCTTGTGATAATTGGGAAGCTTCCTCCCCACCACCCAATGGGCAGTCCCAAGCTAATGTCCAGTACTGTCTGTGATCTCCAAAGCTGCCCATGAAGCTTTGAAGAGGAATACCCAGTTACCTTTCCCTCTTCCCCCCTGCCTTGTGTCAGGATGCAGAGCACTGGAAGGATGGAGCTGCTCCCTCTCTAGCTGGCCAGTGGAATTGGGATGTACTGTGCTGGGATAGATAATTTAGAAGCCATTTAAGCCACAAGGTGAGATTTTTAGGAGATGTTTATTTGAAAACAGGTTAAAGCTAATGCAGTTAAGCAATAAAAAGGCAGAAGCCACAAAATAAGTCATTAACCTGAAATTTCGAGTCCCCCCTAACTGAGTGTTGGTTCCAGCTTATGGGGCTGGCTAGCTAACTACTGTAGTTTTTTCTAGGGCTCATACCTTGGAAAATTCCTAGGGCTGCATAATTCCTACACCTTTCAAAGCAGATAATTAGTGGAGCTACCCTGAGCTAATTCTGCTTTTTTCTGTTTGGAATAAATAACACCTTTCTCTTTCTGTTCTGTTTACACATCTCTCTGACTGTATAAAAGGCAGGACAGAAAACTTTTTCATTCTTTTCTACTGGTTAGTCATTTTTAATTTGTGTTCTCTGGTGTAAATAGCAAAGTACATTTTGCCTGGCAGCCAAACGGGGTCTGATTTGGACCCCTTTGAAATCAATGGAAGTCTTTCTAGTAGACTTTATAGTTTCATAGTAGATTTATCACTTGTACTCATTTTAAAAGAAATGAAACCACTTGTGAGTTGGGGAAAAAAAGAAGGAACCTAAGTTTAGTGGAAATTGTATGTGGCTGGGAATCTATACTAAAGAAGGTTATCACTTGAAAAGAGTGGCAACATTTAGAAAGCACATTCTCACTTTATCTCAAAGCTGAGTCATTCTCTAAAATAGACCACAGTAGTTGTCACGCATATTAAAAAAAAAAAAAAAAGCACATTGGTACTCTTCTGGATATGCCCATATTAAAACCTTAAGTTTATTCTGTTGACAGTTCCTTAAATTAAAAGGTGAAGATAGCAAAATTTTCCTCCTAATAGTTTTCCATTTTCATTATCCATGTAGTAGAGCACTGTTTCAAGCATGAAAAGGCTGCCTGTGCCTTTCTCTTTCACCCAATATTCCCAATTTCTACATAGCAGTGTCTTTGACTACTCTCTCTATCTTGTTGCAGTCCACAATGACAAAAATCTGGAACCTAATCAGGCAGCCTAAATTCTCTCTTATAAATGACATCCAGAATCCCCAGTGCTGGGTTTGCTGGCCGTCTGCCAGATACCATGTTCCACTGCACAGATGTATCGCCTTTCCCTGCTGAGATTGCTCACATGGAAGAGTTCATGTATCCCTGAGTATGTCCAGGAGGAAAAATGGTTCTGTGCTTAAGGCATTAGCGTGGAGATCTGGAAATCTGAGCTCGGAGATTAAGCCGCATGTCCCCAAACATGCAGAGAAATCTGTATCGTAAATGGCAACAGTGTCAGAATTGCTGGTTTATAAAATAGAAATAATATTTCCTCCTTTCTTTGTTCGCATGGATCACAGACTCCTTAAGGAGTAGATGGTGGTGCGGTAATCACAGAAATAATGTTTGGATTTTCCCAGGACAATCGTTCTTCCACCATAAGGAATGCTGAAGTAAGATTCACTAATCAACTGGGAAACCACTGTGAATTCCAAGTTTACCCAGTCCCTCAGGTTATTTCCACCTCTCTGTATATCTGAATTATTTCAATCCTGATTTCCTAAGGAAACAAGGTTTATGTAAGCATCTTTACCTCTCTTCCATTTTTTAACTAGACATGTTTGTGAATAGAGTTCTTAATCATATTACATTCCTAATAAGTATTGAAGAAAGCTCTCCTGGAAAGCAAATATCCTATTAGTATACCCACCGGAGGGAGTGAAAAAATAAGCATAACTTAAATTCTTACTAAAGTAAAAACTCTACACAGCATAGCACTTTATGAATGCTTAACCACTTGGAAAAAAAGAAGCATCTTTTGGAGTTTTTGCTGTTTCAGACATTAGAGAATCCCCCCCTCAACTAAAGCTTCTTTCCTGTATGAATTACCTATTTTCAAACAAGGAGCAATTGAAGATATTTTTTCCAGCTAACACCGACTGGAGGTAGGGTGAGCTCACGCTGCAGTAATATTCAGCTAAAAAGGCAACCAGCTAGAAGATGAGAGTCCAGGGGAACCCAAACGTAGTTGGCTCCAGTACTCATGGAACAACAGCTCTGCAGATTCCTTGTCACTCCTGCCCCAGATGTGAGCTGACCCCTCAGATTATTGTGCTGTTTCAAACAAGTTGTTCACGGGCTCCACAGACTTCAGAGTGACTCTTGTACAAAGCCAGTCACCCTCAAGTTTGGAATAAATAGGGATTTATTTCATAGCAATTTTATAGATTACTGTTTAGAAAAGAGCCTTAAATTGCAGCATCCCTTTCCATTTAGTTGTTAGTCTGAGGCTGGTGTGATCTATCAGAAGAGTCTTCTCCTGACATCTCTTTCAGTACCTTCATTTTTGCCACCTTTGTGGGAAATGCATGCTATTTCACCACAAATGAGACTCTGCCCAAGGATATCTTGCAGTGGATTTTATTGTGCTTTTCTCTGCTACATCAGAGAGCCTTTTACCTGTGTAGGTACTTACAAACCCCCCGTTTTACTCACCTTTGCAGTTTTTTTAACTTCATGCCTAAACGTGGATTTTCAAGCACTTTGGAATATCCACCTGGAAACTCCTTGTGCAGTGAAACTTCTTTAGTTCATCTTCACAGATTTCTGGCATGGTCCATAAAAAAAGAAGGGTATTACAAGTCAATATTGATAATACTTCTATAGCCAATTATCAAGTTTGTTCCTCTTCATGAGCTCTTTACATTTGGATGTGGTATAGGCAGATAGAGTTGGAATTTCATTGCACCACCAGTGAGCTCTTAGCCTAGATGATTCACTACCCCAAAAGCAGATTTGGGGCCTGGGGGCTGCTTTTGAGCTGCAAAGCCCCAGGTTGTAGCTGTTGGCATTCAGATATGCACTACTGTTGAAAATGTGCAAAATGTTCTGCGTGGTCAGAATGTGAAGTCCAGCTACAAGAAGAACATTGGTTTCATCATGGGGTGCGTACATGCAACAACACACCAAGTATCCCTAGAAGGCTCGTTTTGGAATCTGGTACCCTCCTGATGTGCATTTGTGTGTATTTTCCATTAACCCTGAAATAAGGGTTCCTTGCCATAGAAATCTTAAGGCACAGGTTGGGTTTGTTGATCGTGAAAGTTAAAACAATTAAGTCATTCATAAGGCAGGAATTTTAATTGAGATCACCAAGGTTGGAAAACAAGCAACTTATTCACAAGTAGAATTATACCTTTTCCCAGCCCTTTCCTCTAAATATTTGGTCATAGAAGGGCTTGTTTTAGACCAACTGCAGCAGAAGAAAACATTACACTTGGATTTGATATTCTGTGAGTCAGTGGAAGTTGGTAACACACAGCTATATTTATCTTGTCCTGTCATTTCAAATGTACCTTACCCACTCTGTGGAATCATTTCTTATAGATGTTAGCAACAGTCCTTGCTGTCTCATACCTGATTTTTTTTTTAAGCCAGACTTGTTTATTTTAGACAGGTTGCTTCATACCCTGTTCAGGAATGAAATGTTTTCTTTGTGTATGGACTTTGACAGAAATGAAGAAAAATCTCATCCATTTTCCTCAGTTGTCCTTACCTCATATGAAGGAAAACATTCACAGCTGTCTCTAGTGTCCTGCAATGCAATAATTTTTCTCAGAGGTAGACTAATACCCGAAAACCTGCTGACATGGCCACTTGCCTTCTGTGGTACTGTAACGTCTGGACACTGGGAATACAAGTACGATCTCTGTAAATTTCCATTAAGCCCAGTACCCCTTTAAACAAACTTATAGTTTGCTATTTAGGCTAACAGAAAATGTACAAAGATTTTTATTGGCACTGAAATGAATAATTTTCAAAACACCCCAGGAAGCTATACACACAGATCTTACTGAAAATCAACAAGTTTTGTACTCAGTAGAAAATTCTCTCCTTGGACAATTATTGCAGACAGATATTAGCAATTACTCTAAAAGAAATCTCCAACACTGGATGAGTTATTTTCTTTCTCCTTCCCTGTCACTGGCCTTGTCTTTCCTTCATATGGGGGATACTGGACAGTGCTATGCTACTGGTGCATGTGTTCAGCGTAAAGGTGACTTGAATTGGTTTGAAACTCAACTGCAGCTTTAACAACCATTGTTGAAGAGGCAGGATGTAATGAATATGCTACAGTCTGCACAAAATGAAGATAAAACAAATGTAAACTTAGATCAGATAATTAACACATCTTTGTAAAGTACTTGTAACAAATCCCAAGAAACTATTCCACCGTTCTTTAAAGCAAGGAGGTTAAGCTTTGTAAACTTAATGAGGTTCTTCTTCCTCCCTTTGAAGAGATCTAAATGGGAAACTGGTTTTGTGGTGTGGGTTTTTTTTTTTTGTTTAGGGTCAAGAAAATGTAAATGATAATGGATTTGAAACATTTCAACCTCAAACCGATTCATTCTAACTTCACAAACTGGAGAAAAAAAAAAGGATACAGATCTTCCCTGTGATATATAAACACAAAGGTTTAGACTCTTCTTTCAGAGATGCTAAACAGTACAACAATGAATTGCAGCAGTGTTGGTGAGGAATAAGATCTTGATGAACAGAAAAGAGGATAATGTATTTTCTGGAGGATATCCAGATTTTTTTTCTTTTTAGAAGGAGGCTTCCCAAGTTTTACCATTGAATCAGATAATTGAGCTGAATATCAATCACTGCATGAATGGAAGAAAATGCCTGGCACACCGAAGAGAAAAAATTCTCGAGTAACTTGTAGCAGAGAAAACAGGGATTCCAATACAGTTCCATAATCCATGCCTAATGCTATAGTAGCACTGGCAGTGTGTCACAGCAAACCCTGGTGTGTATAAAGGAAAAAAGCATATTACAATCCAAATAATGTGGGTTGAAGTCAATAATGGCTACAACCGAAGAAGGTCAGAATTAGACTTTAAGCATTCACTCAGTTTTGTTAAATTGAAGTATGTAACTGTTATCCTGATGGTAAAAAATTTATTCTTTCCTGTGTATCTAGGGCTTTATCCCATTACATGCTGACCTTGCTTATATAATTGGCAAAAGGGTATTCCATTAAAAGTAAAAGCTTTTTTATTTCATTTTGTCTATATGGTTCAATTTTTAATGTCCAACCTCTTAGTGACCAAGCATTTACCAGGTTCACTAACTTTCTGTAGATGACTATATATCATGGCTCCACTGCTCTGAAGTCAATCTACAGGTTTCTTCTATTTATTTACTTAAAGAAATGAACAGACCTTTCTTGTCCAGACTGGCCATCTTCTAAGGTAGGACTTATGTCAGAATAAGCCACAGCCTTCAGGTGCCAGGGCAAATGTTGCGTATCGGATATAAGTACACAGTTCTGAAACTGAGGCACATCAGAACTTTCATCTTCAGGCTCTTCCTTTTGTCTTTTTTTTTTTTTTTTTTTTTAAATTAGATAGAAACTACATGAATGGTCTATGTGACAAAGCTGAATTTGGATCCTGTTTTCTGTGGACAGCTCTGTACACTATGGATATCTCTGTCAGATCATTGATTTGCACCACTAGTTGATAGTTTGGCTAGTTTCATAGGTGAAGAAAGCCAGAGCTGGAACTATCGTATCCCTCATAGAGGTTTCAGGTCAGTGATAACAAGGGAATGCTAACGCATCTAGTAAAAATTATCAATTCAAATGTAAAACTGAGCGTTGAGCTTTGGCAGAATAGCTACCAAGTAAATGTATCTTTACGATGGAAAGACAATGGATCAGATTCTCTAGGTCCTTTATACTAAAAAAAAAAAATGGACTGAATCTTACCCGAGATATCCATTGCTATAAGCAAATCCTCAGCTGTTTACTGTTAAGAGGCAGGCAGTAGTCTGAAGTCTTTCAGTCAGTGGTGTTAAAGCAGCTTGTAAACTACTCTGAACTATGCCATAGGTGGGGGATGCGGTCAGCCTCGGCGCTGAGGTATTTCAGCTATCTTCTCCGTGCTCTCCTCCCAGCTGCAGAGACTAAGGGGAGTAGCTGTGACTGTATTATGGACTTTGTTTTATGCAATTCTGAAAAAAGAAATAGTAATCAACAGAAAAGGATTGTTTGAAAATAGGAATAGGTGTGTTTTACTTTTGCCTCCTTTTAACTTTAAAAGAATTAAAAATACTTATTTTAAAAATAAACTAAGACTCTTGAGACAAACTCGGGCTTTTTGAGTGGCAAATGGAGCTTGCAGCCACATAGTATCTACTAGTATCACTGAAAGTTGTACAAATTTTGCAGCATGCTTTGGAAAACCTCAGTTCTACAATGGCACGGTGCCTTTGTCACTTCAGTAGACCAGTGTTGCTTCAAAGGCTCCTGCTATTTTTCATCCATGTTTTCACTTTGTTTAGTTACAGAATAATCCGTGCATATGTCTGAAAGAAACATACTAACACTAGAATAGCTTCATTAAAGCTTTTACAGCCTATAGAAATTTTATACTTGGATTTATTCTAGGAGTGGAATATCATTATGAGACAGAACTTAAGGTTTCACCCATTGTAAAAATCATAATGATTTTTTCTATGAACTGAAAATAAGGAACAACACCAGAGAGCAAATATGGAGAAACTGGACAAATTTATACTCTTATGAATAATTATTTACAGTACATACCACATGTTTTGCACAGGTGATCACAGGACCAAATTTTTCACTGAAGAAATAATTAAACATTCCACAAATTTTTTTTTCCTCTAAGTATTTTTTTTTGTTGCTGAAAACTCTCCCTCTGACTCCATTTTCTCATCTGTTCCTGGTAAAGCTTTTCATTCATGTATAAACTTTCCTATGCCCTGCTTTTATGGCTTTGCTACTAATATGCAAGGGTACTGTCGCATACTTCCATGTGTAATGTGGAGATAGGATCTAGTGGCGTATTTATTAACCGGGTTTCAGACACCACAGTAGTACCTGCTAGAAAGAACATATTTTAATAGAAAGAGGCATTTATATTCATAAATTAGTTTGCTGGTCAGTGGTTATATTTGTGTGGAAAGTGCAACCTGCTATCTGATCGGGTCTTAATTAAATCTTGGGAGCAAAGCATAGCCATTCAGTAAATGTCTCATGAATTCATTTCATGAACTGAAATAAATTTAATATAAATGCAGTACAATACATACATAAAAGACAAAACAATTGTACTAGAACTGATGGAATAGATCTTAAGTTAGATGTATGTGGGTTTTGCTTGTGATCCATCAGCTGGCAAGGATGATAGGTAAAGCTTTAGCTTATTTATACCCATTCATGGAGGAAAATAAGAAATAAAGCTACAGGTGTTTCAGGCAAAAGGAGTTTTCTTGTACATACAAATGCCAAAAGAGAGTTTGTGGAAACCAAAAAGTTGCCCAGTTGGTTGAGAGTCCTTTCTGAAGCTAGGACTGCAGAAGCCAGGGGCATCCCATCCAGGTTACCCCAGAATCTTCAAAGTACTTGATACTTACCTTTGGAAAACTGGTTGTCCTACAATTTTGCCACAAAAGTGAAGCCTTTGGAGTCTAGGTAGATTGTTCCAAGGCTGGGCGTAGGCCTGCAAGATTTGTCTCTGAAGTTGCCATGGCAGAATCTCTAAGCTCTGTCCTGAGTGGGAAGCCCCCATGGCAGCCCTGGCAAGTTTGACCCCATGGCATGGAGCCTAGCAGCCAGAGCCCTGGCTCCACCGCTGTGCAGCTTCCCACTGCAAAGTGTGGGTGAAGACTTGAAAATGTGGGAGTAGTTGTCCAGAGCTTGTGACTTCAGGGCTGACCTCCCAGCAGGTCTGTCTAGAATCCATCAGTTTTGAGAATTGCAAAGCTTAGAGTAAATGAATCAGCTGGTGCAGCTGCAGGGTTCTGAGAACTTTTTTTCTATGGAAACATGTTTTTTGAAAACGTCTTGCTGTCGACTCAAATTTGTCCAAACCCAAACTCTAGAACAGGCATATTTCCTGGGAATTGGAAACTACTTTTTTTTTACTAGTTCTTATAGCTATAACCATGAATTTTTCTCTCTCTAATTTTTGATGTTCTGCTTCACTTTTCCATCTCAGCAGGTTATTTTTTTTCCAGAACTGGTCTCTTTAGAACAGAGCCCCTTTGACCATGTATAGAGAGGAATAGTTCCAAGAGACGCAAAAACAGTGAGAGAGGAAAATACCCTTAAGATCTTCTTAACATGCAGAGAATAAAACCCACATCTCTTTATGGGGACCAGTATACTTTTTTTTTTTTCTTCTCGAGTAGGGGGTCAGAAGATGGGCAGAAAAAGTCATTCACCTACCCCATGATAGACTTGCTTTCCACATGGAGCCTCTCTGTTTTAGCCAGCTGAAGGTTTTGCACATGTTTCTGTGCTAGAAGATCTGCAACTTCAGCATACACAGTTGGAGTTTGCCTAAATCCTGCAATACACAGAAGTCACATCTTGAGCAGGAGGGGCTTAGTCCAATGCATGTTGATGGAATCCTTCCCATTGATTCTAAAGAGCTTTAGATGAGTCCTTAGGTAAGCACAACCACCAGCTTTAATATTTTTAAGAACATGCCAGCTCAGTTATGAAGAAAAAAGGGCAATATGACTTGATACATAGAATCCATTCCAATTTGCTGATTTATTGGCCAGCTTCTGAAATACCTTACTCTTAATCTAACAAGAAGCATGCCTGAGCAAAGGAAGGTCTAAGCATTGAGAAAGGAGTAAACTCAAGACTTAAACACAGGCAAGATGCTTTGGAATTACAAATGCATTTCCCCTATTAAAATGATGTAGCTGTCAGCGTCTCGTGTTTTGTTTTGCATAAGCACTACCAAATGGGGAGATGCAGAGATGCCCCATGTACCTTGAGATAAACTGTGCACATTTGGAAGCAATTGAAATGGAGAGAAGGCGGGGTTTCTATTGGCATTTACTGATATGGTCTGGTTTATATTAAGATGGAATTTCTGAGATTGGGAATGTATTACTCTAACAAACAGTGGTTGCTATAGGAAATATATGATGGTCTGTATTATTCTCCATGTACAAAAAAGGGATGCATACTGACAATTTCCTGGGATTTGAGTGTGTTGGGGGAAGTTAATGGACTCTAGGGGTGTTATACTTGTAACTTCGTATCTTGCATTTGCAATCTCTACCCCTGTCGTTGTAATAATTATGTACAGTCCTCAGGAATCTGTGTGGGCTGTAATCTGTCACCAGTATACCATTTTGTATTTTCCATCTTTAGTTCCATCTAGGAAAAGATGATGATTGGGAACAGCCAGAATAGATTTACCAAGGCCAAACTGTGCCTGACCTATCTGGTAGCCTACCTAGCAGGATGAAATAACTGGTCCTATGGACTAGGAGAGAAGGGGATGTCTTTTATCCTGACTTTGGCAAGGACATAAGGGGAAAAAAAATCCGCAAAGAAGTCAAATTAACATTACTGGGTATTTGAAGTCTACAGTTTGTTCAGAAAATAATATGGAAAACATCTGTAATGTAAATCTGTAGTCCCTATTAATATCTACAGTACCTATTAATAGTCTAGTTTTCCTTAGTCTCTACCTGGATGTCAGGTGGCAGGAGAGGCTGACTGGGGGAAGGCAATACCATGCAGCTTCCAGCTCTGTCCATGCCATGAATATTCCCCATAATTGTACATGTTGGTAGTTGCAGCCTTCTGATACACCAGGCAACGATTATCATCCTGTTTCCCAAAGACCAGCAGATTTGAGGGGTTTGGTTCCAGCATCAGGTACACTCAAGCCCTGCTTCAAATTCCCCATCTCAACAGCTTCTGCCGCATGCCAAGTGCATTCACAAAGTGCTATAAGACATTTGATAATATTGTCTCTTGAAGGAATCTGTGCCACTGAGCCAGCAAATAGTGACTGCATACACTGAAATCCTCTGTATTTTCCTAGCTCTGTGATATAGATGACAGAAGAAAGAAAGAGAGAGGGTGAGACAGGAAGCCAGACATAGCAGTATAAAGAGACAGGAGAGCCTAGACTCAGGACACTTGCTACTGATACTGTACAGAAAAACTGAAAATGTGTTAGTACAGATAGAGCCTGAGAGTATACAGCATCTGAATTTTGATCATCTTTTCAAACATACAGCTCTCAGAGTAACAAGCATATTTATGAGGTTCAGATTGGATTTACTGTCACAGACATTGTTTCATGGACACACTCCATCCCTTCCCTACCACTGTGCAAAATCAGCTTATTCTAGGACTTGAAACAGGGCTCAAAGAGTATCTAAGGCCAGTTTTTCCATGCTCCATGCACCCAAAGGCAACTGAAACTGTGACAAAAAGGTGTAGGGCGTGTGAAGTGGAGATGGTGATGCTGAGCTTCCACTAACATCTGGTCATTAATTTCAGCTTTGGGGACTTCCAAAATGCTGGCAAACACAGCTCCAGCTGGCCTGGGGACTGTTGCTTCTCCATGAGCAGGTAAATAGGCCAGATGGTCTCTAATTTTACTACTGTTTCTAGTATGGATGATGAGTCTTGGTCCCTACAGAGCAATACGCCTTCCAAACGCTGAACATTTTTATTCACCTTTTGACCACATAGAAACAATGTAATTATTAGAAGAGTAGTAAAATGATTAGAGAGGGGCTAAAAGGGAAGTCTGAGAGTGAGAAGCAAAGAAAAGGCAGCAACGATCACCTTGCATTCCCGTTTCCATTTCAGAATGGCAAAGTCTAGAAATCCATTTTGAACAGCTGCACTTCCATTTGTGTTTGCTATAAAACAAAACTGTTTCACTTGCAGGAAGAAACTGGGGGAAACTGTTTTGTCTTTGCCATTTCTGTTCCTTTCAGCAAACAAAAACAAAAAGATAAACAAAACCAACCACAGAACCAAATGAGAAAAGCCCCAAAAATCCCATCAAGCAGCGTCTAGAGCTCTAGTGCTAAGAAGTGCATTAGAAAGCTGGGGCAATCCAAATATAAATGCTTTATCTTCGGTAATCATTGGAGGGAATTTTTGCCATAGCTGCATGCAGCATTAAAACCTGTAACGGGGTGGGAGGATGAGATTTGGAGGCTCTGGAGCTGGAACCTGAGGCAATATTCAGGCAGTGATTACGCAATTGTTGCATAACATGGAGAGTGCTTGCATGAATAATCCTATTAACGCCGGAGTTTCACAATCAGGCAATCAAACACTGCACTGTTCAAAATCATTTGCATTTATGGTGGAAAAATCAGCAAAATCACCATTTAACAAATAGCAGTCTCATAAATATAGTCTTTCTCAGTGGGGGATAAGAGTGTAAGAATGTCAGAGGAAAGAATAGAGGAAAACATTTTCTCACTTTAGATATAGTAGGAAGGATTGCTTTTAATGTTTCCCTTGAGAAAGGGAAAAGTTGGGGAAAAGGTATAGGTGACCATTATGGGTTGTCATTAATTTAATTGTTGTGCCTGAGAAGGGCTGTGAACACTGAGATAGATAAAATTGAAAGGAAAGAGGAAAAAAAAAAGTATTAGTCACCTGAATAATTTGCAGGTTTTTATTTGTATCTAGAAAGTGCCAGAGCAAACCACAGGCAGGAGGATTCGTTCCCAAACATTTGACAATTCTGTGTGCTAATGGAGCAGTAAGCGGGGCAGCAGCAGCCTCCTCTCCCTCCCAAGTTACAAGGCCCCTGGCACACACGAGCAAACTGTAGCGTCTGTGCCGGGGCTGGAGAAGCCACAGCAACTCTCTGAGCTGTTTCTGTGCTCCCGGGGGAGAACACACACGCTGAGCCTGCATTCATGCCAAGGGCGGGCTCGGGCCGCATGCGGGGTGGGAGTTGTGCTCCCTCTGCAAGATTCATGTGCAACCTCCTGCAACTTGGCCAGCTACAGAGCAGCCGTGCATTTCTAAGGAACCTCTGCACAAACACAGAGGAGGCAGCAGCAAGGCTGGTGCCAGCAATGCTGTGGAAAACAAGTCATTAAATGTCTGATATATGAAGTTTAAGCCACATGCCAAAGCAGAACTAAACCTCTGTTAGGCTGCCTTTTTTTGTTTTCCCCCAGAAGGTTTAAGGCTATGGAAAATGAGTGGGTCTATAAAGATGCATCTCTAGGCATCAGGGACAAGGCAAAGTGACAGCTGAAATTTAACCTGAGTTAATGTTGCCAGAAAGAATTTTAATGTTTAGGTGCTGATAGCTAAAGAATTTGTACAGTCATCTGTGCAAGAAGACTGAGAAAATCTATAGCTGGTTGAGGGAAGTCATCTGCTTTTATCTCATGCCACAGTATTTGAAAAAGCTAATCCAGTGCCCTAAACACCAATAGCTGCAGAACACTGGAGCCTTTCAAAGCTAGTTTGCTTCTAGCTGGATTTATTCATTAGTTTTGTAAATGTTTTGACATGCCAGAACTTATGACCATTTCCAGACCAAATAGAACTCGTATAAGGCAAAGAAAAATAGTATTTTTATGGTTGTTCCTATGTGACGATCCACAATGGGTTCTAGTCTGGAGGATAACTGTGAGGCAATCCTTCCTATTCTGGTTTCTCTTATGCTGTATATAAAAATAGTCATCTAGTACTCTTCCATGCTTGTTGCTTTCTTGGATATATGCAATAGATTTGGATGTGGCAATAGTCTTGAAGTTTTATTTCTATGGGAAGATAGATCTGGAGAATGTACTGAAGGCACAGTTCATTTCTTCGTTAGCCGGTACACTTTCCTTGTGCTTTCTGGAGTGCAAATGGAGTTCTCAATGTGTTCTAGGAAATAAATTGGGAAAAGCTACTAAAGGCATATCCCTTTGCTTTAAAAAATTTATTTTAGGGTATGGCTGTCTGCATTTTCATTTTTGGGGAGATAATGAATAATTGGTAAGAACAGGCAAATCTCCACTAACATCAGTGCAGCTGCATTCATTTAAATCAGTTGAGGATCTGATTCACTGTATGACAAAATGTCTCAGCTAATATAATTAGCTAAAGCTGCAATCAAAGCCCAGCAGGGATGTGGGTTGTTGCAGCAACGTAAAATAGAAAAAAAAAAGCAAAGCTGAAAGTTTCCAATATATATGAATATGCTCAGCTACGTTTACGGTTCCATTTTTTTGCATTTATTGATGTGATAAGTGGGGTACTGTGCCAGGATGAGATGAGGCAGCTAGCTGAGTGGGAGAGTTTGCCTCATAATTATGAAAATTACTTTTTCCTCTGCCTTCATTCAAGTAACAGACATGTAAATGTAGACCTGTGACTGCTGGATGAGCAGCAGAGTGAGCTGCTATCAGAGCTTACGTTATCCTTTTTCTCATTCACTGTTTGCAAGGCTCTATGTTTGGCTCACCTTAGGCAAATCACTCTCTCTCCGTGCTTCGGCGTTCTCATTCCCAGACCCGTCTGGCCGGATCTTTGAGGCAGAGCTTGTGCTCGCTCTGTGCCTCTCATCATGCCTCCTGCAATGAAGCTAGCCCTCACATCGCTGCTGCTGCCTTCTGCTCCTCTCCGGCACCACCAGTTACAATGAGTGCAACAATCACCAGCAATAAATACTTACTGGTATAACCCAAATCCCCTAACTATTAAGTACAAGCTTCACAAGGACAAAAATTTCCAACGCAGCCTTTGACTCACTTTATTAAAGTGAACTTCTGCCTCCTATGGTCAATTTTTTCCAGACCATCACAATATCCAGGAGCATCAGCCTTTCTCTTGGCTGCTGGTCTAAGCAGGGAAGGCGGGAGACAAGAGCATAAAATGCTTTATCACTGCCATTGTAAACAGTTTGTGTATTTGCTGTGGAAATATCTTTCTCTGAGGGGTCAGACTGTAATGCCTTGTACCTTGTCAGCAGAAACAAGCTGCAGTTGCATCCTGCTCCCACTAAAAGCATTCTTCTTTTACACCCAGTTCTGAGTAAGAGAGAATACAGTTCCTTTACTTCTCAGTAGTACAGTGGGTACAAAGAGGAAGCTTCTCCTGGTAGTATTTGTGCATAAAATACAAGCCACCATTCAAAACAACACATTGCATCTTGGCGTCAGCAAACCATCACCAAAACCTTTCAAAGCTCATATTATAGTGATGCCATAAGGGACAGATGAATAGATGAATAATGAATGAAAGTTTATTATCTGTATTATTCAT
>NW_009260182.1:2839032-2932838 GCF_000687185.1 Egretta garzetta | reverse complement strand
ATTCCTGCTCCAGCAAAAGAAAGAAACTGCAATAAGAGAGACTCCGCAATAGAGGAGGGCGAAAGGAGAACACCCAGTGCCAAGGGGCAGGAGGCAGCTCAGGTCCTCCTCTCTCCCTCCAGGGTCCCAGTTTGATTCCCGTAGGGTTCAGGTTTCCTGGTAATGGATAGAAATCCATGGCTGCTGACATGTACACAGGAGAAGCTGTCCTCCTTAGCTGAACTTTAGTAACTAGGAGACTGAAAACTATTAAAGCTATGGATTTCAAGAGCAAAAGAGTATATCTTGAAATAACTTCATAAAAATTTTGTGTTTGGAGCAAGTTTCAGTCCTAGGAATTCTGGTTGTGGTGACTGAGAGAAATGTCTTTTAATTTTCCTGTAATAAGACTACAGTATTGGTCTCAAATTTTCTACTCATAGCATTTCTCAGTTTACTTGATGTCATGGTTTTTTTGTTCAAAATACCTTAATTCTTTAATGCCTGAGCTTTTTATGAAGTACATTTTGCAAATTTAATCTCAGTTTCACATTTAGTGTTATTTTGAGGGTGGTTAATGATTTTTCTGATATCACCGTTTAGCTAAGGATATTAATGGCTAATAGATCTGCAAATAGGAAAAGATAGTACAAAGATAGTAAATGGTGGGCTGCATTGCTCAAAGCTGGCTCTAATATGTTCACCAGGCTATTAAGAAAAATAAGAAAATCTGAGGCATTGTCTGGGAGTTACAAGATTATCGATAGCATGGTTTTCAAGCTGTAAGGCTTTAGAACCGTGTGGCTGTTTTCTCTCCATCACGTGCTTACAGCCTGAGCAGAATTGGACCTTACACTTCTTGCTGGCTCAAAATGATGTGAATGTGGTCAGGGATTTGCAAACTGAACAGTAGCTGTTGAAGTCAGTGCTGTCTGCTTGCATCAGTTGACAGGAAGTTTTTCAGATTAGGTTTTTGGTTTCATAGTTTTAGGAGCAACTTAGTCCCAGTAAAATCACCAGAATAGACTGCACTTAACTGATGTGACAGCACATTAGAGTCTAATAAAAATTAATTCTTTATGGCCAAGTTGTGTAAAATGTGCTTTGCTCCTAATTTACAACATGGAATAAAAAACTTTTGATGCTTTGCAGTGTCACACTCCATAAAAGGCATTCTTATTTCCTTCAAACTGCATATACAGATGCTTATACACCTTTGTAACAAGATTTCTGTTCTTCCAGAGCCTGAAAGATAAACTCAGAGAACAAATATATGCACATGTATGTCAGATTTTCTCATTTATTTTAAGCATTTTGTTAAACAAATTCTTCAGTTCCTGTCCTTGTGCTCCTCAGAGCACTCTCTTGAGAGTGCGTGTGTAGTCTAGAATCCAGAAAAACAGGACTGCTTGCATGAGAGACAATTCAAACACATGCGTTTTTCTACCAAGTATCTGGAGACATTAGCTAGGGCACTTGAAAATATTTATCTTAATTTCCAAATTAAAAGAAAAAAAGGGTTATGAATTATTCAAATATGTATATGGATTGAACATCAACTATCTGTTGGTCTGTCTAGGATTTTATCGTCACACCTATTAACTTGGATTTGAGAAAAGGCTAAATTTTATTTTATGTTTGGATGTTGAAACTTTTTTGAGGTGGTAGCTGACAAAGCGCAACAAAGACAAATGGTAATAAAAACAAAAGCTGACAAACTGAGGGAAAGTTTCCCAAATGCAATCTAAGTGGTATTGTTGAAGTAACTGAGCTTCAGGCTTCAAAGAAAAGCAAATAGAGCCTCCAGTTGTATCCCTGGGGGATGGAATCCACTGTTGTGAAAATTTGACATTCCAGACATAATTTCTGGTTCTGGGAGGGGGAGTTAAGAACCTTTTAAAAGAAAAATAATTGTCTTGAGACGTTCATATGCTCTTCAGCGCAAATATCTGTCTTGGAAGTCCCAGTGGATTTTGGCTTCTGTATCAACAAATTGAGAATAGGAATGGGAAGTGCTACACTATGACTCGCCAAAATCCAAGGATTTTAGCTGGCTTTTGACCACAGAAAATTAAAGAGAGAAAGTCTCTCTGAAGGTTGATCACTTCTTCCCTGGTTTACCTTTGCACAATATCTAGCATAGGAACAGGGATCACAGAATGGTTGAGGTTGACAAGGGCCTTTTGAGATCATTGGTCCAACACCACTGTTCAAGCAAGGTCACCTACAGCAAGTTGCCCATGACTGTGTCCAGTCAGGTTTTTAATATCTTCAAGGATGGAGACTCTACAACCACTCTGGACAACCTCTTCCATCCTCATAGTAAAAATGGTTTGGTTTGGTTTTTTTAATTCAGATGGAAATGTGTTGTGATGGGATGTGTTTCAGTTTGTGCCCATTGCCTCTTGTGTCTGTGAGCACCAACTATTGACTATCAGTCAATAGTTTTTTGCTAACATTATGCAAAAATAATAGCTTACTTCACTGGAAAATTATTTCCCATTGCAACTCCAATAGCTTTGAACTGGATGAAGCAAGACAGGCAACAAGTTCAGTTCTCCTGGGTAGCCCTGCTGACATTTGGCAAACCAGACATTGCAAAAAGTATATAAATCTACAGCAGAAAATCTGTCATTTCAAGACTAACCGTTTTTGTCCAAAACTCCAAGAGTTTTCCAGATGAAATGAGGTCATGCAAAGCCGTGGTTATGCCCAAAGCCGAGGAGCAGATGACCAGAACTGAGAACAGCTTTTGCATTAGACCTCCAACCGAACAAGCCTAGGGTCAAGGGCCAATGTGTTTGTGTAGCTTCAGGTATCCTTTTGGAAATGTTGCAGACACGAGCTTGCACTTACATACTTCAGCTGGGCTTTTTCTGCCCTTTCCCTTTGCACAGGTTAGGAACTATTTTCCTCAGTGGGTGTAAATCTGCCTGAGCCTATGACATCTCTGCATGTGTTCTAATCAGATCCCACGCTCCGCTGTGAATATTCAGCTCTTTGTTCTCTGGTTTTATCTCTGTGATGGAATACTGAAGGCCAGAGGCAGAAAACTCCTGGCGTTGAGCTGATGGCTACCTCTGAAATAAATTAAGTTGGAGAACAAGCAGACTTTTACCTTGGAAAACAGATTTGTATGGAAAGACATCACCTGTCAACAAGGTTGTGCACTAAGGTCTGTGCTTGCTTTGAGATGCTGAGCAAGCCTGCGTGATGGCAGACTGGAACATGACAAAAGGGTAAGAGCCTCCCAGCTCTGGAGGCCAATTTTATTATTTTATGGTGTAGGTATTCCAGGAGCCTTGTAAAACAGGGTGTATCCCTGTCTTTTTGAACACAGTCAGACTCACTGGAACTCTAAGGGAAAGGTATGTGAGAGAAAGAACTGTTGCATTCAGACTGCTTTTCTGAAGAATCACTATTTTGGGGTGTCTTCCTCTCTGTTTAAAGAGCAAGTTGTCTGGTCAGAATCCTGTGCAAAACATGCGTGTGAGATGAGCTGCATCTATAATATTCTGACAGCTACCTAAAGTTGGCTGTGCTGATCCAGGTCCTTTGAGAAGGGCAGTGCAGCACCCCCAGGTGAGGCGCTGCTTGGGGCTAGTTTGGCTGCTAAGAGTAGCCGGGGGCTGGGTCACGGCAGGGTGGATGATCTGCACTTGGTCACTGCATGGTAAAGACCGGCCTCCCGAGGCTCTGTCTGCTCACAAAGCCGTTAGAAAACATATACTGGAAAGCTCAGTTGGCAGATAGAAGCAGGGTATATTTGTATTAGAAAATTAAGATTTGACATGATGGAACTACCAAACAAAAATTGAACTGTGGGTGAATAATAAAGCATATAACATTGTGAAACAGATCAAGAAGAATAGAGCCAAGTGCCTATACGAGCTCTGAGATGAATTTCCACTAGAATAATAATTTTTAAAGGCATCTATTTTCTTTACAATCACAAGTTAATCACATAATATGTTTCTGACAGGTATTATGAACGTGGAAAACAGCTCTAGTTTTTCAGACTGTCAAACAAACTGATAAGCCATGCCAGTAAGTTCACCAAACCTGTCTTACTTAAAAAGCTGTTTTATTGACTTATGCTACTTACTGTTACATGTACCTATATTGCTAAATAAGATCAATTATGTATGTATAATCAGACATTATTTATTAAGCCCTGCAACTGCTTGCATGTTCTGGTAGGCACACTGAGAATGTATTTTACTGTAGCGTGTCTTTGTGAACAATAGCTGGGGAACTGCTACTGTAGCTATTTATTAGGACAGCATTAAATGTGAAAATTTTGGGACCAGAAGGAAAGATAATATTTATGTTTGTTTAGGTTTGTTACCATGGCACTTAGAATAGTTTCTATGGGAATGGAAACAAATTGGTAAGTTACCATTACCCACTAGTATCAGTACTACAGGGGGTTTTGTTTTTAAAAGCCACTAACCTCAGCTTCATTGATTTGCCCAGAACCCTTTTTTTCTTGTTTAACTTCTTTCTCTACATTGAAAAGGAGAAAGGAAAAAATCCCTGGTGGAAGCCATTATTTGAAGTTATATCTGGATGAAAGCACAAATGGTGACTATAAGATAAAAGAGAAAAATGCTCACAATGATTGATCCAGGTAAAAGAAAATAGAAATTTAGACCAAATAGCATTCACCATATAGGTTATTCAGGGTGAGGGGTGTGACTGGGTCTTTCTGCTGTTTCATTGCCTTGGGGCAGTGCGCACAGGCACATAAACATGTTCTGTAGAGTGTATTTCACTTAAGACTAAGACTGTTCTAAGTCAGTTTTCCATATGCAGAATGGCTATCTTGCACTTAACGCAGAATTGCAGTGGGATTATAACAGTTCAGACTTCAGAGAGGGATGACTAGAAATACTACAGATGCAGTACAAAATGTAAATGCATCACGCACAATGAAATGCAGAATTATATAAAAGTTAGAGACCTGATAATGTGCATTGGACTGTCTTGATATTTTTTAGCTGTTCTAAGGTATAAAAGGAAATATTATTTCCATTTATTTTTCTTCCCCGTGGTTCCAAATAAACCTGCTGCTTGACCAATTTCCAACCTACTTGGAGGCAACCAGGGTGAGAGATATTCTTTTAAATTTGCAGCTCTTGAAAGCATATGACTACCTGAAAATCTCAACCTTTTTTCTTTAACACCACACACACCCCCCAAGTAATTTGGGGAGTGAATTTCTTCTAACAGGCTCAAAGGAGGGAGCAAGGAAAGAGAATTTCATATTTACATCATAGATTTTTTTTTTTAAGGCACTCATGTGAATGTATATAATTTTTCTTTTTAAATCTCTGCCTAAGCGCCACTTATGTGGCATTTTTTTGCCTTTAAAACCAACAAACAAACAATCAAAATCTTTGCAAAACTGAGCAAGTAACAAGTGCCAAAGAGAAAGTCTATGGCTGTCCTCCCACAGCATCATCCTAACAGCTCTCCTGGCCTGCATTAACTTGCTGGTTTTCTTCTTCAATCCATGATCTAAAACATACCATGAGAAATGCTTAGGAGAAATGAGACACTGGGGAATCCCTGACAGTGCAGCTCTTGTAACAACCCCACTTTTAAGAGATAAGTTTCATCCTAGAGTGCAAGCAATTGAAATGAAACTGCAGAACCCTGTTTTATGTATACCATGTGTAGTATAAGTACTCTGAGATGTTCATGTGCACATTTTAAATAGTAGTTGTTTTTCTGTATCGGCAGCGAGAAATGTGTGTGTGTCTATTTGCATTATGTCTGTCTCCAAATACATGCATCTAGTTGGTTTTCCTCTTCTTTTTTTGCCATCTTTTCTAGACTGTGCTGTTGCCTAGAAAGGTTGGACCAGATGATCCTTGAGGTCCCTTCCAACCTGGTATTCTTGTGTTCTATGATTTTATTGACATTCTTTCATCTCAAATTTTCAGAAAGAACTGCTAGCATTGGTTAACTTCTAGAGGCAACCTCAGCTGATTTGAAACATTGCTTCTGAAATTATATGTAAGGTACATTTGGTAAATTTTAAAAGCAGGTCTGGTGGAACTTGTCCTTTCTGAATGAGCTCTTTTTTGAGCTTTTGAAGTCATTTAAAAGCACACAGACTAGAATGAAAGCAAATATTAACAGAAAGTGCATAACGAAGGCTGTGGGAAAGGGAGAGTTAAGTTTTACACAGCTAGGTTTCTCTTATGCATTTTACTACAGTCCGGATCCACAAATGCCCAGAGCTGTAAAGGCTCACAATCAGATTAAACCATGCTCAACCTGTTCAGATGTCTTCCATAATTGGTGTATATTTTTTCTGGTGTATATTTTTTCCTACTTATTTTGTAACACTTTGGGATAAACCTTTTCTTGTTAGTGCTCCATGTAGCTTTGCAGAACTGCCAGCTTTAGAGGTCTTTATCAACAGCCAGTGGCACTTCGACTAGAGCTGTGCCTTCCAGAAGGGCTCTTCCAGTTCCCAGCTCTGCCAGCACCAGCAAGCCTTGCTGTACAGCAGGACCTCACTTTTCAGACAGAGATGGCTGCTAATTACATACATACTGTGTCTAATCCTGGGGACAGAAGGCACGGTTTATGCTGATAATCAGGCCTGTGTTCTCAGCTGCCTCAACCAGAGAGAGAAAAACTCAAAAACATGATGCAATTTAAGCCTAAAGTCTCAAAAATCATAGCAAAGGAAGAGTTTCAAATTCATTATTTGAGAATGAATTTGAGGGTTGGGGTTTTTTTTTCTTTTTTAAGACTCTTGATATTTGGTATCTGACTTGGGATTTTCGGCTGCGTGGCATCAACCATACACTGAAATTTTATTAATAAACCATCATGGTTTTCCCCAGCCACAGTCAGCAATAAAACAGTTAATTTTCTTCTGCTTAACATGTTCTTATTGAAGAGAGTTAATTGCTGCTTCACAGCTTTTATCTTTTCAAAGTAGAATTATGATTCTGCCTGACATCAAAAAAAAAAATAAATTGAGCAAACATCTGAGCTTGTGCTGCGATGCAAATAGTCCCAAGGAGAGCACCAGTTCTGATCCTTGCGCTTGGTTCTAGAGGTCTCCAGCAGTGTTTGGGAGGGTTACCTGGCGACCAGCTGCACAAACACTGTACCTGGCCCCTCCATCCAGCAAACCCTGCCTTTGCAAACCTAAAAGCCTCCTGTGTAAACAAGCATCACAAATAAATACCAGAGTGGAGACTGTCCCAATTAAACAGCTGTAAAAATAAAAAATAAAAATTAAAAAGGTTTGCCTTATGACCAGGCTGTGAAACCGCAAAGAAAGCATCTGCAGGCAGCAGTTAGAACAAATAATACTTTCCATTCAGCTGTACAGGCAAAGTCACTTGCAGGCAAGAGTTTAGGATGCCGGTTGTTACATTTAATACTTACATGCAAAAAAGTAACCTCAAGCTCTCTCCCAGGCTCTCTTTCAAACAATAGGCCATCTTAGTCCGAAACATCATTGAAAATATTATTTTTTTTTTGGCTAAGCCTGATGAATTAGTTTAGAACCATAACACAGTGAAATGTTTCACATTTAAGCAAGGTCTGCTTACTTAAAGCATATAGAACCCACATAAATTCAGAGTAGTTCATCCTGCAAAGAAGAAAACTGCATTCAAAACTTCTCACAAAGTTATTTTGCCTCTGATAGGAGAGATGGACTTCATATGTAAGAAACAGCACTTGCTCTACAGGGTATCCTATTATTAAGCAATAAAGAAGTATAAATTTGCAGGATGTTAATTATATCTTCTAAGTATAATCCTAGGAAATACTGTGTTTGTTTTTCTTAAAAATTATTCTTGTTCGCTGTATAGTTTGTGCGGAAGAATATGAGAAGCTTAGGGTTGGTGTAAGGACGTCAGCTGGATGTTAGTTTGTTATGAGAATGCTAGATGATAGCAGGATGTAATTTTTCTGACAGTAAAACACATTTTCAATTTTTTTTTTTTTAATATTCGGTTCTTGAACTACTCATAATGATACTAATTTTCCTCATCACAAATAGATATCATCAGAGACATTCCTGTTTTAATTCTGAGCATTGCATCCTACTAAAGATAGGGCTGTCTTGTTAATTAATTGAGTCTGTACAAATAACCCACTAGAGGTGAATTTTAGGTAGCTCTATGACTTGCTGCCATCTGACTAGCTTTAGCTCTGGTGATAAGCTTTCAGAGATCTTGCCAATGAAGTTTAAGGTACATTGACCTCAGTTACATAGTCTGTCTCTCTACCTGAGACTTCCCTTTACTTTCATAAGGAGGAGTTTAGTGCCTGTATTGTAACTCTTCAGTAGGAAATCCAGGACCTCAGCTGAAAATGTTGGCTGAGGTCAGCTAACACTGAGCTGCTGGGCTTTGCAGTGGCACATGTGCAGGCTCGTGTTCTGCTTCTTTTTCTCCTGTTGCAGCCATACCTGGAAAATGATATGAAAATGCCCTGCAGTGCTGCAGCAAGGTGCCAGGGCCCCCCTGCCCATGCCACTGCTGGCACCTGGAGCCAGCCTGGCTGATAGGGATTTCAGGAGAAACTTCTGCACACGGTGAAGCATCAACTAAAAAGTTATCTGCTCAACTCTGTGGTCCTTCGGGTTGTTTCTGAAGTGTAAAGCAGCAAAAAAGTGTGTCTCTCCTCAATTAGCTGCTCCACTGGAAGTGGGTGTAGACTGGAGGAAGCAGATCCCAAAGGCCGGCACCAAGATGGCCCTATGCCAGGGCATTCGCAGGGGTTAGAGTCCTGTCCTCTATGTGCGCTCTTTACTCTGCCTTTTTGCTAGAGCAAAACGCTTGGTGGTATGAAACTAAGCTGTTGCCTACAGTTTCAAGTGATTTTATCCTAGTGTTTGCATGTCAGACTTGTGGTATAGTTCATATTCATTATTTTTCATGAGTTTCTCTGCGTTTATATGCAATTACCTTTTTTTCCAGTGAATGCCCTGGTTTTCAATTGTTTAGGCTGGACAGTATCATCCACCCAAAAAAGAGTGGATGATTTCTTGAAATCTAAACTTGAAAATCATTCCCCCTGGCACCCAGTATCCTTCCTTGCTGCTTCCATGCTCCTTTGGTGTTTTGTCTGCCAAGGGATTTGCATGAACTCTGTTGCCCATGCAGGAGGTGATCTGAGGATGGCTTTTTTTCCACTTACACTGCAAAAGTACAAATTGATTTCAACCTGCTGAATATTTTGGCATACCTTGTATTTTCTCATTTGGAAACCAAGAAGCCCCTAAAGGTTTCCTTCACTGTCTGTACTTTAGATGAGGCAGTGAGCTAATTGCTAAATGGCCATCGTGTTCAAGACTATTTGGGTTTTCTTACAAGTAAAATGACTAAGAGATGAAGGATTTTGGAAGCCTCTGACTCTACAGAGCCCTGTCTGAGGGCACTGACCCTCATGGAGGAGAGCTGGGGGCTTTGCGTGGAAGGAGGCACACCTCTCCCTCCTGCTGCCTCTGGGTATTGCATCTGTGCACCCAGATGAACCTTCTGGTCTGCGGTGGGTTTGAGGAACAGCCCAGGTCTCCAAAGCTGGAGTAAAAGCAAAAGAAATGACACGGAGAGAAGCAACTTCTGGGCTGCTGTTGTCTCATTATCTCTAGTGGGTCCCTAGTGTGTGTGTATGTACGTACACACGTCTGACACCTAGGAAATTTGAAAAAAAGAAAAAAAAGTATCACTTCTACATTAAGGAAGCTTTGGTGATTCTTTTCCCATCACCTCAGGCCAGTTTGCCAACACGCTGTCTGCATCAGCTTCTGCAGTCCGGCCCAAAGACAGTGTGATCAAACTTAGACCCGCAGTCGCTTGCTCGGTTACAGACCAGGACACTGCAAAAGATAAATCCAGAGAGGCATCCTGTGAAGGAAAATAAAAAGTCCACGTAACCAAACCTCATTAAATTTGTTAAAGAATTCAGAATGCAAATGGAAGTGGTATAAATAACTTGTTAGACAGTTGAATCTGAGAGACTGTTCAAGAGGTTGAAACTTGGATACTTTAAAACCAACTAAAAATTCCAAGACATTTCAGCGTATTATACTCTAGGTAACAAACACACTTTGAAGTAATTGTCTCTGTCTAGATTGCAGTAAGGAACACTCACTATAAAAGGAAATTACAGTTTAAGGTATGAGTAGCGCAAAAGACTGGGAAATACCCATTAGGAAATCAACTTCTCTCCTACCTTGCAATCTCCATTTAAGACCTTCAATGCCCTTTTCAAGCATGGATGAAGTAATTTGTATGAAACGAGGAAGCATTGTCACCACTGGAAGAAATTCAGACACGTAACTGATGTATTTTTCCCATTTCTCCCCATGCTGCGAGTCTTTGTGTTCAGACCATCTTACCTATTCTATGCCATAGGATCACACTTGGCAAAACCATCTGAAAAACTGCAGTGGCTCTTTGATTCTAACTCTCATAAACAAAAATTCATTCTTTATTTAATTGCAGTATTAGGATTACTATTTTTTTAAATTTAAGCATTAATGTTTCCAGTTTGGGTAGAGAATTTATGATGATGCCAGTAATTCCAAATGCATAACAATAATCGCAATTCTTGGGGTGTTTTTTTCTCCTTACTTTGAATACATCAATTGATCAAGCTTCTTAAAACTACTCCTGTATTCCAGGCTACAAGCTCATGCCTGCTGCTTTACTGAACACTACATCTGCTTTAAGAATGCATGTGAGTATTTGTTTGAAGCCTGATGTGGGCATTATAAAATACAAAACTGCCAGCCTCCTGAAATAAAAATTATTGCCATTTCCCTGGCCCTGTGGGACCCTGGCAAAAGTTTCTCATGATGAGTCCTGCCGTGTTACGTTGCGAGGTGCCCCGCTGAGGCCCGCAGCCTCCCTGGGAAGCAGCACAGCACCAGGCAGGGCGGGAGGGCAGATCCTGTCTCCTCCGTAGTTTTTGAGCCAACGTGCTCCAGAACAGCAGTGGGAGTAGCGCTGGGCAGCATTCAGCCACCCAGGTTTAACCTACCACAAATATATGCCTCAAAATGCACAGGTTTTCCCCCATAGTAGGGGTACGGTGATGCTGTCCATCTGCCTGCCTTACCTGGTAAGATTTTCTTTGAAAAATGTGGAGACTTTTCTGAGAGGTATGAAAACCCCAATCCATTTCCTATTAAAATTAAAGGAAAGACAAGGGTCTTGGTTTATGTTAGCTTTGGGCTTATTCATGTGTATAAATAGTCGTCCAAAGAAATTAATTGTGGTACTTTAAATGAAACATTTTCCACTAAAAATATTTTCATATTCAAAACTGAGTATCTTTGCTAAAAAGCATCAACAAAAAAAAGTTTCTATGGACATTCTTTTGCCATCTGAGTTGAAATCATATGCAAATGCTAGCAAAATGATCACAGAAGTCCTTATTTTACTGAAAACACAGATTTTTGGCCACAGGAAAGTATCGTCATTTCTATAGTACCTTCAAAACATTAAAACAGTTGCTGTAACTGAATTGCAAAAATGTTAAAAAAGGAAATTTAAGAAATTGAACCTTCAACTGAAAGCACCTACATTTTGAACTAAGCATGTTCTCTTTTTTGATCATCTTACCTATTGCATCATTTTTATGCTTTTAAAATCTTGTAGAGATATGAGGATAGGCTACAAAATCATACCCAGAAAAACTGGGGCTTTGCTTATTTCAGCCTTGCCCGCTTCCAAGAAAAGCTCCTAAAGTCTTGGGACATATTCCATAAATCTTTCTGGAGAAACTCCTCTAGGATCCACCTGGGAATCATGTTGGTGAACAGTTCAACAACAGCTGGTCACTTCTGGCAACAGTGTCCTAAAAATGAGGAGGTCCTCTGTTAGTGGCATAAACTACCACTGTTCAGCAATTGGTGGGGGGTGGTCCACACTAAATGAGAGAAGTTTGGACAAAAATATTTCTTTTCTTAAGAAAACACTGGTTTTGGAAAAGTATTTCAACAAGCCGTTCCATATTAAATGTTTTCTTTTCAAAGTAATAAATAGGTAAATAGTAATTTGTCCAGCAAAGAGCAAATCTGCATGCTTCTGAAGGTTCACTTTTACAAAGAAAGTTGGGTATCTTCCCTGCCCAGATCTGGAGCTAATGGAGAAGATAAGTTATCAAGAAAGGGCCAGAAACTCCTTTTAAGGAAGGGAAGAAAAATCAGATTAATAACCATAATACATTTGAGCAACCTTTTATTTGGGCTAGCATCAAGATCACACAAGCCAAGTGCTACTAGGAACTTTGCATAGCAATGTAGACTCAAGCTGGCATGGCCAAATACTTGAACGGAGTAGCCTCAAAACTGCTTTCTGTGTTCTGTTCTATGTAGTTTTGTTTGACTGTCACTGTGTTCTACAGAATATTCAGGGGGGTTTTCCATTTGTTTTTCTAAAGGCTGGCAACAGAAAATTGAAGATCACCATATTGATTTAGCTTTTCTCTGTGACAGTTACCAGCTTTTTAACAGGTTTTAAAATAAATTGCATTCGGTCATTTTTGCTTTACATATTTTGTATCTATTCTAACTCCTGAGAATAACATAAACCATCTTCTTTAATGAGCAGTTGAGTTTATGATTTAAGTTCTGTGAAGCCACAGAAATTGTCTCATGTTATTTGCAAAGTATTAAACAGGTAAAGTATAAAAGCCATAAAAACAGTTTGAAGAGCAAGCCACATTATTCCTGATTTGGGCTAGGATCATATATCAAATTCTTGGACCTCTTAGAAATAAATAGAGACAAAGCTTGATTAATCTGGTATGAAAGGCAGACAACAAATATCAGACTTTATCTTAATGTAGATAATGGTATTCCAAGATAGATGGCACTTACATACGCAAATGTGCTACACAAGATTTTGGATTCCCTCAAGATCTCTTTATTAGCAGGTATGCTAAAATTGCATATGTAGTAGAGTTATAAATATTGTACACAGCCTTGCTTAACCAAAATAAGTTGTCTTATTTGCTAGTGAAAGTTGATGTGTTGTCTAATAAACAAGCTGTTGGGAATAACTTGCTTTTTTTCGCTCCTATAATTATATCTAATGCCTGATAGTGCAATGACACATCTCAAGAAAATCAAGTTATGTTGATAGTGCAATAAAATAATAACAATAAAAAATCATGACTATGCTTGAAGTTTCACTTGTGACAATGGACAACGCTACGAGAATAAATGTTCCAGCTTCTGTTCAATAATTAACTACAAATAGTGACAAACATAATTTTCTGTACTAGTAAACCTGAACTGCTCATGAATTTACATTATAAACTAATTGTATGGATTAGGCTCTGTAATTTAAACATATACTTCAGTAACATATCATGAAAACTTGTCAGCATTTGGAAACTTCTGTCTCAATCCATTATACGACCTGCATCTGCTACTAGGCAGAAGCAGGAAGGCTTTTCTGGATGTCCTGAGTGTTGGCTGGGAGAATAACAGAATTGGATTATTCCCTTTGACCTGTGTTAGAATATAAGCAGTTCAGGAAAAAGTTATGAGATATTGGCCTGACGTTAGCACCGTGGGAATGTCTGGAAAACAATTTTAAGAAATCTGGGAAGGCAGCAGAAACCAAGACTGCCTCTAATCCAAGAAAAAAGTAATGGAAAGCTGTCCCTTTTTTCTTAAGGATTCCAGTCAGTCAGCTATTTCCTAAAGAAATATTTCTATACACAGAACTCGCTCTTAGACATCATTAGAAGAGCAGGGGGAAATCTCTCATTTCCTGCGCTCAGGCCTGCTAATACACATGGTCTTCGTTAAGCACTATCAGTGCTTGCTTGGCACGTGCACCTCTGTCCTATCAGCTATTTTACATGGGAGTCTTTTTGTTGTATGAGCCTGGCCACAGCAACGGTGTCGCGGTAGCTTTACTCCTCTGAGCAGGTCCCTTGCATTCACTGGGATTGCTCTCCTGAGTAAAAATTCCCATGAGTTCATCCTGACAAGGCTGAGTCCCTTATCTGTGTGAGCCCAGTTTGACCTTAAACCCACACATCTATATCTTTATTTCACAGCATCAGTAAATACCCAGGCAACAGACCCATAGTTTCAAGCACATGAAACAGAACAGAGAGCTTTGTTAATAACTGTCTGAGGCACGCTTTTTTCCATCTTTCCTCCTTCTCATACTGAGCGCAATGTTCCTGCCTGCTCCCCAAAAGCCCGTAAATATAGTAAGAAATAAAGACCTTTTCAGAGTTGGAAGCAACTTTAAGCTACAAATTCAATCCAAAAGCGATGTCTTTGTTACATTCCTCAATTGCTCAGTAAGACGCTCCAATTTGGAGGAGGTGCAGAATGAAATGAGGAACAACTTTGGCTCAAGCTCTAGGCAGTGAGACTATTACTGATCCCTATGGATGTGGACTACTTGCAACATCTATGAATGATTTCCCAACTCTTTCTCCTGCTACTGTTGTATGAAAAATATACATAAACATATGTTCTGAGTGTTTCAGAAACACTAAGTGTTTCAGGATATGTCAGCTCTTTTTTTTACTGAAAATTGGTCAAGGGATAGTCCCAATCTTGATAAGAACATGGTGAATAGATTTTTTTTCCTCTCTCTAAACTTTTTCTCTCTCTGTCTACTGTTTTCAACTTGCTTAATTTAACCATAACCTTGGCCATCATTTATATTTTAAGTGCTGTATAGCCAGACAAAAGATTCCATAGAAATTAAATTGGGAGGATTTTCCTTCTCAGCTAGTTTTAATATGGAAACTCCTTGATGGAAATGAAAGGATCACTTTTTTCTCCACTCCAGCTACGACCTGAGAACAGTATTCTTGTGTTTTGCACCACAGCTAGTAAAAATGATAGTGCAGACAAATCATCATTGGAAAGGTAGTGGGTGGCGCAATAAAGAGTAAAAGCAGGGCAACCTTTCATCACCACTGCAGTTCAGCTGCCAGAGCCTGATAGCATTTTCCATTCCATTCTACTGACAAATCAATGGCAGCAGAGACTAGACGTTATAAAATAAAAATCTTTGTTGTTTTCCAGATAAATTAAATACAGTTACTGAAAAAAAAGGGAATCACACAACCTCCAATTGACTTCAGTCAACTGTATAGACAGCAATGGCCTCAGGCTGTCCTGAGGAGGAAGCCTTTAGGCTCATATATGCGTGGTGTCAGATAGAGCAGTTTGAACCTGGGGTGGGGGGAAAAGGCTGGGGTTTATAAACATGAAAAGTTAATAATAAGTATAACAAAACTATAAATTATTTCAAAATCTTGGATGTTTTCTAAAATAAAGACTTTTTCAAAGGGCAGTTTTTGTAGCTATATTGTAAAGATGATTGGCTAGCAGGGGACAAGTTTTGTAGGCTGGCAAGAACTATTTCTGCTGAACTTCATTGGTTTTGCACTGCATTAACTAGTTTGAGAAGAGAAGTGGCTTTGAGCCTGAAAACCTATTTGAAAATGATGTTCAGTACCGATCAGTAGAGATCTGTCTATGTTAAATATTCAGTGCTTCCACTCAAAATACTGAATCTGCTGATTCACTAATTAATAAACAAGGTCACAAATCTGCCAGAGGTCAGGCCAGTGTTGGCACAATGAAAGGCACAAGTTCTGTAGCAGCCACATTAGGAGTTTAATTGATTTTGTTGCTTGGGCAATGTGGTGGCTACAGGGACTACCCATATGAAATCTATTTGCTTTTTACTTGCTTATGTAAAGAGTTGTTACTAGCTCACTTTCAATATATCAAATGGGCTAATAAAGAAAATGTTTATTGTTAGCAACCTTTAAATTTTGTTTGAACTGTTGCTTACAAATAAATTATTATATTAAACTAGCCCTCTCTACTTTTAACAAATATCTTAGGTTCTATATGTTTATTATTTGTACTTATTAAGCAGGTCATAAACTACCTCTGGGTTATTTAAAAATTCATTTTTCTTGTTGATCTTAGTAAAATGTTTTGTGTTTCTAATTTCTGATTTGATCACTCAAACATCTTAAACTGTATTGCTGATTAAGGAAAGATTAAATAGCTCTTATGCCAGTTTTAGGACCAATTTTTTAATGCTTACTTACTTAGAATAAATTAAATTATATTCTGTAGGTTTACTTAATATTGTCTCAAATAAATCAGCAGTTAACTGAATGTCTCACAAACGACAAATAATGAGATATATAGAAAAGTAGAAAATGAACTGGTTTGATTGTTTGACTGGCTCCGTTCAACACATAAAAAGTGAAACGGTCCCTATAAAGGAGAACACTCCATACCCAAAAAAGGAGCTAGTTTATTTTGTTTCAGGTTTTTTGGCACTACTGCAATAAGAAAGCAGCATTTCTCAGATGTTTCTCATTAGTCCCAGTGTTAGCTACTTTCCAGATAAATGTGAACTCTCTCCTGAAAATGGGAAAAGCAGTATCATGACACTGAGGCTGCAGAAATAGATCTCCTGTGAGGGAAAAAAAAAAAATCCAAAAAGCAGCATTCATATTTGCCTAAAAAGGCAAGGATTCAGCAAAATATTTCAGTATCTACTAATCTTTAAATATACTTCAAGGTGAAACATTTTCCTTGCTCAAGGTATGGCAAAACTCACACTGGCTTCAAGAGAGACATTTCAACACTTCACCTGAATGTATACTTCTGTGCTGTGATGAACATAGGACTGAAGTACCTGGGGTGGGGGTAATCCTTTATTTTAGGTTTCTGTCACACTTGGATGCTTTTGGCTACCTGGACTCCCATGGCTCTGACCAGTTGTCCCCAGCCAGAACAACACTTTGTGGAGCACATATAATAACCTATTGCATTTTGGAAGAACCTGACTCGTTGCACTTTTTATTGGAGAGGTGACGCTGCTTATTCAATGGTTGCTTGTTTGGGTGAGAGGGTCCTTGTCCAGGCAGGATCAGAAAGAAGGGACTATATCTGAAGAAATAGCCTTATTTCTAAATTACGTCAGCATCTTAATAAAATGTTCATGCAAGGAGACTAACTACTCATAGTGCCTTATATAGGGTAATTGTTCATGCCCTGTTTCAAGGCAATCAATGTATAGACAAAGTAATACATATCTAAAATGCATAAAGAAGCATCACTCCATTGAATTTTTCTACTTTCCATTGTCTTATTTCTCTGCATAGAAATGTTTACTGGTAGTTAGATTGGGCTATCTTTTCTCCTTAAAACAGACACAGGCTAACGACCATCTGTTGTTACAAAATTTACTATTCACACAGGATGCTATAAAAACAACCAGTAGAGCTGACTGAAAAATAATTTTAAAAAATAAGCACCATTTACTGTTTTGTTTTAGGAGGAGGGGAGGCCTTTTTAATCGTATTTCTTTTCAGGTATGTTTGGAGGACATCAACTCTTCCAACACGACGGGCTTGATTTTTATAGTATTAGATTGAATGTACAGGAAGGGAGGCAGCAGTGAAATAAATCTAACTAAATGAGGCCACAAAGTGGTTTCATATCTAAACTCAAAAGCATTATGTGTGCTTTTTGCTCAAGTCATGATATCTTCACTGCACATAAAATAGTTTCCTATCCATATCAAAGCACATCCAGAAACACCTGGATTTCAGTGCCACGCAGCTTGAGAATGACAAGCATGGTTTTGGTCTAGATCCTCATGTGGAGTAAATTGCCGTAGTTTTGTCAGCTTCTGTAAAGCAATAGCTATTTATACCAGCTGAAGATTTGATGTATATTCCTTTCCCTCCCCTTTTTTGGATAGTCTCTTGCTTGAAATCAGTATGAATTACAATGTGGATAAACAACGCAGAAGCACTTTTAAATTAAGGTAGTTGTATGTTTAAGATCACGGATACTGGGAGCAAAGCTGAGTAAAACAATATGTACAGATCAGTGACGGGTTTCTAACCTCTTCCAAGCCTCTTTCAGTCTAAAAGCGTTTCAGTGTTGGCCCTTTCTACACGTGCTGCAGGGAATAAATGCGTATCGCAAGCTAGGCTGCAGCTAAACATTGAAGTCTTGACGTTTGACTTCTAAGAGCCTGTGAAAAGGTACAGCTAGCCAGATGAGGGCATCAAAAAAGAAATGCATACATTTATTTTATTTGTACATTAGTTTTGAGTCAAAACCGCATGAAAGTAGAAAAGATTGGATATGCTGGGAAGGGCAGGGATAAGGAATTGTGTGCTTTAAGGTAGCTGTATGTTAAGAGGATTTTGAAAATTAATAAAAGTATACCTTATTATCCTTATATCCACATTTTTCCTTTTTGTCCCCTCCTAGAAAATAGCATGAGAGAGTCCATGTTTGTAAAACTGAAGGCATTCTTTACTGAAGAAACCAACTGCATCGATCTTTTTAGCCCTTGGCACATGTTCTGATTTCTGGCAGAGACTCTCCAGGCTCCTTTTCCTTGCAAGGTGTGTTCCTCCTTCATATTCCATATAGGACGTTACTACATTTCCCTTGATTTTTACCTTATATCCCACCAGCTTTGTAAGGAACAGACGTCTCTTATTCCTTCACAGAATAAGTGAATGAGTAAAACCACTTCTGCAGAGCTAGGTGTGGCAAAGCTCAGCTTTGCACAAGTAGAGAAAATTTTCAAAAGAATCCTTGAGCCAAGGATGAGGAAAGAAAACTAACATTTAAAACAGCAAAAAATGCAAGCAAGCAGGACTTTTGCAAGCTAGTTCTAAAGGAAAGGGAAAGGAAAGATAAAAAGGGTCAGGCAGTCATTGGCTGAAGCAAACAGGAAAGTTTGATGTGCGAACTAGCTCAGCCATCTGGAGTAGGAAGATGAGACGGTGTTTTGCAGATAAGTGGAAAAAACAGGATGGGAGCAAGAAATAACCACCAACCATGGGAGTCCTATCAAGGCAAAGAAATTATAGGTCAATGTTAAAAAGTGGTCTTGAAGTCATACAAAGCTGGAAAGGAAATGTAGATATGGTTCAAGACGAGTTTTGAAAAAGAGAGACAATTCTAATGTGTTTTAGGGTATAAGCAAAGTGTGGATAAACTGGCCATACTTTGAAGCACATTAGCTGTTCATGAGCAGATCTCCATGTGAATGTTCTCATAGGGTATTTATTGCCTGTCCTCCTAGAGGGAGAGCTGGGAAGCTCAGACCAGCTCTATAAGCCTTCGGGTTAGAAGAGCAGGAGCGGAGGTTTCTTGCAGGGCTGTGTGTGGGGAATTGGCACATTCCCTCTCTGCTCTGTGCCTTGCTCACCTCCTTATTACTAGCCTCCCTCTTTCAGGAGCAATGCCGTCATACAGAGTACAGACCGTGTAAGAAAAAAAATCAAACCTTATCTGGGATCAAAAGCACACACATTTTTGCTAAGGCTCCTCTCTACGTGCCCCTCAGATGCTATAACTGTGTCAGTAACCTAAGTCCCTACCCATTGCAGATTGCAATTTAAATGAGTTTCAACAGAACCTGATGTTCCTTTCTTTCAGACTTTCTTCCCCCTCCCCCATCTGCAAGGACAGATCCAAACAAAGACGGCACAACAGCAAAGATTAAACTGAACTTAAACCAGACACCTTCTGCACTCCGATAGCTGTGGCCTTTGTTCACAACTCACTTACAACCCTCCCCCTACGCTAAGCTGTATTTTTCATTCTCAGCAAATCACGGGACCAGATGCTCCTTTTGACATGTGGAGACAAGTCACAGATTTGGAGGCTTTCTCAATTTGTGTTGGCTAATGTAACAGTTATTATAGCTACATTCTCAATATTGGAGAAACATGCTTCCCTGACTTGCTTTGATTTCTTGTCAAAGTAGCTTACAGAAAACATAACAAGTAGCTATTACTTGTTTTACTCTCTCTTCTGCTAAGTTTATTCTTAAAGTGGCATGAAATTAATTTTTCCACTTTGGGTTATTTCTTTTTTATTAGTTTTCAGTGTGAAATGGCTGAACCTGACTTCTTCCTCTAACAGTGAGAACCTGAAAATAGTGAGCATACTGCCGGGGTGGAAAGTTGGTGCACTGACAGTTCCGGAGGCTGGTGGTTGTGATCAGTACCGTAGCACAGGTACAATTCCTGCAATACATTGTAGCCTCAGCCACAGAGAAGGACCCCATTGTACCCTGTGGACTGTGCAGGTAAGAAGCAAGGATAGACAGTGGCGAGGTAACCTTTGGTAGTAAGACACTCCTTTAAAGTCCATGTCTGGCCAGTGTGCAGCTCACCTTGACACACAGCGCAGACCTGATGAACAAACACGCTTTGGGTGCTTTCAGTCAAGGTATTCTCTCTGCACATGGCACTTCACAAAAAGGTAAATGCGTGGCTTTGGATGAACTTCAGCTAAAACTCCGTGTTACCATGTCAGCTTGGGCTGAATCTCTGTGATGGCCATTGTGGCACAGAGCTCATCGTAGGTTAATTTATTCTGGTAGTTGAACATTATACTGTTACTCTGAATACTAGTAAAGAAGCAAGAGGAGGAGCAAATCTCATGTGTGTATCAGGGCAGGGGTGAATTGTCAGTGATCTAAAAATCTGTTCACACAGTGTAGAGAACTAAAGTTTAGCACCGGTATTAACAGTGTCTCTCATTTTTCAGTGCAGAGCCTGTGCTCATCCATATGCTAACATATATATTACAGATCTACCTGTAATATATATCTATATGTATTTCATCTATCTGTAATATATTTTATCAGCTGCATGTAGGTAAATACACAAATGTCTGTTGTGCAGGTTGCTACATGACACTAAATGGTGTGAAAACGTGAGCAGATACCTCAGATTCTTTCAAATCCACGTAGAACAAATAGGCCTTCATTTTTAAAGGTCTCAGTCAAAGGACCAGATGTGGTAACTGCCTGGCACTTAATTTTTCTTCCTTGGAACAATGAAGGGCTGAGATGACCTTGTAGTTTCAAGGAGTCTACAGCAGTGATTTCAAACCTGACACTTAGATCAATCACTAAATCATTCCCCTTAGCCGAACTGACTCGTTGCCTGTTTGCCCACCATGAAAAAGAGAAAAAAAGCAAGGTCCTTTAATGCCCCTCTTGTATTTCAAATCCACTCCTGTGTAAAGCCTGTCCTACACAATATGCTATCCAGGCATATACCAGCCAACCTTTCTAGTACAGAAGCTGCATGTAACTTAATAAATGATTCCAGAAGCAGCAGGATTAATTAACCTACATCTCCTCCACTCAGTAAGCCAGCCCATGACAGCTCTGACTACAGCATCTGCAGGTCTCCCCCACAAACCCAGTGCCCCATTTCTCCCCCTCTCCCCAAGATGCTTATGATTCCCTCCTCCCAATTCCTGAATCCCTGTCCGTACCCCTCGCCTCCATCTCACTTTCCTAAAATCGCTCCCTGTTGTGACACCACACGTTCTTCCTTTGCTCCCTGCAGCTCTGCCACCCTTCCCATCCCCTGACCATCCTCCAACATACATTTTGGCTCTTCAGCTGTGACAAGTCTAGGGTACGTACATTTGTACTGGCTGGCAAGTTCTGCTGATCAGGCAGTCCACACACACATGCGACTGCTCAGCTCGCCACTGCCAACTGAATGAAGAAAGCCTCCTTTCTCCATGTCTTTTCCTCAGAGAAAGCATGAATATAGTCATTTTCTCTCCTCTACCAACTCCTGATTTTCATTAAGCTCCTAGGAGAGGAAGATTTTGAAACCTCTATCCCAAAGGCATTGTCAGAAGTGGTGGAAATTGCCTGGCAGGTTCAAGATCATTAGGGGCAGGACTGACAGACAGGCTGGTAGCATGATGCATTATTTTTTTTTCCTTAGGAACCAGGCTAAAAAAAGTGGGTTTGACAGTGTAATTGATACAGGGGTTTGTGAGCAAAATAAGTGATACTGACAAAAGTACTGTTAATTTGATACTGGTTTGTCTGCAGTAAGACTTTTGCCAATATTTCTTAAATCTCTTAAAGGATCGTGTCCTTAGTACCAGCAAAAATGCGCTCCTGGCCTAATTTTGATTTGCAGATAAAAATGGCTTCCCAGCAGCAACAGATCATAATGTAGAGAACAAATAAGGGCAATGACTTAATTAGAAATTCTGTGACAGTAAATTTAGTTGTATTATTTCCAATCCAGTCCAGCACACAAAGCACTCGATGTTCCTTGAAATTTTCTGGTTTCCATAACACTCGTCAGGAAATGCTGGTTATATGGTATATAGACTTCTATGGTGAGCATACTCGGTGACACTCCTCTGCTCATTATGGATGGTGCCGTGATCGTGGACTCTGCCCTGAGGTGGACGTGGGCAGGCAAGGGGCATATGAAAGAGTAGTAAAGAACTCAGGTTCATCGGGCAGGAAAAATAAAGGAAAATTGTGCGTGGATAAACCTTTTAACTGCAGAAATGCAGTGCCATGTCAGAAACTGCGTAGACAGACCAAATGACTTCCTGAGTAACTTTAATCCCAGGTCTGGCAACAATTTACAGTTTTCCCTTGGAAGCGCTTTTCAACCCTGTGTACCTCAGTTATCCTTTCATGAAGCGTTCGTAAGCCTTTACCTGCTCCACACAGGTGTTTGTAAAGTTCTATTAATTAATACCTGAAGGCTCTAAAGTAAGAAATTGCCACATAACTGCAAGGTATTCCTTTTATTAATTCCACATAAGCTATTTTGATCAGACTCTTCAGCTGCAGAGCCATCAGGAGATCTCACAGCAGGCAACTGTGGAGGTAATTTTTCCTTTACTGGATTGAGCCCCTAGGAGTTAATGATTGACTGCTAATGGGTTTATCCCATTAAATAAGGAGAGAAGGAAGGTTTTGCCTGATGTGCAACAGACAAAGAAGGAAAATATCCAAAGCAGAGTGAGCTCCATTGAATATAAGTGACCACCTTATGGCATGTGTTGGAACTAGATCCCAGGAATGGGAGAAGGTGGTTTGTAATATTTCAAACAGTCTGAAGGTTTGCAGTGAATTTTGGGCTACACATTGCCTACTTTCAGTTCACTATTTAAGAAAGAAACCTCTATAAGAACAAGCAATGAAATCTATCCTATTGCTAGTAGAGAAGTTTTGCAAAGTAAATGTTTATAAACCTTTCATATGAAGTTAATGATGCTTATTAAAACGTTAAAAGCAGTCATTCACGACGACTCCCATTTTTAAGAGCATTTTTATTATCACACTCTGCTCTCTGAATTAATGGGCAGCTTAGTTACTTATTTGGTTTACAGTAAATGTTGGCCAGTTTATACAATTTAGTTCATGAAATATTTAGAGGTTTTTGAAGTTGTAATCATTTATAAAGTCTGCAGCGTCTACAATATCTGCGATCCTGTGACTGTAGCCCTTGAAATAATTCCTAATGTTGACATCCTTTTCTGTACTCCCAAGATCCCAACTTTCCTTACAGAATTACATTTATATTACTTTTTTTCTCTGAAATATAGCCACTTTTAGGTTTGTGAAACTTGCCATTTTACGGCCAATCGCACAGGGGTTCAGGGCTGGAAGCAGGGACGTGCCATTCATAACTTCAGGGAATATGTGGCCAGACACACTTTATGCTAACACAGACTCGACTTGGGCTAGGACAACAAGCTATTATATGACTGCAGTGACCATCTGAGTAGATGAGGAATTAGACCTTTAAACGCCGTGTATTTATGGCTGTGGAAAATGCTAACAGTTAATGTTAAGGCCAAATGCTAACAGTTTCTGGTTACTTTGAAAAAGCGTCCCTAATTAAAAACCTCTAGAAAAAAACCATTGTGTATGTAGTATGACTACAATTTTGCAAAAAGCATAAGCTCATTGATATCATTAGGCCTTACATATGGGCCTAAATTTAAACATATGTTGTTTACTGTAAAAGAAGAGACTGTTGAATCAGATACGTAAAAAGTGAACAGATAATTTGGGGGGAAAGTACTAAAAACTGCTAGTAAACACTTCTGGCAGTGTTTTGTTGTCTCTGATTTTATTTTTAGTTTGGGGTGATTTTGAGAGGAAGAAGGGGCAGTTTTCTTTCTTTTCATTCTGCACAGTGCAGAGAGCATCAGTCCATCCTCTTACAATCCCTACCTTTCTTCTTCCTTCCCCTCTGCTTTCTAGAATTCTCTTTGTACAAAATAGTCCACTCATTACTTATGCACACTTGTACTCTACTCATTGGGCAGAGAAATTCTGGGACTTCAGCTGTCTTTAAATAAAGGGACATTGTAACACTTAGAAATACTTTAACATTCAGACTACTTTCAGTTATCAAGGGTCTATTTCCAGGAGAAAAAGCATGAGGAATGAAAATAATTTTCCTTTAACTAAAAGCCCAGAAATTTCCATGGGAATTTTTGCAAGTGGGAATGATACCAGAAATCCTGTTCTTCCAGTTTTTAATAGAGTTTCTAGATTGCTCTATAAAAAGGAGATTCCTTATAATTTCTGCATGAAAAATTTTCTCCCCTTTGTTTGCTCCATGTTCACTCAGTTAGTATACTCCCTGTGGTCCAAGGTGGGGAGGGGGGGAGCACAAGGACAAAATCATTTTTAAATAGAGAACAAAAATATGGTTGCAGACCAAAAACATATCAAGGGATTCTAGGGCAAATGCATCAGCTGAGACTATTTTTATTAATAGTAAATATTTAGCTGGACTTAAAACTAGTAATGTTTTAAAATTTCAATTGCACTCCTACTATCGTGCAAAAGCAAGAACAATTACACTTTTTTTTGTTCTACACTGTCTGCCATCCTGACTTCTAGTTTTTCTCTCTTTTAACTCTCTCTCACTCCCAGACAAGTGGTGTTCTGTCACTCCAGTTGTAATTGAAGAGTAATTTGTTTCCTGAGTTCCTACATCACTTCACACAAGCCATTAGTGTAAATATATATAATTATATAAGTATTGAACAATTTGCCATTTCATATTTATTTACACTGTGATTTCCTACACAACCAGAGAGGGCAAGGCACTTGGGGTTATAACTGAAAACAAAAAGATGCTCTCATATTCACTAGCTCGCAGAGTATAAGGCTTCAAGACAAATGCTCTGTATTGCACAATGTGCGTGAAACCACCAGTGCTTATAGTACAGCAACTGCATGATGGAGAGCTGAGAGCAAGGAGCCTGTGGAACAGTGTGACAGGTAGCCAGACCTCTTTGGTTCAGTCAGTTAAAGCACATCACCAGAAACTGAGATCTTATAAAATGTCTTGATATAAACTGTAGGAAGGAGGAATTGTTCAAAACCAGACAAGGGGAAAGTAAGATTAGCATTAAGAGAAGTTCTCCAATGTATCCTGAAGATAGCAAACGCTATTTATGAAGAACTGCCTTTGTTATTCATTAACGTGTTAGCATGAATGTAAATTTTAAAAGATCTAAAAGGCAAAAAAAGAAAAAGTGGCCTAAAAAGTATTAGGTAAGAAAGAGAACTGCCAGAGAAAGGGAAGATACTTCTTTAACAGAACAGGAAAGCAAATAGCTAATGGCATAGGCAGATAAAACCTTTAGTGCCACCTTTTTCATCTTCTCTGAGGTCTGTTCTGACCAGATTTTTTAAAAAATCACTTTAACATGAGAAGCAGAAGAGAGCAAGCACTTTAAAGAATATTTAGACAAGATCCAAGTCAATAGAGGATGTTAAGTCTAGCAGACGTAAGGAAACTTACCAAAATAATCCCTGAGTAATTTTGCAAACGTGTGGAAGACCAGTAAAGAATGAACACGGAACCTCCCTTTCAAAAAAAAAAAAAGTGGAAAAATGAAGATATGAGTAATCAGAGACCGTTCAATCTCCACAAATATTCTAAAATGATCTATTTACGAGGAACTATTTTCTTCATGGAAGACAATAATACAATTAAAATATAGGTGGATATGTTCATGGGAAAGAAGTGGTATCAAACCAATCCCATTCCCTTCTTTGTGGTAAGTGATCCAGAGGAAAGTGGTAGATGGGATATATCTGTCATAAAGAATCTGGTATTTTCTAGCATTTCTTTCTCAAAGGGTAATGGAAAAGTATAGTCCTGATATGATGGCTATAATGGGAATGCACAGCTTGTTAAAAGATTCTCTCAAATACTGGGGAATTTCAAGTGGATCTCTACAGGGACCTGTTCTACACTCAGCTCTTTTATTATTTTCACTGGTATGTTGTACAATGAAATATAGAATATAGTTACATCATTTGTGGATGACACCAAAACACAAGAGTTTGGCTGCAAGCACTTTGAGAGACAGAATTATAATTCAAACCCATCTTGATAAATTGGAGAAATGGCTTGTTGTCAACAAGACTAAAATCAATAGGTGTAGCCGAAAACAGAGCAGTTACAAAGTTCAGAATACATGATAGGAGTTATAATGGATTGCAGTCTAAGTTATAAGCCATGAATGTCGTGCTCTTGCAAAAAAAAAAAAAAAAGACAGCTCTTGTTTTGGGGTATACTAGCAGAAGTGTCACATTAGAAATAAGAGGTATCTGTATTGCTCTGGTAAGCATGGCTGAGGCTTCAGCTGGTATGTAATTCTGGACATCACACTCTACAACAGATGTATACATTTAGAAAAATTAGTAAGGGAAGCAGCAACAATGATAAGAGGTTTAGGAAGTACAGCATATGAGGAAAGTTTGAATAAACAGTGCTTAATTATCACAGAAAATAGACTTGGAGGAAAAACAGATCTTTCAAATATTATCCAGATTTTTTAAGTTGAGAATAATTATGCTCAATGGCCTGCAATGATGGCAAAAAATAAATTTGCTTAACTTCTGAATTCTGGGTGTTCAGAAATTACAATGTATTACATAGCAACATTCTGGTAAACTCCTTAACCAGCAGTTTTAAGAACTGTTGAATATGTTAGGGATGATTTAAGTATTCTTGATTCTTCCTTCATGCAGGGAGTTTGACTAAGTGCTCTCTTGAGAACCCTTCTAGTCCTGTGTTTCTGTGATTTTAATTTACATGGAACTCTAAAAAAATCTGGGTCATTCTATTAATTTTTTATATATCAGATGAAAATCTTAGAGACATGAATAACTCCATAAGCTAGGATACAAAAACTTTTTAAAAACTGCCTTGCCATAATCATGAAGTTCAATTACTTCAATTAAAATTAAAAAGAAACAAGGAAGATATCAAAATACTTACTGTTATTTCTTAAAGCCCAGGAGCTAAGAGTTGTATTTCACTTGGATGCTGGGAAATAAGAAGTTATTTCTTCCTCTTTACTTAATCAAAATTGCTGGCAGTCATCAGTTCTCTCTTTTTGCAAATAATGTTTTGTCTAATGATTTTTGAGTCGGAGTTGTTTGCTCTAGGTTCACTAGATTATGTTTGTGCCAAATAAGAAGGTAAGACAACAGTGACTCCATCTTCACATTAACAAAGAAAAGAAAATTCTACTTTCTCGTTATACCTTTTACACTTCTGAGTGAAAGCCTCTTGAGTTCATACAGGAGGCTGACTTGACCTGGTTTTTGAGGGTTTCCTGTAGTTGGAAACACTTTTCTTGTTTCTTCTTGTCATCCACATAAGTAGGACTCTCAGGCCTACTGTCTTCTAGAAAAGTACTGGCACCAGGGCTATTCCTGTTGTTTGTACAAAACAACGGTATCATAGGGACATTTAATTTATTCTTTAGATCATGGACACAGACAGGAAATCACATGCCTAGGTTGCAATTAGCCAGTCTGGGAGAGCTCTCTTGGAAACCACACACACAAATGAACCTGCCCATTGGCCCATGCCTATTTTCAAAATTATAGGCAAAACTGTACAGTTTGATACTTGCATCCAGACTTTCTGCTGGTAGAAATCAGCACGGATTTCACAAGAGGGAAGACAATTTATACTTAATTGTGTCCAGGATCATTAGGAAAGTGTTTGCTTTTATAGGTGTGTAAATCAGAGGAAGAAAAACTTAATTTAAATCTTTCAAACCATGCAGTGAAACAGTTAAATCTGTATGTAGCCTTAGACGTCAGTTTAGAAATTACTACTTGGGCTGATTAAAACATGCTAAAAAGCAGCCGCTACTGAGCTTTTTCAAGTCTGTATGCTTATTAAAACCAGAGAGCATGTGAAACAATGATATAGTCCCTTAACTAACAGTTTGTCTTGCATGAAGGAAAATACCATTATATCAGCCTTGATGAAACCTAATTGCTATTTGACTGTGATTGCATTAACTGCTTTGTGCTCCTAGAGTTACACTTTAAAGGTGAATTCCTGGGTGCATTAATAGGCTTAGTTTATATCAGAGTCTTGTTGAGAAGAAGTATTTTGTGAGTTGTGTTGATCAAACATCATTTTGATCACTTATAGTTGGTATTAGACTTGATTAAATTCTACAGAAGTCATCTTCCTGACAACAACCTTTTTTTCTGCTCACACTCACAAAAAAGACATCCCTGGATCCCAACTGTGCCTGTAATGAAGGTGAATTGTGTTTAATGACTTAAAGAGTGCCATTTTGTGCTTAACAGTTTACGTATTGCAAATTACCCTGTAAATACTCTGTTTCTAGATCAAATTAATTGTATAACGAGTTGTGCTGAGAAGCAGTGAATTTTCTTTGCTATTTTAGCTCCCGGAGTCTGGCAGCTTTAAATGGTTTTCTTAAAATCCTGCTCATAAGCTTTATCTTACTGTCATATAAGCACTTGAACACAGACATGGAACCCATGATGGATGCGGATGTTGCCACTCGGTATTTAAAACAATAAGCTGTTGCGACATTTAGTGGGCTTTGACTTGCTTGCCTTTGTTAATAAACCAGTGCACTGGAAATTGCATTATGTTACATTTTATGCCCATAACTCACTAAATTAAAGATACCTGGCCAAGTTAAGCTGACCTGTAATTACACGGAGTTATCCCTGATTATAGCGTGCCTAAATGTAGCTTACTCTCCAAGTGCTGGATCCAAAACCTTTTCAACTGCATCAGAGTCCAGCATCAGTTGACTTTGAAATGAACATTTAGACTGAGGGACTGGGACAAACAAGAGATGTGAAAGGAAGCAGCAGGGAAGGGGAAGTGATAGGCCCATAGTTGGGCAGCGAGTGGCAGAACAGAAGTTTTGCTTCCTGAGCCCTTGTCCTGTGCTTCATCAACCCACCATTCCTTCTGCTTTAGGAATAGGCTTGCACATTATACTTCTCATGGCTCCATTGCTTCCTTTAAAAATAAATAAATAAAATGTATCATAATCAAGATGGTGCCTAGTTAAGCATGCAAGGTCAAAAGACAAAGCATCTTCTGGTTCCAAAGTATTGGACAAGCTACTTTATTTATCATCAACTTTGAAACTGTACCATCCCTAACATCAGAGGATATTTCCTCTTTTTCCCATTGCCCAAAGGACATTTTCTTGAAAGCTGTTATTGTCTGTCCGAGAGGAACCAGGACTGAAGGCAGAGATAAAACAGTGTTGTGATTCTTAAATGATCTTTAAGGAAAGCTCCAGGCCACTGATTCTGGATCAATATAAAACCACATAACTCACTGATGACTAAAGCCAGTCTTCATGTTCAGTGATAGGGAGGTGAGCCAAATTCATAGCGGACATGAAAATATTTCATTTGGAAAATATCCCCAGAAACCTCTGCAATCTCCTACCTTACTAGCAATTTTTGTGTTCACCCGGTGTTCTGATTTTCACTCTGCTGTTTCTGGCCGCCACCCATTTGTCAAGGGCTGTGTCAAATGCAAGTCTTAAACAGTCTGGCTGAACTGAAGTGTACGAGTCGGCAGGTGTATAATGCAATGCCGACCTGAGCTTCTGATGCCGTGAGACTGGAGCTTCCAACAACATCTACCCCAGAAGCACTCGGAACGGGAACACTGTGACTGCTATATTGACAACAGTCTTATACCAGAAACCGTTTTTAAGAGGACAATAAGGAAACCACGGGCTCAGGTGGATTTGAATAGGGCAGTAATGATCAAAGCTAGAAGTGGAACAGCTTTGAGTACTTTGTGGGAACGTACTAAGTGATTTAAGTGGAGACTTCTGAAAGTAAATGGTCTTGCAGGGTGTATACAAAGTCACATCAATCTAGCTCAATCATGCAAAATTTCTAAAAATTTATTTTGGTTATGGAAATCCTTAGAGAAATTTGAACTTTCCTTATTGTGGTCTGAAATAAAAGCTGAGGTGTGAATAACAAATAACATTATACTGACGGTTGCAGAAGTAATAAAAATACTGAAGGCCACTTTACCACTGTGGTGGTGTCCACATAGCAGTTTGCACTATTTAACCTAAACTGGCATTTAACCTTGCTTTCTTCATTCACAAAATAAGGGTGGTGCAACAGTAACATTTGGCTTGTTTGAAATTTCACTTGCAATATTCAGGTGCTTAAATGAACTTCTGTGCTTATCACCTCCTGCTTTAATCTGTGTAAAGAGCCGTCGAGAGAAGGGAATGAAGAAAACCAGAATATACACATTTTGAACAAGACACCAAAAAGTATGGGATATTTTGTATTTTACCAATTCTTGACCCCATTTTGCATCTGCAGTCTGGCTCCTTCATTCTTATACCAGGGCTGTGTTGTAAATTTAAATACACTTTGCCGGTGGGATACCTGGATGCCAGTGTAATAAGCAAGATAGAACAGCCTAGGAGAAAACGTCCTTACGGCAGGGCTGTACTACTGTGCTGTAAGGCATGGGCCAGATACTGAGTAATATAGAAAAAACAAAAGATTGAATAGCTTCTGGTTAAGTGAACATTGTCTGTTTTATGCAGTGAAAGAGACGGGTCTAGGAGAGACAATTGTATGAGATCATGTAATTAAGGACTTTATCATACTATATATCCACAAGAGTACCCCCAAAAAAGTTGCATAAACAAATTTAATTTTAGTATTTTGTAACTTTTAAAGTACTTGGCTTTACAACCTTGAGGATGCCTTTCTAATGAATGCTTTGGTAAGTAATTTCAATTTTGCAGTCTCTGTGCTCATTTCACATGCTTCTGTTGCTATCTGCAACTGATCTAATCCCTTCTCAAAAAATAGCTGTGCCTATCAACCATAAAATGTGTATTTACATTGCAGAAATAAGAGCCACACAAAGGGTTATAACAGTGGGGCTGAGCTACAGCAGTATTGAGGTAAAACAGATTGGCTTAATTGCAAGAGCTTTGCATGATGAGGTTCTGGTGGGAGAATATCTTATTGCTTAGCCAGATGTTGTGAGTTTACCCTGCATGCGAGAGAGATGACACAGCTCATTTGCTCTTCAGAGCCCTGTCGTGTTAGGCAGGGCATTGGAATACTTTAGTCACCACAACCTTGAAGGTAGGGGTTAATCCTAAACAGATTTTTGTGCCTTTTTTTTTTTTTTACAGTGTTGGGGTTTTTTTTAACACAAACAACAAACTTCACTGAAATATGTAACTTTAATTGGAAACCACTCTGCTGTAGAAGAAGATGGAAAGCTGCTAGGGCTGTAAGTAATCTGATTTCTATCTCTCTCATCAAACTGTTTGTATCAGTTTTATTTGGTGCCCTTCCAAATGGTGATATATTTGGCTGTGATACTTATTGTAGAATACTTTATGTTGTTGTACACCTTTTTTTTGTTCAAGCACAAGAGAAGTCAAGCTGAGTAAACTGGAAGGTGGTAGAAAATCAGTCTCTTCCCTTCTCATCTTAAACTGTTGCTTGTTGAACAGCTGCTGTTTGCCCCCTCTGCGGTGGATGCGTTTCAATGGGAATAGAAGTGAACTTTTTCTGTGAGAGGCAAAGGTCTGATGTGTAGAATTTTATTGCATATATTCTTGTTCTCCACTGAGATTCTTACTGACATCAGCAGAAGCACCGTACGGTCGATCAGTGTAGGATGCGTAAAGCAAGTGATACCGCAAGTGGGTGAAAGAAACCCATGTTGACTATAGATTTACCTAAAACTGGCTAAATGCTTAGTCATGGATAAATGAAACCTCGTTGTTCTTTCATTGGTGATTTCATATCTTTAATAATAATGTTAGATGTTGCAATATAGATATGAAAAAGTGTTTGCTGGTATATTGCTGAGTCATACAGGACTAATCCTGTAGCTAGTCTTGGGTCACTTCTTTGGGATATGTCTGTAAGGGAGGGCACCGGGATGGTACAGCTGAGCCATAAGGACTGATGGTGCAAAAGAGAGTCCAGAACTCATAGAACGAGGCGGGTGTTACTGCTACTGCCTCTTCAGCTGATGTTCAGCCTTACGGTTGCTATAATTCAGATATACAGCTCTTTCCCAGAGCTGGCAAAACTCAGCATTAGCCTTACCTGCCTGCAGTGCTCATGCTGCAGTTTGGCTGCACCTCTGCACATTGGTGCATGCGTTAACCTGGAGTCTGTGCCCATCAGTTCAAACTGCTCTGCCGTGATACATGATGGATTTTGCTTGTGCAAACTGCAATTTGCAGAGACTTTGGTCTTGCACACAAGAGTAAAATTAATCTTGTGTGCCTTTAGGTTTTCAATTATATCAATGTCCTTTTACTTCCTCATAACTAAAATTCTCTTTTCTAAGTTTCTAAAACCAGTGTGTTCAGATGTTCTTATGGGCTGGGAACTGTGGAACATCAGACTTGTGACTTAGAGCCATCTATTTAGGGAGCAGAGCTCTCTGTGCTGCTCACACACTTGTCGCTTGCCTTAGTACCTTTTGCGGTGTGTGCAGGCTTTGTCACATAAGTTAATACATCCATTTCTGAATCAATACAAACTTTCTCCATGACTGACAGCATCTAGCTGCATAGTTGGGTAAATGAACAGTTGGCTATATGCTCTGTAATTTGTGCAGAGAGGCACAAGACCATCCAGACATAACTGACAGTCACATTTAATGCAAACATAGGCTACAGTTTGGCCAGTGCACTGGACTAACATGTACAAATGATAGAGAACCTGGAATCTAAGGTGCTTCTTCCATAATATTTTACTGAGCAGAGTATCTCTGATTGAATAAAGGTCTCAAAGAAATAACTTAATTACATGCTGCAAAGTCTGTGTGAGAAATAATGCTTCCCTACCATAAGCTGACAAGGAAGGAGTTAATGTGGTCTCTGTGAGCTGCAAGGACCAACTGGCCGGTGCTTAGGGATTGAGGGTGGCTGGGTCAGCTGCTGCCAGCAAACTGATTCCCCTGCTCTCATCACAGGGTGGTTGGCCAGGTCTAGGACCTGGAGACCCTCTAGGGTAAAACACAGGTTGCTAAGGCTCACCTGGGGGGAATGTCTTCCCCCTTTTTTCTTTTTCTTTCTTTTTTTTTTTTCCTTGCTGTGCTGAAGTTTGGTGGTATACAATTCTCTTAGTCTTTCACTTTAAGTCCTGAGAAGATTTATTTTTATGAGTGCTAGATGTCTAGAAGAAGGGAATCTTCTGGCTGAGTGAGACCTGAGATCTGAAAAGCCAGACGTACGTGATTTGGCTGAGATGTGGGAGTCTGACCGCTGCCTTGGAACCCGATACTGGCTCATCTGCCTTTCTCCAAATCCGATCTGCTTTCAGCTGAGGGGCTGCAGTGTGCCCCATTGTTTAAGGGAATAAGGGCAGTGCCGGTGATCCATCAAGGCCTTCTGTGAGTTTATTACTGCTGGCTGATGCAAATGTTCTTTTCGAAATAATTTGTTTCCTTCTTAAAAGGAAAACAAAGTCAGCCATGCTGCATCCTGTGCTCACCGTGTGTGGCTTGACAGTTTCATAACAAGGGTCTCCCCGTCTGCAGCCGAGCCTCACCCTCCACCCCTCGTCCTGCATGATGATGAAGCACTGTTTTGTTACTGCCCTTGCCACTTGAGCGAGGAAATGGAGGTGTGGGGCTAGGTGAGGCCACGAGGCTGTTGATCTTTTTCAGGAGCTTGCAATTCTGGGCACTCAGGTTGAGGTTAACTTGCCTGAGATCTGGCAGACCTGAACACTTTTATTTCCTTGCAGCTCTGCTGCCCAGTAATAGCGGATAATGGAAAATCAGCTGTGTCCTCTCTGTGCCAGTACTAAATTTCTGCTTCTGAACAATCCAGACTATCTCCGGGAGCAAATAAAACATTTGCCTCCAAACTCTTCTGTGGCTGACCTGCCAGATCTTCTGACTACATCCAGAATTCTCTGATCGTGAAAACACTTGACTCTCTTTTTCTTTCCTCCCCAAACACTTTGAGTGTCTTCTGTGCACATTATAAAATAGAAAAGAAACTGCAATCAAAAGTAAGGGCTGTATTTCTAATTATAGATGTTGACTCTATTTTACCACTCGTGCTAAAATAGTTGGGGGGGGGGGGGGGGGGGGGTTTTTTTTTTTTTTTTTTAAAAAAGCAGCCATTGTTAGTGTTAGTCAATCTACACCCAAAACCAGACCGGCAGTTGGAGACATTCAACTTTTGTTTTAACTGATGTGATAACATCTTCAGAGGCAAGTGATTAACTACAGGTTTACTACATATTAACATTTTAGTAATCCATGTTCTTTCACTCTTTGCCCCATTTACAATTTTCGTCTTTTCCATCTGCACTGCTTATATGACAGTTTATATTAGATTTGTATTTTACTTATTTTGCATGATTATATTCTGTAACTGTGAAGTTGCTGCCTCACTGCGACATAATGTTAGTAATTTTTAAAGATGTATCTATCTCCAGCATTGGCTGCTATGCTTGTCCCTGAGCAATGGTACAAAATAAGAGAAAGCAAACGGAAATAATCACTGACTTTCATATTACTGTATCTTCTTGTCTTCCTCCTGTGTAACTGTGGTCTGGGAGCAGGGCTAGCGTCCCATCTTCCCTCCCACTCTGAGGCCTCTAAATTTCACTTTCAGATCAGCTGTGTCTCAAAAGAAAATAGAAAATCCTCTATGTGGAATCTGCTTTTAATTAAAAAAATACAGTTCCTATACGTCTGTTGTAAATCTACTCTTGCAGATATTATTCTTAAAGTGTGTTCCATTTGTTCTAGCTCTTACAACTCTGTTCAGTTGTGAGAACCATTGTGCTTCTGCCTCTGAAGTGATTCATGAGTATGTAAAAATCTGGTATTTCTCAGGTTTTAGATTTCATTGTTGCAAAGAGGAGGGAACATTACTAAGTCTGCAAAGCAAAAGACCTAGTGAACATAATATTTAACAGCTAGTGGAGTTTTCTCAGACCATTAGAAATTTATACCTTTTTTTTTTTTTTTTTCCTGAAGAATACACTAAATAGGTGTTGAATACAAACATAAGTCAGGCTCTGTACTGACTGGTCCTAACTATTCACTCAGCTGGTCTTTTCCTTGCTCCCCTGGTTTCAAATTTTTTGGTCCCTTCAACTCTTCTGTCTTGCTCTTTTTTTTTCATGGCTTCTCTGAACAGATAGTAATTTATTGTATGCACAACAATACTGGGCCCTGGTTCAGAAGGCACAAATGAAGCTTTTCCTGCATTGCTTGTTTGTTTGGTAAGGGAAGAGTGAAGTGATAAAGCTTGCTGTGAAAACCAAAAAGCCATGGAATTTTCACTGTCAGCATGTGTGTTGGCGCAAGACCATACAAGAGAGACAGGCTTCAGAAAATGCTCCAGATTTACAGGGTGAGGAGAGAAATAAATGAAATGGTATGTAGGTTGGAAACATCTGAGGGGACTGGATAAGTCGGAGAAAGGAGTTAAATGAGTGAAAACCAAGGATGTAAATCTCCAGAGTAGAAAAAGTAGTATAATTGACTCCTAGCTCTTGAGGAAACTAAGGATAGTAGGCGTGGAGAATAGCTTAAGGGCGTAAAGTGGAGGAACAGTTGTTGCTCTTCATGATGACAGTCACAAAATATCAGTAAACTCTAGCACAAAACTGATGTCATTAGGACGCTTGAACTGTCATCCAATATAAGAATTGCTAAGAGCTAGCAACTGGAACAATGTTGGGCGCTCTGGTAGCATTTCCAGCATGTGCCTGCTTGTGATGCTATGACCTGCTGGGTGCTGTCTTGGTGAATTCCAAGGACTACACACACCTTGAGCTAGTTGGTTTCCTCGTTTCTGTGGAAAACAGTGATTATACCCAGTCACCAATTACTACGTAGTTACTGGTAGGCACTGGCTAACAAGTGAAGCAAGGTTTCTGGCCACATCACTTTTCATCTGAAACTAATGAATGCCAAATATCATTGTATAAAGAGATGCAGAGGTTGGTGTGGTACCTTCATATTTTGGTCAGAGTGGTAATGTCATTTGGGGAAGGCCTAGGCTGTCATCTAGAAGTCCTGTGGCAACAATATATATTTAAATGAAGGAAAGGTTGTGAGTCTGATCTGACAAAAGATTTTTAAAAAGCAATAGCCCTGCATTTATAATATGTTTGTGGGAATGGTCTTGTGTCCACTGCAGCCATTCGTCCCTAGCTTTGTATCTTGAAGCCTTTCACGTTTGTGTTGGGGATTCTAAAAATACAGCATCGTGGGGAAAATCTTTCATTTTTTGACACTTTAGTTTTCAGGTTGGATAAGCCCTAATCAAAAGCCTGTTGACAGTCACTTAAGAGTTCTCCAGGCACAAAGTGAGAGCAACTTTAGATCTGGAGCTCACAGTGAACCAAGAACAGCAGAGACCTCCCACAGCAGAAGAGTGTAGATCTTGGAGAAAACTAGATGGAGCTGCTCTACACATTGGGATGGTGTAGGCTACCATGCCCAAAGCAAGGAGAAAGAACGAGGAGTCATTCTTCTTTCTTGCCACCCCACTCTGGACTCACTGCCCCAGAGGAGCAGAAACAATCACTAAAATTCTCAGAGGAGAGAGCACAGCTTTCAGCTTACTGTGTGCAGTGGCATGAAAAAGGAGTTTCTTGCTTACCCATCCAACCCCGGCAGCCCCTGCCAGGCTGTCTCCCTCAGTGGCAGAAGGCCGGCATACATGCCCACCCAGATGGATGCTAGTAGCTTTACCGGTGAGAAGGTTCAGCTCAGAAACATGAGTCGCACTTACTGAGTAAGCCCGAGTGCTTTTGTTTCAGGGCTTAATTAAAGTAAACCCAAGAATTACAAGAGGGGAGGGAAATAAGTGTTGACAAAAAGAAATGTGTTGAAGATGCATTATGTCCCCAGCCTCTCTCCACTAATGGATCTGAATCCTTAATGAAAACAGTATCACTCAAGAGAAGATGGATCGGGAGCAGAGCACTTGCAGCCCAGCATAAAGGGGTCAGCTACCCACACAACACCCTCTTGTTGCCGTGGTGGAAAGGGCAACAGCAACTGTGAGAGCAAAGCAAGGGCAAATACTGAAGTCGCTGTCAAATGCTACCAGAGACCTGTCATCGTGGCGAGGGGCAGCACCTAAGAGCTGATTCTGAGTAAAATGGATAAGGACTATGTATCCAAACATACTGGGAGTTTGGGTGAGGGAACTTTGAGATCCAGAAGTGAAGCGAGCTGTTGGCTACTGACTTTTTGAAGTGGTCAGAATCCAAAACCAGTGAATCAACGATGCCCTGAATACTAAGAGATTTGAAATCCAGGCCAGAATCTCTTGATATGTGATCTCATTTTTCAGCTCCAGTTGTAACAGCAGAAGAAAAGCAGGAAGACCTTTGCTGGCTACTCACACAGTGCCAGAGGATCAGCTGCCAGTTAAATAATGGGTGCTGAGCTGAGGCTGAATCTGGAAGCGGTAAGATTATAAAAGAGCTTCCAGTAAGAATGGCAACTTTAAAAGGGAGTTTTCTGTGCACACAGGGTGAAGAAAGTGCTGAGGACATACTCGAATAAGTCTGATTTTGTGAGCATGCAAGTCCTTTAAGGATTCCTCACCTCTTGAGCTGACCTGAATAAATGTTGCAAACAAAACCAGTTCCTGGGTTTCCATGTCCTTCCTCTGGCTGCCTGTGACTTTCCTTTCAGTTCACTGTTTTTTCCCTTATACAGATGATGGTGGCTCAGCTCCCAGGAGAAAGAGCTGATACTAGTTATCATTTTATCATTGAACACAGCTGCTCTGAATTTTAATAGCTAAGTCTTCTGCATCTGCAAGTAACATATGGCTAGCACAAAGCTGCAGCTTCAAGAGTCTCTTCCTGCTCACATCTCTATCAGGTAGCTGTGGAATGGAAACCTGCCACTTCAGCAAAGGCATTTAAAGCAGGCAAGCTGTGGGAAGATATACTGTGTAAACATGCTGTAGTTAATGTTGGGTGTCCTAATGTGTGCTTAATATAATCTTTCTGACTTTGCATTTGTGTACAGTAATATCCTCGAATGCTCTGCTGTTAATAGATGAAGTGCTTCCAGGGTGGTGCAATTGATAACACATATGTAGATCTTTAGTTAGCAGGAAAGGTCTTCAGTCGAGCAGGAAAACTCATCGAAGCCTGCAGCTTCCCCAGAAGGGAAGCGTCGTAACCGGAGGATGCATTTTAGCTGCAGCACCTAGAGCTGTAGCAACTTCATGATCTCAGAGGCAGCTGAAAATAATACACCTGGAAACGTTATTTATGTGGTCTTGCTGCTCAGACCCCTACCCCCAGGGCTGCTGCCCACATACTCGTGCACCCCTGCCCTCCTAGGAAGTGGCTGCTCTTTTTAGAGAGTATTTGCCATTTCAATAACATCTCTCTGCAATTGCATAAAAACAGCTATTGAATTTTTTTGCTGCTTCGGAACAGCAGATCACAACATCCTATGCAGCTGAAAGCAGTACCTCGGATATTTGAAAAGAACCACCCATTGCCTTTAGCAGCGTGTGTGCAGCTCTGGCTCCGAGGCTCACATGTGGGCATGGAGGGAAAGATGATGATTGCTGTTTGGGGGAGGGAGCGAGGGGTTATTCCTCTAAACTTTGACCACTTACAGTAAATGTTCCTTACCCCATTTATTACAAATTGCAAATAGGAGACTTGTCTAAGTAAGCAAAATCTGCATGGATGTACTCCATGTAGGTAGAACAAGATAATACTGGGGTTGATACACTGCATTGCACTGGCATAATGACATATGGTTATGGCTGGTGTAGATCTCTCTTGGCTGTATGTGCTCTGAGGCATAAAGAGGGTAAGTGACTTGTACAAGGCCATTCAGCAGATCAGTCACGGAGCAGAAAAAAATGCAGGAGCCTTAAAAGCTAATTATCAGTAGGGAGACAAAATCGTTACTCTGAGAACTCTCTTCCCCCCCTCCCCCCTTATTTGTTCTATTTATGTTCTAATTTGAAATTATAAGCTGTGTCTTTCAGACATGATGATCCTCTTTTCCCACCTGCCCTCCCAAGATAGTTTATAATATGGAATAACTTTAGGTTTTATAATGTCAGACTTGAATAATTTCTAAATGACTGTCAATAAAATGTGTCAGACAAAACACTTGCAGAATGTGGGGAAAAAATGAAAAATTCTTTGGTTCTGTGGGTTTTTTTTGGGTTTTTTGGTTGTTTTTTTTTTTTCTATTGCCGCCACCTACCTTGAGTAAAAATTTACTGTCCCTGAGGAAAAAAACCTTTCCATTTCAGTTAAAGAACAGTTCTGCATAGCCACTCTTTCTGCTACAGAATATTTCAACCAGTCCTACTAACTAGATGTATGCCAAAATGGGTTTTAAAAATCCAGGTAAATAGGATGCTACCTAGTGACAAGCTACTTGCTGAAGCAACAACCTTTTTGAAGTGTTAAGTTTACCATGACTGCCCAACAGCGTGTCACTGTGTTTCCCCACACCAGCGTGGCAGGGGCGCGCTACCTTGTGGTGTAGGTCCACAAAGCCCTTGCACAGTGTAGCAATATTAAACGTACTGTTGCCCAGATATGAATATCACCTTTTCTGAACTGTAATTAAGTGACATGGTTCTGCAGTTAATGTTCTTCTGAATTTATTTTTTTTTAGCTAAATTATTTGACACCCTCTGTTTCTTTATTTTTTTTTATGTGCTTTGGTGCCTAACAACTGAGTAGTAGGAGTGGCATGCAGTAGAAGTTCTGAAAGGCAAACTGTAATTTCTAGAATATTGGAAGAGAAACCTACACAGCTGTCAAGCGTGAGCTGTAGCATATTTAAACCAATGGCCACACCTATAAGAGAGAGGGGAAAATAAAAACAAACAAGTTGTTGCTGTCCTAAACCAGTTAGAAATCCCAGTATAACTGTATTGAGTAAGATGATGAGAACTAACTGTGGCCTCCTGGATTCTGTGGGAAAAGCCTCACCAACCAAATGAATGCAAAATTAAATTCAAATGCAGGCAAGAATGATAGAGTATGTTATAGTCCTGCTGATATTTGTAGTAACGGCATAGCTGATCCAAGGAAGGGTTCTTAAAGCGCGATGAGCACGTGCAGTTACTGTCAGCTGAACGACAGAAATGAGCACGTTGCTTCCCCGAGCTGTTATGCCATGTGCCACATGGCATCTGTACAGGCTGCAGCATAGGCACTTTGGGAAGGGGGAGATGGAGCTGGTAATGAGGTGTGCCTGCCAAAGGGAAGGGGCGGCTGCTGAGAGGAGGGCTCCACGTGCTCCTCTCCTCCCACAGGGGAAAATGCAGGGCACCTCTTCAGTGGGTGTTGCAATCTGCAGCCACGCCATCCTGTACTGCTCATGCTGCCCGCACCAAGGAGCTCCAGAAAGGGTTTTGCTGTCCCAGGACCTGTGCTTTCGCTGCCACTCCTGGGCGTGCGTTCTTATACCCGCTCCGTGAAGCAATCAAATGCTACCCCGGCCCATGTGACTCTTCTGAAAAATTCTGAGGACTTAGTATATTGGTGTAACCAGTGACTTCTTTACAACATATCTTTCGATTTCAGTGTTTTGGGTGGGTTTTTTCTCTGTCCATTTGGAAATATCTGTGGTTATCTGCCCCCCACGGTTAAATGCTGCTCCATTCCTTGCCTGTGAGCACTGAGGTTCCTTACTGGAATAAGCTGTGTCTTTAAACAGGATGAATCTATACTCACAGCTGGCATAAATCACCACTGCTCTCTCTACTTCGGTGAAGCTATGCTAATTTGCTGTTGCTGAGTTTCTGCCCTAATGTCCCTTCAGGACGCAAACAGCAGTGAGCTCATCAGCTAGGAGTGGCCAGTTTTCAAGAATACAAAAAGCTACTGTAGTTCACACACACAAAAAATTGTCAGGGTGGAAAAGAGAGACCTTACAGGCGGGTGATTTCCTACACACACACACACGCATTTTTTTTCCCTTCTTTCTTTCACGGAGAGAAAGAGAAGCTCTGTTGTTTTTTAGTGCTGCTGCCATGCAAGAACTCAAAGATTAATACAGTGTTTTGGCAAAAGCTGTGTTCGTGTCCATGTCATCTGCGGGCACTAGCACAAGATAACACGATACCAGTCAGAAACAGGACAACATGAGTTACTAACCGGTCCCACTGATCACACTTTCCATTTGAAATAAAGGCAGCTGGTTAGCACAAGCTGCTTGCATCCAAAAAAATGAAATGAGAACCTTAACTTTCCTTGGATGGCAAGCGGAGGAAGCAGTGACTTCGGTTGCCCTCTGCTGCAGTGTAACGTCCTCTTCTTGAAAGGTCGGATTCTGCCTATGGAGCCTGTGCTGGTTACAGCCCAGGGAATGCGCAGGGCTGTAAGAAATGGCAACAGTCTCCCCGACACCAGCGCTGCCATTTCAGGCTTAAGCATTTAGTCCAGAGGAGCTCTGGGCCCAATTATGCCTGTTAAATGGGGAAGGGGAGGGTTCTGTGTGCACACTGGGTGTGTGTATCCTGTGTGGCTGTCTATTGACCAAACCTAAAGGCCGTGCCTTGTGCCCCAAATGGGTACTCTTGTGCTCTTAGTTTCCATATTTACTTTCTCAGCCAGTTTCATGCTGCAGAGCTCTCCCCCCTGTCCTTCCCTGGGGTCACTCCTGTGGCTATTGCTTTCTCCACATCTGTGTGTTCTCTAGTTTCTCTCAAACATCCACAGGAGCACCAATACAACTGTAAAAAATCCAAATTGGAAAGCTTTCCAAAATGGCCTTGCCATAGCATCTGTTCTCTTATTTGGGCGTCTCCTCTATTTCTAACCCTCTTGTTTATTAAAGGGTCTTGGTTTTCCCCCCTGCTTACAAAGGGAGGACAGTGCTCATCCGCCAGTTTTAACCACCGCTGTAGGTGGAAGTCTTGTCAGGGCAGCTTTTTCTGTTGGAAGCCTTGGTCAAGAGCACCCCTTAATGTTGGTCAAGGATATGCTTGCCCATCCCATCGTTAGGGTCATGGCAGGCTAAAAAGAATGTCAGAGTCTCATCGGGGTGCGGTTTGACGCTTTAACCAAGCTGAGCCAATGCCGAGTGTTATCAAAACGTGACTGAACTAATGACGAGTGCGTTGCTCTCCTTGCCCCTTGGCTGGCTGCCACAGCACCAGCACTCGGCTGAAGTGGTGGAGGGAGGGAAGCTGGCAGGAACCCCAAACAAGTTTTCATTTGTTCCTTTGGTAGGGCGACTTTTTTGTCAGCGCAGTGCTCTGAGCAGGTTCACTGTGGGGTTAGAGAAGTGCAAGGTTTGGCTCAAGCCAAAACGACGGAAGTACGTGCCAAGGGCGGGGAGCAGGGTGAGGCACGTCGTTAGTCTAGCTTAATTGCACTCCGGCACACCATGCTGCCCCGCCACTACCCCGGGCCATGGCAGCAGTCGTGATGATCCCTGGAGCAAGGCAGTGCAGCGTCAGCCTCTCCCGGCGTGGCCGAGGCAGGAACGTCCGGCGGGAGCACCACAGCTTGAGCGCCCACGCGTGCCCGCCGCGGCTGCACCGCTGCCCAAGGCCGCTTGCCATTCGTACACACGACGGCCTGGAGTCTGGCCCCAGGTCTTGCGGCTGCCTTTTAACAATACGTAGCACTAATGAGGAATCTTTTATGCCAATAGGAAAATGTTTTCTTCCTAACACGCAGGGTTTAAGGGAGTCCCACCCAGCAGGGAATTCCTGTTTCATCAGGTGCTGGAAGGTTACAAGCGGAAGTGCAGGCATGCCTGTCTCTGGCATGGGACCACAACACCCGTTACAACCAGTATACAAATACACCCAAGGTAAATACACTGGAAAGCCAGTCTCTGACTCATGATGTGTGGTGCCTTTGAACTCCATCGCTTTGTAATTTCTGGCAAATGGAGAAAAGATCACCGGACAAAAGTCAAGGGAAGAATATGTCTTTGCTTTCCACTAACCCTGTTCTCCCTCATCATCTGCCAAGAGTAAACTTTAATTTTCAATAGAAAACTAAATCTAGCTAGACTTTACATACAGAGAATTGTTTTTAAGATGAAATTTAGTTAAAGAAAAACGCTGTCTTATTACAGTCATGTTTTTAAGCTATATTAGCAGGAGAAATTAGATCTTTGGAGCAGAGGCAAGGGATGAAAGACAGGCAAAGAGCAGAAAGGACTTATTCTGCTATAGAAGTCCTCCCTGCACCCTGTCTCCCAAAGATGAGGGTGAATGCATAGCTGACTGCAGCAGATGGCTTTGGCCATTGTTCTCCTGGCGGGTTAGCAATGCTAGCATTCGAATTACTGTGTTTCACTGCTTCCCTGGCCCTTCTTGGACTTGAGAAATCTCATGCAGGCAGATGAAGTTAGAACCAATCTAGAATAAATCTGTCCCTTCCCTTGTACTGTGCCAGATCAAGAACTGGTACAAATGGGAATAGCCCCTCACATTCTGCATGTCATGGCACCATCAACGCCACTGGGGCTGTGGGCTTCTCCTCCCCAGTGCAGGAGCTGTCACCAGTCAGCTTGTAACCGGTGTGATAACCATTACTGCTTTGGATGGGCCTGCGCCGGGGACTCTCGGGGGCCTTTTGCAGGGAGTAGTGCTTCAGGAGCCAGTGACTGCAAGCTGTCTATTACTTGGAATTTGGAATATTCCCTGTGGGAGAATACTGGAAAGGCTTTTCTTTCCATTTTCAGTCAGGCAGAATTTAGGTCTTCAGTAGCACTACTTCTTTTTTTTTTTTTTTTTTTTTTTTTTTTTGCATTTTCCTTTTTCTTCTTTGCATATGCAGAGTGAACAAGTTCAGGAAACTGGTTCATACAAAAAAAAAAAAATTCTCCTGTTAACTTTCAGCCAGATTGCACAGTAAAATGAGCTGAGGAAATCAGCTGCAAAAATGATAGTGCTGGTGTGAGAGAGGGATAGCACAGGAGCAGAAATGAACAGCTAAGGGCAACAATTATATAAATGATCAGAACTACCAAAACACTACTGACTGAATAAAACCCCATAGTACAAATGGAGCAGTGTGGAAAACCGACAGAAGAAGATACCCTAAAAGTAAGGCTTACTCGGTTTAGCTTTATGCTCTTGGTATAGCTAATGTGGATTGAGGTATTAGAAATTAATCCCCATCATCCTCTCTCCAGTTTGCTGCATCAGGCCACCAACTCTCCTGCTGCCCCCAAAACAAAAAAAATAATCAGCTGATTTTCTCTAATTCAGAGAGTTGGTGTGACCACCCCGAAGGAGAGCTGCTGGTAGCAGTTGCTGGCTGCCATTTGCTTAGCAGGCTCTGACACCACCACTGTCCTAGCCAGAGCGTGAGGTGTGACTTCATCTCCTGTGAGCAGATGTGTTCCTCTGGGAATCACCGGAAACATCTGGCTAGTAGGGAGGCTGACCAAAACAACATGGGCTTATGGTACAGCTATAGAATAAATATTCATGGTGTGAAGGAGATGATCTGTGCTGGGGGTGATCTACTAAGCAAAAGTTATACTGAGGATAAAAATGAACAATTGGTTTGAAACCGTCTTCAGTCTAATAGATGATGTATCACATAGTGGCTTATTTCTTTATGCTAAAGATTTAACTATACATCATCATGATGCTGTGACTCTTTATTTTTTAAAGCTGACGTTCTCTGCTTGTATCCTTTATTGGTATTCAAGGAGCCAATCATCCCTTGCTGTTCAGGATAATATTTTCCTCACTTCAGCTAGATGAGCAGCCTTTATTGTTTTACGTCTAATTACCTGCTAAGGTAACGCATGTGAATGATAGGTAGATTTTTCTGATCTGAAAGACAAGCTGCTGAGAAAACAAACATAGTCTTTGAAGTCTCTTAATCAGCAGAAATTTCAGAGTAAAAACCAAACTAGTGACCATGATGATATCAGCTTCACCGTAATAGCTAAATTAAATACTCTATATGTAGCAAAATTTGGCCCCAAATTACTTGAAGACAATGACTGTGCTGCTCTTGAAGTAGAATTTCTTATCTTTTTTGTCTACTTGATGGGAGAGTAACTGCCTGGGTAAAAAAATGTGACTAACTTTTGCAGACAGCGGTGTATCTGTTTTCTCTTGAAAGCTTTGTTCATGGTTTTGTTGCTGAAGTGTTCAAGCCTGCATTGAGGACTCATACTAAAAGCTTAGGTTTGAGGGGCAGACTCAAATACTCTTGTTCAGGAATATCTTGTAGAACAGAAGTTCACGTGCCTAAGAATACTAGACTGTGATACTCTGCAACTTTTAGCTATTGAACGGCGTTTACTGAGATCTTACAGACATTTCCAGCCCAGCCATTCTACCAAGAAATAAAACTACCGCAAAAAAGAAGGCCTGTTATTACAAGAGCTCCAGGCTCATTTTTTTAAACATAAGAAAACACAGACAAGGGACTTAGTTTGGTAGTGAGGGGGATTTTTTGTTTGTTTGTTTTAATGCTGCTTGAAGAAGAGTCGGGTTTTTAAATCCTTTGAAATACTGGGTATCTATAAGTTTCTTTGCCTTTTCTGGTTCTTCTATATTAATCTTAATTTCTGCATCAACTGCAAGACTTCAGACATTCAGTCACTTTCATATCCCTTGAAATTTGCTTTTCATTGCAACAGTTTGCACCAAAAGTAACAATTTTAGATGTCCATCCTATAAATGCTGGGATCTTGCAAACATTGTGCATTTCTACATTCCCCACGCCCTTTCCTATTCCATTTAAGCCTGCTAGTCTCATTTTGAGACCTGTGCAGGCTAAGCGTAAAGGAATATTGCCACTTCTATCCATTATAACAAAGGGCTGGGAGAAAGAAACAGAGTTGGGCTTCACGCTTTTCTTATAGATGCAAAAGCTTGACCCTGAATCTTCTAACAATTTCGTTAAGATACTCCTATTAGGAATGCTATTTCTGAGTCAAGGTCTGATAGAAATGATTATAAAAGGTCTGAATAAGTCTATTTCGACTAACGGCTTTCCTTATGCAGTGAATCAGGTTTCCTCTTTTGAAAGATATAGTAATGTTTACAAATTATAGAATATTACAAGGGCAAGATGTCTTGAAGTATGTCATACAGATGGTTAGAAACATGCAGAATGAGACTGATTTCTCTGCTTGAGCAAATGAGTTTAGCTGTATTCTCTATATTACCTATATTGCTGAGGACTGAAAAGCACTGTGGTGATTATATTGATTTACAGATGAATATTTAGTTTAGAAGTTCATATCTGTAAAGGAAATGCAAGATCTGGATTTCGAAACTTTTTTTTTTAACCTTATTAATTGAATTGAATGATGGGTTGTATCTAATTATTTTACCTGGAACACACACCAAAAACTGCATAAAAATACCCTAGCTCCAACTTTCCCAAAGCAGAAGAAATATGCTGGGTTTTGCAGGTCGGATGACCACATCAGCAACCAAACATAATGAGTAATTATTTTGCGGTAACATTTCATTATTAACTTATTCTCTGTTGAGAATCTCCTCTAACCCGCACATACCATTCCAAAGGACTCCCTCTAACTGTTCCTCAGCCTGTTCAGGTGAGAGAAAGCAGACAAAAGAGAACTAAGAAGTCTTTTGGCAGACTGTCCAGAAGTTGTGAACTGAAGGGTTTTAGTTGCTTAGAGGAAATCTCTGTTGTTTGACAAAACTTTTCCTGGATGAGCAAAACTTTGGTGGTCGTCTCTCATCAAATTCCTTCAGATCTTGAAATTCTTGAATCCAATGTACTAGGATCCAATGGACCACTTCATGATTTTATTAGGCACTATTGATTCAAGCAGAGGCAAATTATCCCAGCCCTGACCTGCAGCACTCTGTTTGTTAGCAATTCTTTGGCTCCCCTATGCAAAGAAGTTGTTAATTCAAACGGACCATGTCATGCTTGTGTAACATGTTTACCAGGTAAGGTATTCATTTTAAGGCTGCTAAACCTATTCTGTGAAGCCATTTCTAAACTTTTCTCTCTTTGGAGGAAATGTTAGTTGATAATTTTAAATTTTATGTAACGAAATTAAAATATCTGCTTGGACAGTGTTAGTTGAGCAGCTCAGCTTGACTTGGCCGTGAAGGGGAAAAGCAAAACTATTACAGTTGTAACATTGATAAATAAGTACAGCAACCTGTCTGGGATACTGGGAAACTACTGAGACTAGCCTAGCTCATGGTAATAATACTTCTCAACCTCAAAATCTGTGAATGTCTAGAACTACGTTCCTCTTATAGACCAGTAGCTCTAACTAGTGTAAGACCAGGAGGCCAGTGATAATGGGTTAAAAGTGGTTCGCACCTTAGCAAAACTGAATTCAGTTGCTTGACCTTGCTTTAACTTATGTGTGCTTCAGTACCTCCACTGGTACTGAAGTATGGGAAATAATTCCTTTTCCCGTAGTTTTGCCTGACTGCCCTACTTAGACTGCAAAGTCTTTGGAACAACTGCTGTCTGATCTAATGTGCATGTACGGAGCAGAGCACAATGAAGTCCTGATCTCAGCAGGAGCCCCATCTGCTACTGCTGAGATAAATGATCTTTTCAGTACTGGTTGTTTTTTAATCTCTTTAAATTACCATAAATACATTTTTAAAGCCATATGCTTTCGTTCTATATCCCACTCCACTGAAGAAATCTGGGTTTCTGTGGAAATATAATTATGTAACCATATAATTAAAGACTGCATCACACCCTGTACATGCAAGCAGGCTGAGCTGAGGTCAAGTGCCAGATTGATCTGCCACTTTGTAGGTTTCAAGTACCTAAACTTACTTTAGAAAGGTTATTTTAAATATATTTTTGTGTATGTAATTTTATACTCTTTCAAGGAAAGAATATTCTGTTGAATTCCAGTTAGTGCAATTAAACTGAAATTGGTTTGCAGAAGAAACTGTGATTCTGAAGAGAACCATTAGTTCCTGGGATCAGGTGTCTAGCATTGGATGCTCATCAAGGAAACCCAAAGGGAGCTTCTTGTGGGGGGTGTGAAGAGAGAATGAGCTCAGTATAGCCCACAGGATCAGATGTGTCAGAGTGGACAGAGGTTAGAAGAGTCTTTGGGAGTGGAGGGGACACTATTTATTTCCCTCTCTATCTGTCTCTGCTGCATCAGTGTCCAGGTGTTCCCAGTTCAGCATGTGGCACTGCTGCTACTTTGGCAGTGGCACGAACCGAACGTTACAGTGTTTGTTAGGGTTTTGACTGAGTACCCAAAATTTATAGAGTATTGCAAATGCTTAAGGGTAAATGACAAAGTTCAAAAGTTAATAACTTATCCAAACTGGTAGAGGAATATATAGGTTGAACAATGAGCATGTCTCTAATCATAGGTATTTTGTCACTGTCAACTTTTAGCATTTTGCCTTAAGTGGTGGAAGAGTTGCAGCCTTTCAAAAAAGACCCTAAGTTTGTTTAACAGCAGAAATTATTGTTCAACTTGGATGTCAGGACTGAATACCACCATGTCCTGTGTACCAGCATCTCGGCACGAGGGTCATTAGCTCTTGGCAGACCGTTCTCTTCCATCCTTTGAAGAACAGGGGTAACTCTTGCATTACCTGAGTGCTGAAACTTGACTTGTTATAAACTGCTGCAGGGGGCACACACACAGAAAAGTGGGTGGAGAAAGATTTCTTGAACCTGTTCCCTGCAGTACCTGTTTGCATAAACCAGAGACTCAGAATACTGGTATTTATTTTGGTATTCCTTTTTTTTTTCTTTTCCTCTTTCTGAGCAGAGAAGCTGCCTACACCTAGAGCTCCTCTACTTTCATACAATTTAAGTTAGCTCAGGAATTTTTTTTCCTCATGGTGGTGTTCTAAGAGTTGTTTGTGGTTTCTTGTAGTTCTGCTGGATTTTTTTGTTGTTGTTTTAGGGGGGTTTTAACTTCAGGAGAGAGTAGAGACTAACATACAGAAAATCTTTCCTTCCTCAAGAAATCCAACTAACAAAGAATCCTTGTAAGCACCAGGTGCAAGAAAACCAAGGTAATTGTCTGTAATTGTGAGATTCTTGCTAACACAATACTTTGCTCAGTTGGATATGTACACAGCATCCATTTCTGGCGATGGAAGTTACATATACAAATTGAGGCTACAATAGGGCCATTTATGTTTAGCTTCCTTTACATAAAACGTATTTATTTTTTTTCTTTGGTATGGGACTGTTTTTTAAACAAAATCAAACATTTACATGTACAAAATGTAACATTCAGAATTTTTCACAAGTTGCTATAGTCCAATTAGGTTTCTGCAATATGTACTTACTTGGTAGTAAGATTATTTGCCGTTATCAAAAGAAAATACATTTGATGTATTTCATATGTAAATTAATTTAGTTCATTGAAGAAGAAGAAAAAGCTTTGGTGGTTGATGCTTTTGCTACCATCAACATTTGCTTATCTTTGAGTGGCTCTGCATAGTAGCAGAATCTTTGGCACTGCTTTTTGGCCTTTCATCCAGTCGCAAGGTACCTCACAAATATAAAGTTGCACAGTTCGATGTCATCCCCATGTTACAGATGGAGCATAGATAAATCTCTGCCTGTGGTCTGATTTAATTTGGGCGTTGGCTTCAGTTTCCAGTGATGGTGGCCAGCTGGCTTTTTTTGAGACAACCAGTGTAAACTTCCCAAGAAGCTTTGCCTGGTGCTTGCTGAGCTGCTCCCGTTTTCCAGCAAAAGGCAGGTTCTGCTGGCACATGCAGGGTGCTCTGCTGCTGGTGCTGAGGCTTCCCGCCTGGTGGGTGCCCTGGTTTCTGACTGTTTGACCCCCACATGAAGCTTAACCACCTATGCAAACAAAATGTCCGGTGTCGTGGAGAGTGGAGGCCAGAGCATCCTTCAGCTGAGCAGGATGTCTTATGCCTTGAGCAGTCAGATAGGCCAAATCGGACTATCTGCTCCTCTGTGAAAACTGGTTATTCTGGCATGGCCACTGTTAGTTCCTCTTTGGAGGACAAAAATACAGATTATTATTTTTTTATTTATTTTCAAGCACCCATTAATAACAGAGGGAAAAAAAAAAAAAAGAGATTTTCATGATGGCTGATGAACTCTTTAAATGTGATCTCAATACTTTGAATGGTATCTCAGAAGTGTTTAAAATTAGCCTACTAAAGCAGGTATGACATTTAACGAACAAAGAACGAACTGGATTTAGAATTGCTTTTTATTCTGAATCAGTTTTCTCTCCAGATACGTATTCCAAATTATAAATATTGGACTGTTTTGTTGATGTGTTTTATTTTGCAAAATGGCAAATTACTTTATTTGGTGTGACTAAAAACTCTCTCTCTCAATCTTATAGCTATAACTATGGAAGAAGAATGTTCACTTCTTTTATATGAACTTCTCTAGTTGATATACAGAATGGGAACATGGGCTGGAATTATTGAGCTGACAAACTATATCAAAACACTGAAACTTAAAAGAAATAAAATATTCTTTGTTGTTTCAAAAAACCAAGTCGCCAAAACATTTATCAATGTTAGCACACAATCATAACATCTAATTAAAATTCAGTTACATGCTTTCAGATGGCTTTAATAATAGTCCTGTTCACACCTCCTGGTTATTGAGGATTGACAAATCATGGAAGGGATAAAAATTTGTATCTCCAATTTATCTTCCCTAGAAATTTCCAGAAGCCATCTTACTGACCATGTAATATTAATAGTGTATTAATAGTGTAAAGGGCTTCTTTTTAAATCTTTTAAATCTTTGAAGACTAACTAAAACTTGGCCTGTTTGTTTTAACCAGTGACCGACTTGCATGATCCTTCACTGGTGACTGCTGTCTCTCTGCTTCTTTACTTTGGTACAGTCACTTTATTTTGACATATTCTAAGACAAAGAGAGAAAAGCTTATTCCTATTCTGATGTATGGGACAGTTGCTGGAAGTTACCCAGGGAAGTCTTGCAGATGTGAGGGGGTGGGAGAGGGGAGCAAGAAGCTATAGCCCATATACCCCATATAAAGGGATGTCCTGTCCTGCCTGGGATAAGACAGAAGGGAAGTCGGAGCAGAAACCGTACCAGGGGATTTCTGGGGTCTGTCAGTTTGTGGCACTGTCTCGAAGGAAAGTATTCACGGCATGAAGTGAAGGTGGAGGTGAGAAACAGAACAGTCACAGAAACGTGCCTGTGGCCATATTACCCCAGGCTGTGATCTTGTGAGGCCCTGTGTACAGCGTCAGGTAGGGAGATCAGTAGCTGGACTGGAGAGCTTCAGCGGCCACCCGGGAGCTGGTGGGCATGCTGGAGCACACAGCAGTTGTCTTTCTCTGCATCTGTGTTAAATCAATGTCATAATGTATAACAGTGTCCGTGTGATGGGGCTTTCATGTTATGTGAATGTTCGTCGATTTATATGCACTTAGGTAGCATGTTGCCTCTGAAAACCATAAAGAGTGCACACATGAGACACTGAGGAAAAGGATGAGAGAGAATTTGTGCATCATCTCTTAATAATCTCATAAGGTACCGCGAGTACCAGTAAGTATAATGGGAAATACTAGCTACTGAGGCTAGGCTAAGGCTTCTCTTCTTGATTGCAAATGACTGGTTTGCATTGCAAAATGCTAGAGGCAGTGGGTACACGCTACCAGCAATTGAGTACCGGGCTTTGTGGAAATAGAGCAGCCAGTTTTAGTTATGGTATTGTTTTAAGAAGGGGATAAAACATCTGGAAATGGCCAGAACACTAATTTTTATTCCTCCCATGAAAAAAGAAATTACCAACAGATTTAAATCATACTGGTACAAATTCATTTCTAGTTCGTGAAATGGCTAAACAAGTTGGAGTCTGAAACATTGGTTTGATTTCACCTTTCATGTACAGCTGAAGACACACTGACGCCTCCATAGATGCCCCAGGTAGCATGCTCGCCATGCTGCACCAATGAGTAAACCCCCACATCCACTTCTTCCATGTGCTTCAATACATTCAAGTTGTCATCTGTGCAGATGTCCATGCTAGGCTTTCCTGATAAACTGGCCAGAGGACATACTGGAAAGGAGTGGGACAGGTTTCTTCATTAGGCTGATCACTGTGCCTGTGCGGACTTCCATGAAGCCAGAGCCCAACAGTGTGGACCAGCAGAGCATTCATTGGGCTCAGGCTGTGTGTGCCCAGTGACAGGATAAAGACGATGGGGACAAACTGACATGCATGGAACTCCATCTGAACACAAAAACCCCACTTATTTACTGTGAGGATGGTCAAACACTGGAATAAGTTGAACAGAGAGGTTGTGGAGTCTCCAGCCATGGAGATACTCAAAACCTGACAACAGTGTACTGGGCAACCAGTTCCAGTTGGCCCTACTAGAGCAGGGGGTTTGGACTAGATGATCTCCTGAGGTCCCTGCGAACCCCAACCATTCTGTGTCCCTGTGTCTTCTTGAAGAACTTTTTATAAAAACTTAGGTTTTTTTCATTTTGCACACATGCACAACTCCACACAACACCAAAACCACACATCCAGCTCCCACACTCATGCCGGTTCCTTTCCACCGCTTATTCTAGCAACAGCAGCCTTTCTTTTTGTCATTTTTTACTGGCATCGCCACCCATGCCAGAGCAGACTAAGGATGCAGAAGGGCTTTGTCGCACAGCAGCGTGTCAGGACACCATTAGAAACCCTGAGCTACGCTGTTGGTAAGAGTGGACCCCAAGACTGCAGAGCAGTCTGGCCCAGTGCCATACCTGGCCCTGAACCTGGGGGCCCAGTGTGGGAGGGGACAATCCATGTGCTTGGGGGAACACCCTGGCTTGGGAGCTCTCGCTGCTGGTGCCTTGCTCCTCTTTTCTCAGAGCACTGGGGATAGAGAGGCTTGTTGTCATCTTAAATGGTGATCGTTTCGGTATTCTGGCTTGTATTAATTATTGTGCTGGCTTAATTGTGGTGTGCAGCAGATGTGACTATCCAGAGGTGGGAGGGGTGGCCCTGAGGTATTACAAAAAAAGGTATCCTTGAACCACAGAATCACAGAATCGTAAGGGTTGGAAGGGACCTCAGGAGATCATCTAGTCCAACCCCCCTGCTAAAGCAGGCTCACCTAGAGCATGCTACACAGGACTTCATCCAGGCGGGCTTTGAATATCTCCAGAGAAGGAGACTCCACAACCTCCCTGGGCAGCCTGTTCCAGTGCTCTGCCACCCTCAGAGTGAAGAAGTTCTTCCTCATATTCAACTGAAACCTCTCGTGTTTCAGTTTGCATCCATTGCCCCTAGTCCTGTCGCTGGACACCACTGCAAACAGACTGCTTCCGTCCTCTTGACTTCCGCCCTTAAGATATTTGTATGTGTTGATGAGATCCCCTCTCAGTCTTCTCTTCTTCAGGCTGAACAAGCCTAACTCTCTCAGCCTTTCCTCATAGGGGAGATGCTCCAGTCGAACAACACCTGCCATTTCACAGTCGCCATTTCTTCAGTCAAGGGCAGAAACCTCAATGCAGTGCCCTTGTTTGTTAGACCCTCTTCCCAAACAGGCCAAGCCCCACGTGCCTTCTGTCCTCCCTCTGCCAGAGTGCTCCACCTCGCCAGCTTTTTCAGTGCACGGCTGCACAAGGGTTATTTTCTCGGGGGAGGTGGTTGTGTGTGGGTATGTACATGTACACACACACACTTGCACAGAAGGATGTGTTCTTCTAAAGAAGAAAAAACTTTGTCAGCAAATTATCTCATCTTATTTTGGCTGTCATAATCCCCTTCGAGCCTCAACAAAACACCCATACATGTTTGATCAAGTCACTATTAAAGAGAAATATTGTGCTATTCTTGCCAACTGGACCACCTACACCTTGGTATCACTATAATTATTGTCAAATATTATTGTTACAAGAGGGCACAAAGTGTGCAGATCTTTCTTTAATATGACAGTGGCCAATTTAACGGAACATTACTGATTAACACAGCTGGCACAGAATACGTTAGCATACCTTTAACAAAACTTTATGTTACAGTTGAATGGATTACAGAACACCTCTTGAATGCCTAGTGGCTGGTGTTGTGCCAGAGCCTTTAAAAAAAATGAAAATGCAGCTTGCTTTCTCCTTTTTCATAAAGAAATCTGAAAGTGGAAGCACTGACCTTGGCAAGCTTCTCACACTAAGTTTTCCAGTAGGCAAAAGCACTATAAATCAAACCAGAATAATCCTGTGTATGTTTTTGTTTTCATGCAGGCTGCTAGGATTGCACTTAAGGACTTGATTTTTATTACTAAAGGAATGTTTTTAAATCATCAAGACCTAGAGCATGTTGTGAGCTTAGTCCAAATTTCATCATCATCTTTTGCAATTTGCCTAACGCCCTGGCTCCGTGCTCCCATGGAAATACAATTTATTTCTCTTGCAAAAGTCATTACAATCTATGAGAACAAAGAAAGAAACCTGCAGAACTGAAAATGAGCAATAAAATAATGACAAAATCTGCTACCTAGATTCTTTCCCCTAAAGGAGAAAAATAAGATAAACAGTGCTTCTCTTTCTCTCCGAGTTATATTAGTTCAGTATTATTTATCACACAGCTTGGAAATCTTAAAAGGTTACAGTTTATTCTTCATACATGGCTTTGGGGAGCCTTTTGACTCTGCTGAGAATTGTAACATGACATTGTTTTGGAAATGAAAACTCTGAACAGATTATTTTCCACATTATCTATATAACAGAGGAGATAGATGGGACTAAGTCTAGCTGGTGTAAGCAGTTGTAACTCATTTGAATTATGGAAATTTGCACCAGCAAAGAACCTGCCCCTAAGGAGGGAAGTCTGGAGGAAATGTTCTAATTCAAATTCATGTGGTGGTTTGTGGTTTGTTTTTTGGTTTTGGTTTGGTTTTTTTTTTTTATATTCACATAGCCTGCATTTAGTTTTACAGTAAAGAATATTAAAACTGAACAGAAATTTAATTCCGTCTCCATGTGTTCTTAGATGCTAAACCATTAATAGGTATGTTCCCTAAGCCTGTTTGCAAGCTTCATCTTTCTGTACGTCCAGGTCAGCTAAACATGTGCTTAGATCAGAAGCGACTGACGAAGTCTACGTTAATGTCAGTGGAACTTACTGTGTGTTACAGTAAGCTTTGCTAAATATTGATCATTGTAAACACATATTTTAAATTTAAAAGCTTATAGTACTTCCCCAGCTGTGGGCTTCCAAGCCGTCATAAAATGTTGTGTCTTCAATTTGGACTAAATATATCTCTCTCCATGTGCATGTGTACATATTTATATGTTTGGGGGGGGGTTAATTAATGGTATTTAACAGAATTACTAAGCTTCATGTGTGAGCAAGTATAGGGTATTGTTGGCATTTTCCTTTTGCTTCCTCCTTTTTTTCCCTCCTTTTTCTCCAGTTTTTCAATCCAGATTTTTGGCATGTTATTTCTCAGTTCCAGCACCAGTTAGAGAGGGCAAGTCCTCAAACCCACCCACAGCTGTTTCTGTCCAAATATCGGATCTGGAGGGCTCTGAAGCACGCAGCTGAAACACGAGACACAAGCCTGTAAGGAATGGTCTTTTTCCCTACTAATTTTCTGAATGTGCTGCTGGAGCACTTGCAAAGTTAATTAATAATTACAAGTGTATTGAGTGGGCCTACTTTACAATGGGCATATTTACAATTACCATTTTTCTTTCTTTTCATGCTGTAAGTAAAACTTCCTGGTTTCTGTGAGTTCCCAGATGACAAACATACATGTGCTTAAGTGTACTGGGGGCAGCCACACAGCTTAATCCTTAGCCTAATTTTTTTTCCTGAAGTTCTTTCCTTGTGAATCTTCTTCAGCTGGCTTCTTCCTTTTTGTTTCCCACCACCAGCATAAAAGCTTCTACCTCCTTATGTACTCTGGGATAAGAGTTACACTGTGAGAAACCACCTGAACCAACATGCTGGAAGTCATGAAAATAACTGCACTAAAGACTCTTGTCTACTGCTTCATTGTCTGCATTTTACGTTTTTCTGTGGAATTGGTTCAACAGATGTAAATCCCCTAGATTGTACTGTAAGAGTAGCATATTTTACCTTAGCCAAAAACAATTCCTAAGGTATTTGGCTTAAAATAAAAGTATCCTTACAGGCTTTTGCTGATTTAACTCTTCTGGTTTCAAAATGTAGTTTTACTTACATCTCTAGAGAAAAAAAAAGTTGTACAATTAATTTAAGACCTATCACCTAGTCTAAGAGTGTGTCTAATGGGGGTGGGGAGGAAAGGAAGGTGGCATAGTCCTACCCTGAAATTGTCATACAGCAAAATTAAACAACACTAAAAGCCATCTTAGCCAGCTATACCTTCTAGTTTGTATTCACAAACACAACAACATGAGGGGGACCTGTTCAGGGGGCAGGGAGGGCAGAATATTCTGATATATGTGATAATAGCAATGTCACATTACGCCTAGCTAATTTTGGCCAGTTTAAAGCTGACAGGCACCCAGTAACTTCCAAAGATAGATGGTGGTGCGGTTGGGGGCAGGGGCGTTCCTCCCCAGTTATAGAGCTTCCCGTGCCTCTTGGGGTGCGGCACTGGGGAGGGAGCTGTGCCAATTCGCATCGCTGGATATAAATATGCATTTTCCTGTAAGTGTTCTTGCACGGTCAGGAAAATTATCTCATATACAGAATATCTATGAAGTGTCTTGCCCAAACGCATGCATTCAGCAAAAATGCTTCTGTAAATAACACTGGTCCACAAATGTCTCACTGGCTCACAAATGCCTAAGCACTGCTTGCGTACCAAGGTGATAGATGTCTTATAACTACTTAAGCTGGATAGAAACAGCACTTGCTAGATTGCTGCCTCCCATGTGCAGATTTGATAAGTTTTTTAGCACCTCGCTCCACAGCGCTCAGTAATAACGAGATGGATGCTCTCTGTGTGTACATGTGTTTTGGTGGGTTGGAGCATCAGCACACGGTCTCTATTGGTAAAACACTGCTTAAAGGGCTTTATTTAGTAGCACTTCTTAGAGATGGAAACAGCAGCATCAAATCTCTGTCTATGAATACCTCTGTGTGATTACTAGCTAGCAGGAATAGGTGGCCTGGTCCAGCAGCTCAGCTGACAGCACTCCTATAGCTTAACTCAGGGAGCCAAGTTCAGCTCCTACTCCCAGCACCTTTGATGGCATTCTAGTGGTGGCTGTGACACACTGAGTAGGTCTCCTGTTCTCTGTTTAATTTTTTTTTTTTTTTTTTTTTTACTGTGTTTATATCTGTCATGGGCAATTCAAGAAATGAATGGTAATGATCATGTAGGTGTGGGTGTTTTGGGGGTTTGGTTGGGTGGTTAGGTTGGGTTGTTTTTTTTAATGAATACGCAAACTTATGTGCAGGAGTTCTTAGTAGAGGACATGTTTAATAAACTACACTTGATGCACGATATAATAGCATGCCATGTCTCACCAGTATACCAATACTACCTTCTGCCTTACAGTGTGGATATTTTGGTCTGTGGCATATGAAAGGTATTGTAACTAAATCTTTTCTACAGAGAGTTGTGCCCCCACTGTCAGCCTTATCAAACATATACATTTTAGTCATCATCCATAAGTGAAAAAACCCAGCTTTGTTACATCCCCGTGATGTAATTTCCTCATTTAACCCACTGCACTGGTAATAATTTAAAGAAAATATAAATAGTCTCAATAATTTGTCAGGCTGCTAGCCTAACAAAGTTGTGCAGTTTATAATTTCAACAAGAGACAGGTATAAGTGAAGGACTGGGGGGGGCAGGGTGAGACATGACCCAACCCTGCCAAGTCATTGAGGTTTGAACACTAACATTGTACCATTGGACATAAAACATTACATGAACAATATTCAACATGCAGCTTTTAAACCTGTGTTCCTTGCTGAGTTTGTATTAATTGAAATATTTATCTTTTCCTTCAGACCTTCAGTGGATAGGGTCTAGTGCAAATAGGTAGCAATCCCACTTCTAAACACTCATTTGCGTCAGAATCTTCTGGTTTCTTTAATCTGTTGTAGTTTTATGATAATATCCTTGAAGCTTTCTGTTTCTGTATTCCTTCATCTGGAATTCACATCCTTTCAATATTTATAATACTTAGTTACATTAAATGTTAAATATGTTCTTCTAAGACCTGTTTAACCACACTAGAAGTGTTCTTCTGGAAACAGTTCTTTTGAAAGGAAGAAAAGAACTACTTAGATTGAGTAAATGCTATCAAAATGGACCAGTAAGACAAGGCAAAAATAGACCATTAACATCCAGAAGGTCAGTCTGGGGCAGAGACTGAGCTGTATCTGCATGCCATTGGCACGCTTACTGTAATAAAATGATGATGGGGAACAGTCTTGCAAAATTGTTATCAGATGAGGTTCTATTTCCACCAGAGAGTTTGTGCATGGGTCTTCTGAGAAATGACTTTTTAATTCTACGGAAATATTATCTGTAGAGATAACTAAAAGGCATCTAAAACGATTTGACTAATTGTTGAATCTTTTTGCTTTTTTTTAATAAGCACTGTAAAAAGCAAAAGATGAAAAAGGTCACACTCTATAATTACATGAAGCCAGACATGAAAATAAGTGAGCTGGGATCCATGCAGAGAATCCTGTGCACTTCATCCAGTTCTCTAAAACATATGTGAAGTTCTTAACATTGCTAATGCTTTAAAATCGAGCTGAGAGTCTCACCAAAAATTCAAGAAAGATTTGGCTACAGATTGCTTCTAAAATTGGCTAAGGCTTCACAGTAATACTGATTTCTTTCTACATTGTAGTCTAAAACTGTTGTCGCTTCATGAGCCAATCGTGCATGCCAGAGTGCTCAAAAATAGCAATTAATAGTATCTGCTAAGTATCCTGCACTCTGGTGGCAACATGGAAGGGGATGATGACTTTGAAACTTTCAAAGTGACTTAAGAACCAATAACTTGATTAATCCTGATGCTGGTTGAATTCTGAACAATTCTTTGCTGGCTATCTCACCTTTTTCTTCAAGTCATTCTTGAGGCATTCCATGAAAAATTCTTACTTACCCATCTGTGTAAAGCCCTATGAAGGCAAAATTCATTTAACTTTATGGAGAATCTTTTATAAACCCACAAAAACAAAGGAACCAAAACCTCAATCTGAGGACTGCATCTGATTCTCCATCCTTAACATGCTGCGACGTATCTAGAGATTACAGCACATATGGTCTGTAAAATCACCCGCCATTTCAATATGTCTGAAATATATAGTAGTACATGTAGCCTCACCAGTTACAAATGAGGTAGAAGAATGGATGTTGGCATTAAACCTACAGAAATGCAGAATTATACAGTTGAGACTAAATATGTGCTCCTTCATTTTGACATTGCACCCTTTGTCCCTCCGTCGGGCTGGACTGGAAGGGTTCTCCAGGCGGTGGGTGCCTGATGCACCAGGTGTGCTCCACCGCCAGGGCAGAGCCAAGGACAAGGTCTGTGTTGGAGGAAAATTTCAGCAAGGAGGCTCTGAAATGAGTCATAGCCATGGCACTAACTCTCAATTCCTTGCTGTTCTTAAAAGCCTCTGTAATCTTTGCCTTGAAGATCACTTTAGGTAGTTATCTGCATAAGTAGTTTTGCAATACTTTTCATGAAATATGGTATGCTATTATAACAGTTTAAAAGAGTCATCAATATTTCAAGTAGAGGAATGTAAGGAGCTTCTTAAAATAGGTACTGTTTACTGTACCTACTCAAACAGATGCCCTTCAATGGGAATTACAGAAGCACAGCAATCTAAAAACACTATCCTGATAATAATACAGATCACAATCACACTGATATAAGCCTGAGGACACCTCCACAGTCTCATTTCCTGCACTGCATATTTGGCAAATAGAAGGCATTTAATTCCTGGTCAGAGGGAGCTAAAAAAGCCAGGTTTTGTCTCTTAACAGTTCAGCGATACTGCTGAAATTGTCTTTACCAACTTGTCTTTAACAACTCCTCAATCGTTCTTTAAGTGGGAAAGGAATCCTGTTATTGATTGATCTCCTTGCTTTTATCCAGCCTACCTTAAGCTTGAAATAGATCTCTCTTGTCATAGAAATAGTAATACAGCTTGCTCATAGCGGAGAAGGGGGTCCTAGGTGCTGTGAGAGTTTTTCTTGCTCACAAAATAAGTCAAATCTGTTTGGATAAGCAATGGCACCAATGCCAGCTTCCACATGGTGACAGTGGGTGCTGCACAAATTGATGTGCCACCTTAATGCTGCAGGATTGATTGAATATTTCCCTGCTGTTGGGTGGGGGTTTTTTTGTTTGGTTTTTTTTCTGCTGTTGTCTTTCCTCAGGAGAACAGTGTTCCTAGCATGACCCCTCTTTCTTTGCGCGTCAAGTGAAGGAAAATCACCCTTTGCTGTACTGGTGGGGACAGATATTGATCTCGGACACAGTGATGCAAACCAAAAGTAACTCCTTGGGAGCTGAAGGAATTGCTCCAAACATTGGCCTGTGAAACTGGGGTCAGACTCCAGCCACTGGCCTCCAACCTTTATTTCTTGCTTAATGAGAAGCAGTATATCTAATGCACCAGTGCTGCAAAGAGGGCCGAGCAATTTGGCAGAAGTGAAAATTTATTATTATTTATTATTGATGCTTATAATGCAAAACATTGATGTATGTCACAGTCTCAATACATTTTCTTAATGGTCATATCCATGCCAAACGTATTGATATTTCTGCAACACATTATGAGCAGTAATACCAACATTTAATTTTCATAAAAGCTTTTTTTTTTTTTAAGGAAATCATATAAAGCCTCATCCCATAACTCAGCTGCCACTTACTGTGCAACAGATGTTTTATGCTCAGTTTGTGTCACTTCAACTCTTTTTAGAAAGTGCCAGATATGGACATAGCTAAACTCAGGACAAATCCCTTCAGCCCTGCCTGTAAACCTTTGTTTGGGTTGTATAATATATACCCAAGGTGAAAAGATGGATTAAACTTAGAACAGAATCATAGAATCATCTAGGTTGGAAAAGACCTTTAAGGTCATCATGTCCAACCATTAACCTAACCCTGCTATCCCACCACTAAACCCTGTCCTTAAGCACCTCACCTACCTGTCTTTTAAATACCTCCAGGGATGGGGACTCAACCACCTTCCTGGGCAGCCCATTCCAGAGCCTGACAACGTTTTCGGTGAAGAAATTTTTCCTAATGTCTAGTCTAAACCTGTCCTGGTGCAACTTCAGACCATTTCCCCTCGTCCTATCATCCGTTACCAGGGAGAGATAAACAAAAATGAGCTGAGATACAAAAACGCTTGTGCATTTGAAAAAAAAAAAAAAGAGAAAAGTGGGGAGATAAAGGAGAGACTTAAAAAAATCTTATCACTTAATATGGTGATCTACAGACAGATGATGATGTACAAAATATTAGAACCTGTTTTGTCTAGATTTCAAATAAAAAAGGCAAGTTCTCATACCAATCACTGGTGGGTGCCTTACTTATGAAAAATTGCAAAGTGTAGCTTTTTCTTGGCGAAATGCCACAGCAGCTGATTGCCATTGCACTACATTAGACTGAGTACACCTTCTGAAAAAGGCTTGAAAAGAACCACAAAATGTGTAACCAGGCTTACGTAGAAACTTTAAAAATCTAAAACATCTTTCTGACGTCTGCTGCTTTTTTCTCCCATGAATGTTTCACGCATATAGGAAGATTTTTCTCTATAGAAAAACTACAGAAATACAATTATTACTGCAATCAATTGTCATTAATCCTTTGTAGGCAGTCAAGACACTTATAATAAAACCACACAATCCAAAGAAAATTAAATATTTATTATTACTCAGATCTGTTTTCTGCAGATTCTTGCACTCATTGGAGGTTTAATATTCATAGGGAGCCTTGTAGGAATGCTTTTGTGGCAGAGAAGTGGGTTCCATTATTGCAATGAAGACAAAATATTACTACTTGTTAATGGGGGGGTTAATTTTTTTTTTTCTTTCAAATCTAGCTCCTTTTGCTTTTAAATTATCTTGCTGATAAGCAGTTTTTACAGCTTATCTATTGTGGTACGCCATTGATCAACTAAGTTAGATGGTACTTTTCCTTCTTCCTGACTAGGAGACAGTTATTGTATTTTTTTAACAGAAAAATGATGACTGGGGATGGGTGAAAATGAGGAATAAATGGTGACCAGCCAGTGTCCATGGTCGTAAAAAATGAATATATGGTTTTGTGGCCAAGTGAGAGCATTCACAGAGCTAACAGCATTTCCAGACAAGAATTGTACAAATACAATGCTATTTGTGAATATAAATTTAGAGAGGGCTGTCCAAAATGGACAACCATTCACAGTTCAAACATTTTTTTCCTCAAACACTGTTAGTACAACATTTAACCAGCTTTGCACTTAAAAAGTAATTCAGTGCTGATGCTTTGCCTCTCAGAGGATGGAAAATATTGCTGTCATTTGCCTGAGATGGTACTATTTCCCGGTGCTTTAAAGTAAATAATTTATTGTAGCTTGGGGCTTTCACTCTAAGACTTTTCATATATGATACATTACTTACCTTAGCATTCCTGTTTATATATTTACATTGCTCTCATCTCAGTGGTGCTCAGGCTCCTATGTACCAATGCGTCTTCCACTCCCTGCAGAGGAAGAGTATAAGTCATTAATGCTTCCATATCCCTGATGATTTTATTAAATGAAGTTTAATTACCTCCATTGCTTTTGTATAACATAATCTAGTGCTCATTTACTCTATTATTAACATTCAGAGGAATTAAAATAGGGTGCATTTGCATCAGTACACATTGAGCATGATGTAAGGCCAGGCGTAATTAATTTCTCTCTCTTACAGCTATGGAGATTGTTAATTTAAAAAAAAAAAAAAGAAAGAAAAAAGATAAGCTAATATATAAGACTTGATTTTTCATTTGCATTAAGGCTACTTCCTATCACTCAGCAGTTGTAAATCAGCGTTTTGGTTAAAAGTATTCCTAGTGTTACTTTTGAGCGCTGTTCACCAGAGTACTGTCAAATGCTAAAATGCAATAGTGTGGCCAATTCTTTTCGCTGCAGGGGAGAAGAAATGAAACTATGTATTCAAAGGTAAATAACTGAACTACAGATCTAGCTCCTCTTGTGCACTGTAAGATTTCCATCACCTTCAAGAAGAGGTGTGAGTCCATGATTCCTAACTTTCTGGAGAAGATAAGTAGTTCTACGCAGGCACCCAGTCAGGTTCGGTCCTCCCCCCCACCCCTGCACCATGGCTTTTACCGCATCTGCAGCTCCCATCCTTGTCGGCCCCAAATCTGTCGTCTCCCGGCCCTGGACTGGAGGTCCATGAGCTCCACACTGCCCCTGTAATGCGATCATGCAACCACTGCCCCAAATGCCATCATTTGCAGAACTGCCTGGTTTAGGGAGTTTTAAGTTCTGTTTCACTGCTCCCAGGCTGACAGAAAGCCAGTGACCTATTTTTTTAAAGAAAGTGCTGAAAAAAACATTCTTCTAAAAAATGAGTTTCTTTAGAAGCTTGCTAAAATGGGAACCCCAAAACTGAGGAATACCCAAATCCTCGAGTGCTTTTTAAAAACATACTGCTTGTGTAAGAGGATTTTCTAACAGAAATTAGCCTGAATCTTTTAAATGAACCATCGCTTTTCAAATATATCACTCTGATAGCCTCCCCTGTCCCTTTGCAAAGGATCATCTGCATGTGTTTGCTAAAGAATTTTTTGGTAGAGAAATGTTGTTGCCTTTCTTTAATTCTTTACCATTTCCATATGGTAGGATGTTAAGAGATTGCTTTTTCTGTCCCCTGTCAATAAGTGACCTGCCTTAACCAGGCGCTCAGAAATGAATCATAACACTTGTCAGCATGTGCACCGACGATTGCTAAGGAGCTAACCGCTCCGAGGCCGTCTGTAGCAGCGCTCGCTGTTCATTTCACAGTACGAGCGTCAGTGCGGTTATGGCTTTGGAGGTGAACGTTACTCATGAGAAGTCAGAGGTGGGGGAAGTGAAAGAGCAATACTGCACCAGCTGTATCCGTTTTGTTAGTGCTTCCTGGTCATGAGATCAGAATGGGCATAGCGGTGCGGAACAGGGACGTAGCAGCCCAGGTGGAGGTGGTCGCATGGGGACAGGGGGAAGGAATTGGGTAACTGTCTGAAAAGAGGCTCTAGTGAGTGTTCTGGGAGTTTTCTGTTAGCCCTTGACAAAATCAAAAGTGAAGGCTGACTAAAGGTAGTCAAAAGAATCCAGGAACTTTCACCACTGATGTAAAAACGTCACTGTGGACTTTCATTCCTAAGGAATTCAGATCCCATAGTTGTTGGTATCACACATCTGTCTCAAAAAGAAATTCTTTAGTTAACCTAGTTTTCAAACCCACAGATAAAGGCAATAGGGCAAGAGGTCTCTTCCCTTTCACGATGAGGAGTTCCAAGCAGAAAAGAAAAAGGATACAGGGAAAACTTATCCTGGACCAGTAAAAATACTTCTTGTATTCCTAGTGAAGCAAGGTACAAGACAGCCACTAAGATCTCTGCTGAAGAGGTACAGCTTTACTGGGTTTGTGTATTGTGTTTAAATTCTTAACTCTCAGTCTTGGTTAACTCTGGAGTTACACTGGAATTCCCAATTTATGCACTGAATTCAGATTTTGGAAAAAGAAATAGTCATCATGCTTTAAACGTTCTCCTTGCTGTACTAGAAATGCAGAGTTCAGTCTACTTTCTCTTTGATTTTAGAAGATTGTGATATGATCCTAGGGCATTTGAGGTAAAGACATAAAAAAAATAATTCGGGGGACCTTCCTGAAATGTGACTGAATCAGATCTATTCTGTTAACAAAATTTAGTCCGTGAGCCTCTTTAACATCCTTCAGAACTGGATTAGAGCAGCGGTATATGTAACAGTGCACTGTGAGACTTAGCATGTGAGGGCTTTTGTAATGGACTGTTTTCGAAGATATGGATAACTGAACAAAATGGTAAGTTCCACTTGAGAGAATCAGCAGTCTTGTTGTTTCAGTCTAAGAAATATATTTTAAATTCCACAGATTTAGTTACCCTCAGGTATAACTTGGGAGCCAAGATAAACAGTCTAAGAAATTGTTCTTGAGAAAAGTTGGTAATAAATTATATCACTACTACTCCTTTTCTTCGTGGTCCCAAAGCTGGCCTTCTTCAGGCCAATAAGGATTATGCACAGGGTTAAAATTAGATTAATATTGGATTAATAAAGCATTAATAGGGCAATAGCTTGAAGTTATTGGTGGTAAATTTTCATGTGAGGAAATTCAAAAGACTGAAACAGAAATTAGTTGTACCTCACCACTAGTTCAACAGACTTGGTGGAACTCACATACCATAAAACACACAGGAACAGAATATGCTCAAAGGAAACCTATTGAAAGTGAACGGAACACGGTGGGTCTAGAGCCTTGGTCAAAGGCCGTTGGAGGTTAAGGAAAGATTATGGGAGTTAATAATCCTTAGGTCATCTTTTCTCTCTCAGATGTGGGAAGTTGCAGGAAAAAAAATTTCAGCATCACAAAAGAAAATTATAAATGTTTCTATATCTTCATCACCTATACTTCTCTTAAAATCAAATTTTATTCAGGGTATGCATTTGTTGAAAACAAATGAGTGTTTATTGGAAAAACATAGTACAAAGATGTTAAGTAAGGCTATGGGAACATCATTTAAAGGAAGAAAAAGTTGTAAACGCCTCTAGAAATGTTATCAGTATAAATTATGATGCTTGGCTGTGTTCTGTCCTCTTAAAAAAAAATCCCACAATATTTTTATCATAATAATATTTTCCTAATGGAAAAAATTTCATGTTGAAATTCCAGGATACCATGTAAATTGGGGAAAAAAAAAATTCTGTAACTTCTGCTATGTACAAAGCTTTCCCTGAGAGACTGTAAAGTTGTATGAACTATCCTGTCTACATTTTTTTTCTTGCTGAAAATCATCAGTGGCTTTCATCGTATCAGAAGGTTTCTTGTGGCAATACAGTACTGTCTTTCTGTCCAATTTTGATAGGCCCCAGAATTTTCAATTTCTTGGTTCAGGTAAGTGTCACTATTGCAATCTTAACTCTTTTTTCATAATAAATTTAATATTCCTAAAAAGAAGGAAGCCATAGAGCAGGTTTTTAGTTATGAAATTATACCACCATACATACAAAGTAGCAGAATAACCTAGATGAACATTTTTTATGTTAAAAGTTCCATCGACACTCAAGAAATTAATCTGTATTTCATATGGAACATTTCACGAAAAATCAAGTAAGCTTTGAGAAGCACCTAAATGGAATGGATGGGCAGTTACAGTCCTTAAACTTCACAGAATTTCCAGCAATTAGTGACTGATTCGAACAGAGTATCCAAGTACCTAATGCAAAGCGATTACACTGTCCCCTGAATCACCATGGCCTGAAGCAGTACGTTAGGATGGACCATATTTCTCATCTAGCATGGTAATTCTTGTCTGTATTAACAGAACAAAACAGCATGGGCAAATGCCAGGGGAGGGTCTCTCCAGGATCTAATTGCAGAAGTATCAAGGAAGCTGCACTGGTTTGCAACTACTAGCGATTTGATTGTGTATTCTTTTATGTCTTAAATGTTAATTGCATATACTTACCCTAGTCCCATTTAAAAATTTGAGCTTCTAAAAAGAATGCATTTTCTAGGAATGTAAGAGCCTGAGCAACATTCCTCTCTATTTTTGTCGTATAAAATTATTGCTACTCACACTGACACAGAAACCATCGAGTGATACAAGAGTACTGTTGTATTGTTTACAGTGTGGGAATAGTACCGGGGATTTCCACTATGAAACACATGCAGAAAAATCATCTTGTTTTAGAAATAATGATGCGGTCATGATCTTTTGCTTTTCTCTCAAAGGAAGGCACATTATAATTATTGAGGGAAGGGCTGGTAAATCTTGGCAACAGACACATGAATGCTTTGTAATGTAGCAAGAGGAAATTGTTGCTAGGGACTAGTTTTAGTTATTTCTAACACGAAGTAATTGTTAGTTCATTCCTTCTATCTTGTGTGTGAGGAAGGGGAAGCATTACCTCATCACTACTGAGTGCTATATTAGCATCTGCCCCTACAGGGGTATGAACTATCCCTATCAGTGACCAGCAATGATCCTAGAAGCATCACAGAGAGGAGGAACTACATGCCTGTCTGTATGGGCGGTTATAACAGAATATGAGTTTCCATATTGATAACATGCCCATAAGAACATTTTACTCAGGCCTTATCTAGAAGGAAAAGGTCCCCATTGTATGAACTTTTAGGTCTTGTAGCTGAACATGTTCACCTTCAGCCTTCCTGCTTTGTAATGCCTTCAAAATTCAGGGCGTGATTCTCTCAGAAACACAAGCAGATACAAGGTCACCGTACTGCCCTTGCATGGGTAGATGCAGTACTTGGAGGAGGTGTAATATAGCCCCTCAGGCTTCCCTGTCACAACTTGATACTGTCCTAGTCTTCTCTGAAAGGTCTGACAGTCTTTTCTTTCAGTAACTGAGAAGGACAATACAAGATCTGGTGCTTGTCTCTGCTTGTTGGCCTCCTGCTACCCACCACTGTCTAGGCCAGATCTCCAGGGCAGCAAGTTAACATTGTGCACTATTTTTCCAAAAGATATCTTAGCTGGTGTTGGGGCAGTTAGTTAAGTTGCTGGGTTAATTATACTAGACCCTTGGTACAAGTAAAAACTGCTGTGGGTTTTGGTTTGGTTTGGGTTTTTTGTGAAAAATGAAGAAGTTGATAAGTATTTTTTCTTTGACGCCGCACTGCTGAACAAATACAATACAGATGTCAACCTCAATGGCATCTCTGTCTAGCATCATCAGTATCTCACAACTTGAACAGGCCAAGATTAGTGTGTTCATAGACTTTCACACATAGTTCTAGAAAGTATCTTGACTAGCTATTTGGTTTTGTTTCATTTAATTATGACTGGCCATAACCTTAATTATATTAACAGTGTTTTTTCTTCTTGATAGTTTTACGCACCCTTGCATCACCTGCAATTTTTTTTCATTTTGAAATGAAGCATGTTTGGATAAATGCATCTTCTTCACACTGTCAGAAATTAATCAGTCTTGACAGGGATTGAGGTGTGGAGGGATTGAGGGAGGTGGTGTCATTCCAGGCTAGTTAGAAGGTGTCTGAAACTGTTTTCTGGTTTTGTGATCGTAACACAAAGTTTGGTTTGCTACCTGGTATTAGATCTCTCCAGTTTCCTTCCTGTGGTGATTCTTTCCCATACATACGAATTTTCAAGGTGAATTGGCATGTCAGACTAATGAAGTTGCAAATGGTTATCCACTGGTGACACCGGTGTTTAAGCACAAGTTCGTAGCAGGTAAATCTCTTGATTTGGGCCTACTGGCCTGTATGCGGCAGGTCTGCTTTTGGCATTTCTATTTTGGAGTTTTCCTCCTTCCAGAAGCTGTATTCCTCATCTTTTTCTGGCCTTCATTGTTAATTGTGTCTCTGCAAAGATCCAGTTGGCTTTTTAAGCCCTTCAACTTTCCCTTTACAAGGAGAAACCTGGCACCCTCTCCTAGCTGTGTGACCTGAAGTAAATCCTGAATTCTGGCTTTACTCTGGTAATGACCCATTGTCGTACACCAGGTGTCATAAAACCAGCAGTGGATGTCCATTTTTCCTGACTCTTGTTCCTTAATTAAGAACTTGGTAGAGCTCAGGAGCTGCTACAGAGCACCCTTGACAGACCCCTTCCTCCTAGAGTGGGACTATCACATCAGTTTCTCCCATTCTTCCTGCATTTTGCTTTTGAGCACCATGCCACACAAATCCAGCTAAGTGACCTCATGAAAGCAATTTACTGGGCTTTTAAAAACATTAATACAGCTGGCTTGGTCTCAGCTTTTTCCCAGACTTGTCCTATTTCTTCTCTAGCAATTCAAAGGAACACATTGGCTCTTCAGGATATTCGTGTTTATCCAGAAATGCCACTCTGACACCTTTCACTGTAGCCTCCAACCTGTATTACCACCATGTTAAATAAAGCTACTCAGTGATGTTAGGAGCTACCCAACATAAACTAGAACAGTCAATAGCTGAAGTTCTTCAGCTGCTAAATGGATCCTATTGATTCCACCCTTCAGGGTCCAAATAAATATTTGGTTATGAAGAGACAGCTTGACATTTTGCTATGGTGAAGGGGAAGAGGGAGGAAGACATGGCAGGCACATAAGCTCATGCAATTTCATGAACACATTGGAGCAGCTGCTTGGATGTGTATGGTTGTCTTTTGAAAGACTGTAGCCCTATCTCACAGTTTCAGCATCTCATCAGAGTACAGGCTATTTCCCCAGGTCTTGGGGGCCTCAGGTAACTGCTAGCTCTATTTTTAGCAAAAGCTCCTTCAGCGATCGTGACCAATAACAGAAGTTTTTGCAAGCGTTTTGCAGACATAAACCTATCAGGAGGATGCGTACATTTGCAATGGTGAGCAATACAAAGACTCAAAGCAGAAGCTATGCTAGCTGTGAAATCAGAAGCAGTTTAGCTATTGATTTTGAGAGGAAGTTAATGGGGTTTTTTTTACAGTAGGTTATTGTGCTGCAAAGATATGTTAGCCTGCATGTGTCTTTATTATTGTGCAAGCTGAGTACATGTTGCCCACACACCCTAGGTCAGGATTATCCGAAACACCTACTTTCTCTGAAAATTGACAAGATGAAGAGAACATGCGATAGATCATTAGGAAGGCACTGAAAGCAGAGATGACTACCTACCCATCACCTGTGTTGCAGAGCCAAGCCCAGCAGAGAAATGCCATCAGTCAGCAGAGACTCCACCAGTTCTCCCAACCCCAGGTCATAGAGAACCGAAGTAAACTTTCATTTCTCTTTCCTTGTAGCCTGCTTAGAGTCCCTGTGCTCGAGATTTGGATTTGAGAGAAGAGTTGATTTTTGCATTAGGATGCAAAACTGAGACGTTTCTAGAGGCACTAGAGAGCATGCTTCATCTCTGACAAACTCCTCTGTGTTGCAGTGTAAGACCTTGTCCTTCCCCTTCTTCTCCAGGTTTTGGAAGAGAGCAAATCAAATATGATTCTCTGAAAGAAAGAAGCAGAAGACAAATTAACTGATTGTAATGTTAATGAGATAAAAAAAAAAATCTTTGTGTTCAAAGACTGTATTTATTCAGAATCCCCGAAAGACAGATAACAGCCTGTAACACCTGATGGGGCAAAAAGGAGGTAACAGCTTGGAGAATAATCTAGCTATGCACAGAAAAATGTTACACTGAGAGCAAGAACTCCTGGGAGAATTCCTACAAGTTATAAAACACCTAATAGTCTGAGAGAGATATTTCATATTAGTGATTTATTAAATAGATTGTGGATTTAAGGCAGGCATTATTTTTAACCTTACCTTTTATTTTAAAATTAAATAATTTCTTTTATTAATAACAAATATTCAAGACAACTGCTGTGTTTTATAAAATTTCAAAAAATTATTAGAACACATGATCAGAGCAGTAAAGATGAAAGCGTTTAACTTGTAATCCCCTCTTCCATGATCTCAGAGAAGTAAAATGATTTTTTTTCTCTCTAGTTACTTTGAAGAAAGATTGTGTTACTTATATCTAACATTCATATACTTAAAGATTTCTAAAGAGAACATGGATGCAGTAAGGGTTTGGAGGTCTTGGATTCAATTTGAATTTGAAAGTGCTACCAAGTCTACATGGCTGATGTGACAAGTGAACCTGGATCTGGTCTCCAGTTTGCAGTAAGAGGCAAATGGCAATGGTCTGTTGATCCTAGGAGGAATAGATAGGACTTCTCAGAAGAGCCTCTATGTATTTCCGTTCCAGCTTTGTTATTTACTTGGACTGTCTGTTTCAATCTCTACATCTGAATAAGGTTTGTGCTTGTCCATCTTCTAAAATGCATGAGTATTTCTCAATGTAAGGGGTGCATAATATATACCTGTGGTTCCCCACCTGGTACAACTATCACCATGGGGAGAGTATTGTGGGACACAGTTTATTTTGTTTGTAACATTAAAATTGTCATTAGCTCATAGTTCATAGCTTAAAGTGTCATTCTTTGGCTCAATCATTAGCTTATATTACAAAGAGAGGGGAGCCTTTCTCAAATCCTGTGTTAGTCCCCTTTCACATTTCTGTCAAGAAAGCTGCTGCTGAATGCAGCTCACTAACCAACAGATGGTTTCATACCCTACCTAATGTCTCAGTACCAAACCCAGTAATCTCTGATCTGGAACCAAATATCACAAGTTTCGTGAAAATCAAAATGTACAGAGACCAGTATCTGTTTCACGTTTACTGTAGCAGTCATCACTGGGAAGAAAACCTTCCTCTAAATTAGTTAAGTGTGTCCTTCCACAGACAATAAACCAATCATGGCTGGTAAGTAGGTGATGGCTTTCAAGGCATTCTTGTATTCAGTCTTGTTAAACTGTCCCCAGTAATTTTCCTATTCTGCTCTGTTGCTTGCCTGTAATGGAGCTGATGTGCTCTTTGTTTTTCTTTCCTTTTTGAGTAGGAGTTTTGAGTTTGCCACTTAACAGTTCTTTAGGGTCTGTTCTGAAATTGTCGAAGTTTGTAACACACATTTTCAAATTAACATTCTTAAATATGCTCACAAAATCTGTTGCTGCTCCCCAAATGCATCTTTCTACATTTAACTGCACATTAACACATGTAAATACCCATTTGCATTCACAGAGAATGTACAAATAGATGCTCAACAAATTTCGCAAAGATATTCCACAAGAAGTTTGACAATTATTTAAGGCAAATGTTTTCTAATCTAATAGCATATGCGTGACCAAAGCCAACGAGATCTTGGTGTACTTTCTGGATTGTTATGGTGAAGATGACTCTCGAAGTTACCTGCGCAGAGAGGACATTCTAAATTTAAATCTCCCTCTAACTTTAATTCTGGGACTGGATTTCAGCACTCTTTCTTTCCCTCCAACTATTTTTAGATTTCAAGATCTGTTTATATGCAGGGACTAAAACCACAGTAAGAGCAAGCAGGAAGATTTCTCAAACAACCTTTAAATTAATAGGTAAAAAGGATCTTTTAAATGCATGCTTATATTCAAGTGGCTTGTCGGGTCCCACGCTCTATCTCAAAATCCAAGGATTATGGGTTTTTTTCTATAAATTCTGGTTCTGCAGACTCCATGAAGTATCTGAAAACCAATCTGCTTTCTTTTTGTATTAGGTATTTTTACCAAAAAAATTTAACAGTTCCAGTCTCCATTGATAATCCTTTGACGTGAAAAGCAGAACAGATTCCAGTTTGCAAAACTATACATGTGATTTTTACATGGCGCCATTGGTTATCATCCTAAGGCCTTACTGTTAGGCCGTTTGATTGAAAAACACTAAGAAAGAGACTTTGTATTTAACAAATGTATAATTTTTTCATTGTCATTTTTCAACTATTTTTCAATTTCATGTTCTTTGATGTTCAATGTATTTTTCTTAATGAAAAATAATCTTCTAGATGAGACTGAATGTCTCACAGTACACTTAAAGTAGTTTTTTAATACTAAATATCATTGGTGATGTTATGAAAGGGAAAGAAGTTGTTGGTCGATAACGCTTTTCAGACATTCTCAGCACTTTCACCTTCTGACTATTCCATAGTCATTGCTGGCAGCATTGATTTCCCCCCTGAAGTAACAAGCACTGTATATCAAAGCTGAGACTGTTGATCACTTCAGTAGCAACCTTTTCAAACATTCAGAAAAATCCTGCCCCATAGACACCTCCATCCTGTATCACTATTCCATGCTCAGAACTATAAGCACGTACTTATAGAGTGAGGAGGATTATCACACAACAGTTCTGGGCTGCTCTCTCAATGCCTCCCTTTTTCTATATTGCACCTGTATTATAGTATGAAGTTCATTTGCAAAATCCCAAAGGTTGCCAGGAATCTCTTTCAAAGAAACCTTTCTGCTTACATAGAATTTAGTGACTTTTACAAACAGTCTTTTTTTTTTTCCTCTCCTCTTTCTTTATTTCTGTCAGCTTACTTATCTTTTAGCTGCTGGCTCCCTTAAGACAAAAGAGCCAGATGAACACAGTCTATCCTTGTCAGACAGACAAAGTTTACACCTTTTTGAATGTCTGGAAGGTGCCTCGTATTTCAAAGTGTGCCCACAAAACAGCAATACAAAGTGCACAGCTGAATTTCTGACTTCAGTTATGAACCAGAAATAGGCCTGAATTCCACATTCTGAATCCGCTTCTGGAGTGCCGAGTTTAACTGTTTCATTTCAGTGAGATCCAGCTGTGGAGTTCAGATCCAAAACCGAGCCCCTGAGAAGTCCAGAGAAGGGTTTGGAGCAGAAGCTGTGGCTCTAGTCACACCTTGCATGAGCCCCAACCTTGAAGCAGGACTCAGTAAAGGACACCAGGTTGACTGAATACACCTTGTGATGGCACAGAAGTTCTTTAAGCTGGCTTCCCCCCCACACCCCTCCTTTCTTTCTTTTTTTTTTTTTTTATTTTTCCCATCTCCCTTCTCTCCCCCAGGCTGTCAAAACTTAGCATGAACCTTCATAAAACAGGGTCCGAGTTTCTGGTTTGTCACAAAGCTTTGGAAGCAGGCAAATTTCCCAGGGTTTGTGGTTTCATTCCAAACATTTCATAGAGCTTTAAATCATACCCAGGAGCTCTCTTCTATATTTTACAGAGAACAAAAATCACAAATCTGGCTACTTATTGAAATTGTAACTATTTCATTCACCTATTGAGTACCGTATATTTATCATTTGCAGGCAGCAAATGAATATCTTAACAGATGGGAATTTATATTGTTTCCATGGTTACAATAATAAATACAATACTGATCTGCCCAGAGTAGCTCTTCTTTTTCAAAAGGGTCTTTAAATTACTTGCATTTTGCAGTGGATTTTAAATGACTTTTTTATGATCATAATCTAGAAGCTATTTTTTTATTACAACAGTTTACACTAGACACTACAGTTGTTACAAGACAAAGCGATTCCTTACTTCTTTAAGCATATAATTAGTGGGGTGAGTTAAAATAATGCTACATTCTGTGCTTATTCTAACCATCACTGTCCTGAAATACAGCAAAATTTTAAAATGAGCAGTAGAGATATGGCAGCAGTCTTGAGTTTCACCTTTTTTATTCTTATCTGTGGGAACTGCAGAAGTGAATCAGCTCCAAGAACTGTTTGAATACTGAGAATAGAACTGATGAAAAATCATTAGGTTCATCTGGAGGAAAAAAAAAAAATTGTAGGCTCTTTGAGACAGCAACTGTGTTGTTGCATGCATTTGAACAGTCCCTCAGATAATGGCCATGTGGTAGGTACTTGAATCCACGAAGAAATACTGTCTGCAACAGTAAAGTCATGTTAATTCACAAAACCATTGTTCCAAAATTGCTAGGAAAAGATAGCTGGATAAATTGTACATCAACATTATCCATTCTGCAGACCATTCTAGGTGTCACCACTAGAATCTTCGCAATACATTTTGTCACCTAGTTGGCCTAAAAGTAAACTTCTTTTGAATCTGCCTGTTTTATGATCAAATTCTTTGTAACAGCCATTTTAATGGAAATTATTTATTTCAATATTCCTCTTACTAAGGAGTTTAAAGTCTCTTTCTGAAGCAAGCAGAATTTCTTCATATGTCTTTCTTCCCCTTGGAATCAAATGGAGATGCTGTTGACATACACTGCAACAGTCAATTTGAGCAGGAATTTTACTTCCTAAAGTAAATAAATCCTCTGTCCAGCTGAAATGAGAACAGACAGCTTTGGAAGCGAGAATTTCATGAGCTGCACTGAAATATGGCAGATTAGGAAAGGCACCAGCACTCCCGGGAACCGGTGCTTGTAATGACCGGAAGCAGTCAGCGAGAACGCTGAGCGAAGCTTGTATGTCCTAGTCGGGTTTTGTTGTATCAGACTGAATACCAGTTTGGGTTTGTAAATTCTTGGTTTTAATCCTCTTTTTGGTTGTCTGTGAAAAGCCATTTGGGCATCTTTTTATTGAAAAACTAGCTAGATTTGGAGGCTGGGGGAAGGAGGAGCAGAGACTGGGAGCTGATGCTAGAAACTGATTTTACTGAGACAGCCTGGCCCAATGCACTGCTTATGAAAGACTCAGTAATTATTCTATTGGGTTGCTTCCCCAGGCTCAGGATTCAAATTATGCAGGCTGAATGTGTAGCAAAACAGGATTAAAAAATGTATTTAAGGCAAGATGCTGTCTGGGCTGAATACAGACCCACTGCAACTTGCCAGAAAAACAGCCAGCCAGAGCAGAGAATTCAAGAGGGAGTCTGTCTGGATTTAAGTGTTGACCAGGCTTTGGACTCGTATATCAGCTGAAGGGCTGCAGAGAGAAGCAGCACATGTCAGGGATCCTTTTTGTTTTGTAAAGATTAGTAACTCCCTAGTGTTCTCTTCAGTGTAAAGATAACTGTGCTTAAGAAATTACTTGGCTACACTTGTTTTCCTAGCCTGTCTTCCACATTGATTTTGAGTAATCTATTCAAACAAGACATGAAATTCAGAGGGAATATATCTTAAGCAGCTGGGTGCTTGTAGGAATAAAGTGCTCACTGATGACCCGAGGCGGTGACAAGGCAGAGCAGTGTCCCAGGGGAGCACAGCGGGCGCTGCTGGGGCCACCCCTTGGTGGCACCCGCCAAGACCCAGGTCCCAGCCCTCCCCAGGTTTGGCCAGGTGCAGGAGCATTGGGGTCCCAGCGCAGGGATTTACTCAGGGCGGTGGTGTCTCTCCCTGGAATAGGCTTGCACCAAGTTTTGTCACCTGCTGTGTGTGAGTGATGCCCAGAAGTACAACAGAAAGCTCTTAGTAGCAGACTGTGATCCCATGAAACAACCACAAGTCACGATTCCAAACTACAAAAACAAAAAATTGCAGTAAAGGATTTGGTAATGCTGTGTGTGAAAGCAGGTAAAATTCTTAGGTTTTTTACGCACGTGAACACTGTTGATCAATGGTGTTGATACTAACACTAGTAACTACTGTTGTTTTCAAGCAGAGGAAGAATCAGAATTTTTGGATGCACGAGGCTCAGATGCTATAAAGGGAAAGAACTGCAGCTGCTCTCCTGGCAACATTTTACTAAGACTTTGTGACTTAATAAAGGCCAGGACAAAGATTCTTGTTCATCCTCCTGAGAGTCTGTTGTTTTACAGTGTTGTGGTGCTCAGTTCCTCAGAACTGGGTGCATTTCTGAATCTTACTCTTTAAAATGCACCGTTCATCCTGGAGAGCCCATAACCTTCGAGGTAGCTTGCAGTGTTCAGCCTGCCTCAGAGTCTGCTCCCGTAGTGCAGGCAGAACTAACTAAATGTGAGTGGCTCTACTTCTGGTAAACAGCTGTGTACTTGCTTGGCTTGGTTTGGTTTGAACTCAAAGATGTAATCAAAAAAGAATCCCCAAGGACTTCAGGAATTACTGAAGAAACCGAAATAGTCACTTATTAGCTGAAGAACTAACCCTGTATAACAAGTATTTTCAGAAAGTCTATAACAAGATATTACTTCTGAATGAATGTGTTCTTGATTAGCAGAATACCCCATAATCACAGGGAAGTTAATGGGACACATGCTTTTAGCCTTTCTCCTAGAGTCTCTTTTTAAGCACCTGATGTTATAGTCTGAAAGTATGCAATATAAGAAATAATCAAAAAAATTACATGGTAACCATTAAAAATCTTTCTCAGAAACACTGCTAACTTTTTATATTGATACCAGAAAGGTCATGCTGGAACATGTCCAGAGAAGGGCAACGAAGCCGGTGAGGGGTCTGGAGCAGGCTTGTGAGGGGCAGCTGAGGGAACTGGAGTTGTTGAGCCTGGAGAAGAGGAGGCTGAGGGGAGACCTTATCGCCTGCTACAACTGCCTGACAGGAGGGGGTAGCGAGGTGGGTGTTGGTATCTTCTGCCAAGTAACGGGCGATAGGATGAGAGGAAATAGCCTCAAGTTGACCAGGGCAGGTTTAGGTTGGACATTAGGAAAAATTTTTTCACCGAAAGTGTTGTCAAGCATTGGAACAGGCTGCCCAGGGAAGTGAGCAGTGGAGGTATTTAAAAGATAGGTAGATGTGGTGCTTAGGGACACGGTTTAGTGGGAATGGCAGTGTTGGGTTTATGGCTGGACTTGATGATCTTATAGGTCTTTTCCAACCTAAACTATTAGATGATTCTAACTTGGGAAAGGGGGAGTGGAGGAGCAAGGAGTAGGTAGATAATTTTATTAAAAAACCAGCGCTGTTGTGCTGTTTAACATGAAAATGTGTGCAAAACATGTTAATGTCTTGATCACAAGGCGAATTTCAAAAGTAACCGGTGCCAGTTAGCACTGATCATTTTAGTAATATGTGTAAACAGACATTATGAAGATTCAGTAAATTTGAAAGTCTTTTTAGTTGGTATGTCCTTGACTACTAGAAATAATAAGGTCAGGGTTTCAGACTTGGTCTCTAATATACTTTGTAGCATACAGTTTGGAAGACAGAAATGTATGCCTTCCACTTTTACACATTTATATCTTATTTTAATGCTATTGAAAAAGTAATTTTTTTCTATCCCTTTTTTATTATCTGTCTTATTATTATTTATATGTATCCTATATAAAACTGTTCTCATAATGGTGAATTTGCCCATTAAAAACACAATCTTCAGTAGGGCTCCAGGTCTGAGCAGGCTCAGAGCCTAGCCCTCACAAGGGCTCAACAATCAATATTTTGTACTGCTAGTCTGTTTAGAGGCTTTGAGGGGCAAAAATCAAGTCTTATGTGACTAACCTTTATACTGCCTACCTATGGAGGGAAAAGCCACTGAAAATGCATAAACATTAACCTAGCTTTACCATGTGATGGTCTCACATCCTTTTTCTACTGAACATGGTCCAAGCATATTTTTTATTGCTCTTGATTTCATTTTCTCCCTCACTTTTCTAATGCCTCTTTGGCTGACTAAAATACTCTAAAGTACTAAATCTTGTTGACTGCAGTTATATGCACTGGTGATGGGGGGTGAAGCAGGCAGTGGACTTCTGTGCTAAGGAACATGAAGGACACTGTTCCTTCACTCCGTGATCTTTCCTGAACAGTTGCTGTCTTCCAGAATGTAATGTCAACATCTGTAAAATATTGCAAGCTGATAATTGATGGGTGGGACAAGTGCTGGTGAGCCAGTCCCAAGCAGCAAATTGAGAGCCTGTTTCCTATAGTGGGAATCAAATACGGTAAAATCAACTTTGACATTAACACTTTCATTTCCAGCACCACCCAAACATCACCCTTATTTGGTAAACTCTGAGTAAACTTGAAGTCCAGAATAACACAAAGTAGTTTTTCCTCATTTTTCCATTAAAGAATAATATATGCTTTGATGACTTGAAAGAAAAGCTAGACATTCTTTTTCTTAAGCTACTTATTTCTAAAATGATAATCCCTCTCCAACCGATATTTTCACCTTTGAATCTTTGGCACTTATTTTTTCTTTTTGTATAAAGCCAAGATCAGGGACAGGTAGGGATAGTTTAAATGTGTTTCACAAGATAGGACATATCTAGGCTCAGATAGTTCAATCTGCATTTAAAAAAAAAAAAAAAGGAAAATAAAAAAAAGAAGCAAAACCCACTGGAAACTCAGGAAGTCATGCTTTGATGACAGGTTCTTCTCCTTTCCCTTCTCCTGTGATGTAGGTGTGTTATTCTTAGTAGGACTCAGAGACTGCATGATTTAACTGGTTATTTGTGTTTAATGCTGTGCAGTAAGCTGCAGTTTCAAACTAGATGATGTTTGGTGCACCAGGCCAATAGCCAAAACTGCAGTAACGACCGTCCACACCGCTGCTTCACCTCAGCTCAGATGGGTTGGAAAGGAAAAACCCTGCGAGTGGAAAGTAGCTGGGCCTCTGGGTAACTCTGCTCTTATCTTTCTTCCATTCTGCAGATTTGCTTTGCAGAAAATATTTTGTGCTAGTTAGTATTTCCTCCTCAAGCTACGAGAAAGGAGTCTCTGAAAAGAAACATGACAATAGGGATGCAGAGGAGTTCAATGCACTGTGCAGAGATTTTATACGCTGCCCACTAGGGATAGTGGAGTCAACACTTCCTAGACAGTCTCGTGTGTTTTACATTTGCAAAGTGAGAGCAATTCAGTCCCTTGAAATGGAGGAAGCTTTTTGTTTTGAAGAAAAGCAGTCCTTTGAGTATAGTGCTATGTGTCTTCCTGCAGGCACAGTGGGATGGCCCATGGAAAGAGCCACATCCACTGTTCCTTAACATAAACATTCCTCTTGTTCCCTAAATCACCACCTATTTGATCTCACTGCTGGAATGAAGTAAAAAAAGTCCCATGTCATGGCTCCTAAGATGGATTTTTTCCTCAGGGACAAAGGCAGCTTGAAGTTCACCTAACAGGAATGTGCTGTAAGGCTTTATCAGTCTCTACTGTCACCACTGACGAGTTACTCCCTTGACCAATTCATCAAGGCAGCAAACTTGGATCAGTTCTCACACAACTGTGTCTTTAAGGTACCAAAATATACCTAATGTTAAGAAAAAATAAGTAATTTTCAGCATATCAGTGCTTTAATTTTGATAATCAAATAAATGCAATGGCTGCTGAGGCAGCACACAGAAGTAATTCTCAATTTAATTGAGATGGGGTGGGGATGGGGGGTACTCCAGTAAGCAGTCTGAGGTTTCCATGTGGGAAGTGCATCTTTTTGTTCCAGCCCATGATGTTTAACCGTACACCTGTCAACTTCCCTTTAAAACATTCCAATTGTGCCATTTTGGTTGCAGTCCTGAAAGTGGGTGGTTGTGACTCTCCCTGTTCTGAGCAGAGCCCAGAGCAGTCATATCAGCATTAGGTAATGACACCCTAGAGCTGACAGGCTTCCAAAATCTTTTTTGTCTCCCAACTGGTACAAATCTTCGTAATTGATTTGGATTGTGGGGCTGGTAATACAGCACTGAGTAGCAATTAATGCTAACATTTTAGTTTCATTTCATTCTGTCAAATACACTTGACACTCTTTTTATGTGCGAGATTGTCAGGTATAAAGCCATGTGTCTCATTATATGCCTATTTGTCACCTCCCTTCAGATCGCTGCCACAAGTGATGCAGGTAAAGCCTCCCCTACTCTTAATTCTTTTAACTCTCTGGTTTTGAAAGAAGAATTTATAAAAGATGTGCTATAGATTTCTATAAAACAGATCGGTTGCCTCCACTGCCTCATTAGAAGTAAACGTGGAAAAAAAATTATGTGCTTCCATTTAAAATAAAAATTATTTTTTTAAAAGGCCTAAATAAAGACATTTCCTTTGTTATGGTGGCATTTGGAAAGAGAAACATATTTAATTGTGAATCATGTATGCTTCTGCTGGTTTAAAACTCAGCAAAGTTACGTCTGTGCAAATCGAGGCTGGCATTGGTACCTGCAGTCCCAGCGAAGTCCAGCAAGCCGAGCCTCCCGTACCAGCAGCCCCAGCTGATGTGCCACAGTACAGTTCATGTTTTCCTCAGCTGTTTTTAAGTTAGCCTGAGGTTCTTTTGGCATCACATTAAACATATTCACAGAGCATCAATTTAATAAAAAGTTATCGTAGAAATTTCTCATCTTTCAGCTGTTCCTTTATTTAGAGAACGTATATTCTGTTGGATTAAGATTTGGTCTTGATGGCCCAGGATGCACTATAAGGCTTCAGTTTTAGGGCTGCTGGATAGGTACTGTAATCATTGGATCACTGTGAAACTACTGGTTGTTTACTTACCAGGAAACTACTGATTCTCTAGCAAGTGTTTGCAATTTGTTGAAAAAAAATCTCGTGGCTTATTCAGTGTGTTAGCATACACGTTGTCTTTGCCCTTTCTACCAGTGCTGGGAATTTTTATGCGTATGGTAAAAAATACTGCTCTTGCTATCTGCTCATCTTATACACATTGACTCGGGGATGTGTCAGTGTCAGATAGGACATGACAGTTTCAAAGACTACTTAAAAGGTAAACCTGTGACATGACAAGTAATGTAAGAATGCCTGATCCAAAACGGATCATGAAAAGCTTCTAACAGGTGTACGAATCCCTGCCATCCAGATTTCTGTCTCTGCATAATAAAGGTCTGCACACAAGCTGGAAGGCAACTAGCAGGGTAAACCCCACCTCTGACAGCTTCATAGGTGGGGGTCCAAGAGAAAGCAGTGCTATTGCTTTAGTGAGGAACTCCTTCAAACTCGGAGGAGACTGGGCTACTGCTAGCAGAGGCTCTCCTCCATTTTTGAATACTCCAGGCCCCCTTTCCCGAGGCGTCAAAGCGCAGGCGGGCAGGAGAGCTGCCTGGCCTCACGCCGTGCTGCTGCCTTTGAGGCAACGCGCGGGCTGGGCCAGCAGGATTCGTGCTGCTGGTGAGCCTGGTGTTTGGGTGACTTATTAAGCGAATAATCTGAAGAGAGATGCCTGAGCAAGGGAGAATATAGCTATGAAGATTTCCAAGACATTTCTATCTCATTTTTAAAAAGTTGAGCAAGTTTGTATAGGTTTCATCACTTATCCTGAAGTAACTGTGAAGTGCAGTCAGGACTGAGAGTGAGCTTTGGGATTCCTTATTCCCCTTTTTCTGTCTGCCCACCTATTTGTTCCTCTGTTAAAAACTAAGTGGTAAACTGAAAACCCACCATCCAAAATTGGAAAAATTGAAAATCTGGAAAAAGTACTAAAGTGATAGAACTAAACCCCTTTTTCTTTTTTTTTTTTTTGTTGTTGTTTAAAGCGCAAAAGCTGTTCTTTGAAAAATCTTAGCTAACACTATTGACTCATGTACTTTGAGAGCCTTCAAACTGCAAAAACATTAACTGTGTATTAAAGAGTTAATTAAAAGTTAATCTTGACCCATGGGCTAGGCAGTTTCAGTCTTTCAGTAATTAATAATCCTGTTTCCTCGGGATATGTAATTTCTCTCAGCTTTTCATCCTAGCCTGGTTTGTGCCGTGTTGTTTTGCACTGTATTTAAAAAAAAAAAAAAGAAAAAAAAAGATTTCATTTGTCATTAACCAAATAAATGAATGCTAGCGGTGGGATCGCTAGAGAGAGACCGTGAATACTAAGGTCACTGCTTTAGAGCTTTCTATATTCTGTATTTGCCAAGGTTGTCTGTGCAGTATCTTAGACAAGGTGCTTGGTGTCGCAGCTTCACTATCACCTCTTAAAGTGCATCATGCAACATGAATGAGTCCTTTGCAAATGTTCACAGGCTGGGGGGAATGAATTAATACATTATTACATAATTTTTAAGTCTCTCTAATCTCTGTCCTTTTTACGCAAGTTTAGCAATTTTACAAAATCCCATTTGAGCTAAATCACGTTAGAAGGAGCCTAATAACAGCTTTATTTCTTGGTATTAAATCATATTTCATTTAAAAAGCCAAAGTACCACAAAAACATTATTAAGTAACATTGTGATGCAACTGTTTGGAATTCACCGTGCTCTTTCTCTGTACCATGCCGTTGGTACCTGCCTGCAGAACTACTACAACATGAAACAGATAGTAGATGTCCACAACAGCAGTGTGGGTACTTACGTGCGTCTGTGTCTCCAGATGTATACACCCTGATGTCATAAGCATCTATATGTATTGTGGGGTATTACTGTTATAACATAATCCTCTTAAAAGCAAGATTCTTTTCCCAGATGATCTCCTGCATTTGTCAGTTTTATTCTTTTAATGATTGATACTTTTTTCTATGATGTGCTATTTGGTACATGGGACTTTATGGATTTAGCAGTTTTATTAATTTGAGAGGTTTCGTCTGCACAATAAAATGGCTCAGTATGACAAAGGAAGTATCATAAATGAATTGATTTGTCACCTATCAGAATGTAATCCAGCAGTGATTTCATTATTGTGGTTATTCCCCTTCAATTATCTGCAAACTTAAAATGCTATATAGCATCCCTGTATCAAGTGACAGAGGAAAAAATGCAAATGTGACTGGGTTTCAAAAATAATCTTCAGATTATGGGTGTTTCATACTAATTTTTATTCCTTAAGGCACAATCTTCCTTGAGATAAACTAAATATTTATCCAAGTATTTTAAGTGAGCTTGGTCTCTCAGGAAAACAGCAGATAAGATGCCAAAAATTCTCAGTATTTGACTATGTAACCCTGTTGTTACGGAGGGCTGCATGCATCCAACGTGATATGGTTTCTCTGTAAGACAGACTTCCTCATACCTATCACTACTGGGATCATAAAAGAATTGCATAAAATACAAACTGTTCTTATCGCTGTGAGTATTTAGAAGGATATAGGATGAGTTTTTCAGCATAGATGACCGGGGTTTTCAAAGGAGTAAGCCTGCAGAAATGACATAAAATCGAGATGCTAAATTCTCCCAGGTGCCTTCAAAAGCCCCAAACTAAAACTCGATGGCTTCATTCACATATTTACCTTGAAACAGCTGTAGCTGTTTAAAAAGTTGTTCTCTTTTCACCCATTGCGAAAAGGTAATTCAAGCAACCTTACTTTGTGCTGAGATGGACCTGGAATGCTCATGTGGTGTGTTACCACAACCCAGCTATAGGGTGGTGATTTCTTGAACAGCGGATTTTTAAACTTTGAAATCAAGCGAGTATTGTGAGATGCACTAAATTCTCTGGGATTCTGATTGCCTGAGAGCGTGGTGGAAAGCATGAGAAATGCTGTTGCTGGGAATGCTGCAGCTGATCTTTTTAAATAAAAGTAGCTGATTATACCCTATTAAATTCCTACCTCTCTGCACTGCATGTTGTGCTTCACACGATGTTGTTAGAGGCACTTCTCTAGGACTGCTTGATTTTCTGGTGAAAACAACTCCCAGGAGTGGTCACTGGGATGTGTCGCCTGGTTTGTATTGCAGTCATGCCTGAGGGCTGGGGCCCCCTTCTGCTGGGCACCTGCCCAACGATACACAAAGAGTTTGTGGCTTCTTCTGCGAATACTGGAACAGGCATTAGACGGACACAGCTTTCAGACAGTTTAAAGAATTATACAAATTCATACCCAGAGGGATATTGCAGTGCTACATTTTGAGTCCCTTTTATTAAATCTCACTCTTTAATGCACTAAGTTCTATTTAACCTGTTAGAGATCTCTTAGCAAGACACCAAATATTGATTTATAGGCTTTGGATACATGAACATCTACCACATTCCCAGGTAAATCAATGCAATTGTTAATTATCTTGTAAGTTTGAAAGCTCTACTTTTTGTTAGTCAGAATTAACCAGGTTTCAGTTTCTAAATGCTACCCCTCTGTATACCTGTAATGCACACTTACATACTTCAGTCATTCTGGTATCTCTTTTCCAAATGGTTTCCAATGGTTTTCAACACCCTTTTTGAAATGCAGATGCTGGGCCAACATGTCCAGCAGGCTGCCACACAGAGTAAACCAATACTTCAATAAGAGATAAATAGAAGTAGGAGGAGGATTTATGCTGGGCTTTTCTAGACTTCTGCCTGTTTAGGGGTTTCTTTAATCCAGAGAGTTTAGGGAGCATATTTCCTTCATTTTTCAGAAGATTGATAAAATTAGTGTCAGGCTATGAGAAAATTATAAGATCATAAGATCATATCTCAGCAGAAGCCGTGATTAAACAGACAAAATTATGAGTTTTAAAATTTAATAGACAGAAACTGAACTAACATCCTACCCCCATGGTCCCAAGCCAGAGCACTTGGTGCAGGGAGGATATTCCTAATGGTATGCAGAGCTTGAAATGGGACCAGGGGAACGGAGAGCTGTGTTTGGTCCTTCCCCAGGGATGCAGCTTTGCTGCCTTTCAGCAGCTCTCTTAAACCTGAGAGCAAAGGAGTGTCACAGAAGATAGTAAAGAAAAAAATGTATCCCAAATTATGGTAATGGTTTATTGATATCCCACATTGTAATCTTTAAAAGCATTGAAAATAACTAAAAGTAAATAAAATATCTCAAGTAAAATATGAGAAAGAAAGCACAAGCTGTTCCTTGATTCGGTATATTCTTTGTAAAGAAACTGGACAGAATTATATGGGAGCACATAGCTACTGGAACACTGCACTACAAATATAACATTTTCTCAGACCAGTGAAATACATGACATTTGAAGTCAGAAAGGCAGGTGTATTTGTGTCGTGTTATTCTTTCTTCCTGGGCTTTGCTTTCCCATATCATATGTGGTTACATCAAACTATTCATGTGCGCTAATTCTAGGTTTCATTCATGAGTTTGCAAGATGAAGAGAGACAGACTCAAACATGGGAAAAATTACTAAACCTGAAATGAATTCAAGGTGAACAAGTATTCCTGCTTTCTACCTGGACTGTTTCATTACCACTCTGAGCCATAATCACTAATAAAAGTTTACAATATGTCTGGCATTGAAATAGGCTAAGATAGGGAAAGCACATCTTTCAAATTAATTCTGTGGCAAGAAACGAGTGTCTCCGTTAGGCAGTGTCTGCATGGGGGGAGGTTACAAATGTACCTGCAGTAGGCTAATATGTCTGAAAGCTTGGAACTAGTGAAAACATCAGGAAAATATAGAAGTGACTGGAATTTTTCTAGTAACCTCAAATGAGTTCATAGTCAAACATTCCAAATTTTTGAAAAGGTTGACAATTGTCTTCTGCTTAAATATTTCCATTTTTTGCCATAAAGATGACTTCTCTCCAGTCACTCATTTTGCTTCTAGTTATCCAACATAATAATATGGGTACCCAATGGCACAAAAGGTTAAGATATATCTGTATCTAAGCAATCATAGCTGATCAGGTCAGAATCACCTAAGAACATACCCCTTCTTTTTATCTTTTTTTCTTTTGTGTGTGGTTTGCATGTTTTTCTTTTTAAGTTATACAGCAATGAATTAAGTGGTTTCTGGAGAGAAAGAAAAAGGATCTTTTATTTCTGTGATCTGGTATCACTGAGTTTACTTCCTTTTCAAAATAAGATCAAGCAATGTGAATTTCATGAAGGCAAAACTGGGAAAAAAATAAATTGCATGAGTTAGCTTTGTCAGCTACTCAGCTAGAACAATATCTTATTGCTCCCCTTCAACATAAATTTGGTATGCATATCTTTGCAGAGAAACTATCCGAAAATATCAAAAGGAAGATCTGAAATGTAAAGTCCAAGCCAAGATAAGTTTTCATTATGAAGGATAATAGCAGCACACTGGTGTCTTATTGTTACAGGCCATCAAAAAACCACAGACGTGGAGAGAACAAACTTAATATTGATTCATCCTTTATTCACTCACAACTGCATCAAGATGCAGTTCTGACCCCGGTTATGTCTCAATATAGCCAAATTAACTCAGCAAAATTACACCAATTTTAAGCCACAGTGGGATCAAAATCCCACCTTCAGCGTTTGTAACAGTAAATTCTAAGCAAAATCATTTCAAAGTACTTCATCCTCATCAGTGTATTCTTCCTTTCATTTGCTTGAACAGCCATCTAACATGATCCTTTTTCAGTTTTAAAAAGCAGTACGGGTTGGCTTATTTTTTCTATTTATGGGGCACATCATTGATCATACAAACAGGTAAAAGCAATAGAGAAGAAAATAATGAAGAAGAAAAATAACACTCCCTGTGTCATTACACAATCAGCTGTGACGTTCTTTGGTATTTGAGATGTCCAGCCTCTGCCTATGGAAAGCAAAAGCTGCTCCAAAGGAACTAAAGGAAACACTGACCGGCCTTTTGATATGAGCTGCAAGTATCGAGAGAGCCATTTGCCTATAAACTTGTCATATTCCATTAGTGCTTCTCCAGATCTTAAGGAAATCCTGGTTCATGTAATGGGAAGTGTCCAAGGTAAATCATCAACTATCTACAGAAAACAATGGCCTGCAAAAAAAGTTTTTTCCAGGACAAAAAAAACCCCACCACTTAATATATTAGGTGTAGGATTTCTTTTTTTTTCATTAATCAGCGAGTAGTACAAGAGAACATTAAAACTCTTGGATGTAGAAACAAAGTCTTGTTCAACTGATTAAAAAACCTTTCAGGGGTGAGAGTTAGCCCAACCTCCTATGGGAAAATTCTCCCCAGATACTCAAATCTAGTTCTTTTACATTTCTGGGTACGTTTTGTGTAAAAGTAGTTCACTTTAGATATCTCAAGAAACAAAACCTGCTGCCATCTACCTTTCCTCCAATAATACATAGAAGTGGGTAATTATTTTTTTTTTCTTCTTAACTGTATTGTGTTTGCTGAAACTATGATTTCAGGATAACTCATCCCATTTGGAGAATTTATGTTGCATTTACCAGAAGAATTTGGCTTTTAAAAAATTCTGTGGATGAGCACCAAAAAACAGAGATGGAATGAATGACAGTGGTGTTATCTTAAGGGAGAGAATAAGTTACACGATGGGTTCCTGTTCTACCTAGTGCTAAAGAAATACCCAGGATACTTTATGTTGTGTGTGTCTGCATCTTGGTAGCTTGGTAGAACGTGATCAGATGTTTGCCCTGGTTTATGCAGATGCTGGAGTTTTATGCACACCTCCCAAATCTCCAAGTGACTTGACTATCAGATTGTAAGGGGAGTAACCTGTATTTCACTTCTTTTCGCGTTAAATGAGTATTTAAGAAATCTTCCTTTGTTGGATAGAGAAAATGCTAACAGCAGATAAAATACTTTATAATACACTAGTTATGATAGTCTTTTGAAAATGGAGTTGTAAACTCAAGTCCTACTTAGAACTTCAGCTAATCTGGGTTTCCAGCATCTTTGACTCATTTTCTACTTCTCCACACACTTGGGGTACTGAGTCTAAGAAGAACTAGAACCCCTCATTCCACCTCTGTCTTGTGATTGCAGTGTAAAATTAGCCTTTCATTTTCATTTGTATTAATTACATCAGGAATGTCTTTAAGAAAAGAAAGCAATTTTTTTTTCACGCAAAATTCTTTTGTGCCCAATGAAAGCAGAGGGGTTTTCTAATGCAAAGAAAAAACGGTCCTTTCTGTTCAAAAGCAGACTTGGTGGTTGTTTTTACTGGTCCATCAGGTCAAACTGCAAACCGAGATGCTCGCACCGTGGCGGTTAGGGGACCGCCCCGTTCCCGTGACAGCATCGAGCCTGCAGGTGTGAGCGGGGACGGTGGGGAAGGGCAGAGGTCAGCCAAAGGCACCACCACGGGTTGATAAATGTGCTCCTGGGCTGCCAGGCGGCCCGTATTAGTCTATGATCCTTGTCACAATCTCATGGTAAATTTACCACTGGTAGATTATAGTTTTTGGTGTCCTCCACTCTACAGTGAGCAAGTGTCACTACTGGCTCTCCTGTGAGGCGAAGGAGATAAGTGTCCATGATTAATGATGTGGACACTATCTAGCAGCAGGAGCCCATCAACCTGTGACAACTTTCTATTCCATGGGCATTAAACTCCTAAATGCTGTCACAGGTCTGCAATAGATTGTAACAGACAGCAGGGAACAAGGAGCAGGAAGCAGTTTCATCAACCTTTTCTTTTCCCTTAAGTAGATGAATTTTACCAGTAATTTTCACCTCCGTTATTTTGTTAGACCCCCAAAAAAGTTTGGGAAAAGGTCAATTTCAGCTGTCTCCCAATCTATTTGGCAAAGATCGATTCATTTCTGGCTGTTCCTGCTGGACTGTGATCATTACCACGCTTTCTGTTTGCTACTTCATTTGTTCGCGAACATGATCAACAAAGGCCAGCGCTGTTCTGGGATCAGGGCATTTATTAACATAATTGCTGCAAGAACATGCAGCTTTGGTCCTGGCTAGGTTGGATATAAACGGCGGCTAATTCATTCTCTTCTAAAGTCTCAGAATTGGCAGATATTTTAAAAGACAAATTTTTTTCTTTCTTTCTTTCTTTCTTTCTACAGATGATCTTTTTGAATCAGAGCTGGCAAAAAAGAAAAGAGTGGAAACCACTTACAAAAAGCATTGAGGTGTTTGTGTACTCTGAACAAAATAGTCAGAATTTGACCTGTAGTGGTGACCCCCACAACCACACAGCACGAGGAAGCTTAAGAAGAATAACCAAATGGCAATACTAAGAGGAGACTGAGCCTTGCTGGAAATTGGGAGCTGCCAGGGGGCTGAGGCCTGGGGACCCCGTCCCCTCCCTGCCCGCCCACTTACAGAGAGCGGCTGCCACCCCAGGGCCAGGGCAAGGTTGGATGCTGCCAGGTGAGCAAATGCTCCTGTCTCTGAGCATTGCCTGGGGAGCAGGACATGCTGGAGGGAGGGGAGAGAAGACACGAAAGTGGAGGTTTTAGCATTCGGCAGAAGTGGCTGATGGTGAAAAGGGAAGTTTGCTCTGCTCAGGGAAGGGAGGCTGTGAAGGATGCGGGTCACGGCTCCCTGAGCTCCCCTAGAGAGCTGCAGTTAGGTCTTGAAGATACAAACAAGCCTCAGTAAAGTGCCAGACACGTGCAGCAAAATCTACAGCGCCTTCCTCCTGGCCTGGGAAGCACCAATGCCGGGGAATGCAGTGCGGCTCCCGGGAGCGCTCCCTGCCCAGGGCACGGTCACTTCTCCCCGTGGTGCTTGCTTTCCCACGCACCGTCTTACACACTTCATTTCGAATCACACAGCTTATAGTCAGCAGTGCAGTGTTCCCTGAGAAAGAGTTAATCTCGGAATAATAACTTCTCACAACTGTGCTTAACAGATTCTAAGCCTTCCTAACGAAGAGTGCAGCAACCTGCAGCTAGAAAGCTGAATTTTCTTCCTTGTTTCTCTTTTCCTCACACTCTCCTTTTTTTATTTATGCGGTACAGCTGTGGGTGAGCACTGGTACGGAGCATTATATTCTGTCTCAGGTGGGAAAAACAGCTGCATGAGTTATGAGCATGTCATCTTCGCTTGAGTATATTGATATATCCCATATGTTATTGACTTATGAAAAGGATACTGATTGTAAAGAAGAAACATAATGGATAAAATAATGCAGGAAGATCCTAGCTGTAAAGCTTTCAAGTAAATTTGTACATTTTTTCCCCCAAATCAGGGAACAGAGTCCTACCTGTGGTTTTGATACTTTAAGTGCAGGAGTCAGCTGCAAAGTTCAGATCCCAAATTCCTGCATTTCACACAGGCTTATATTCAGGGGGTTTCTACTGATCTAGCCCAGAATGTTCATTAAAATACATAGGAGAGAGAGAGGAGAGGAGGGAAGAGATCACATTCCTCTAGCTTGTCATGATTTTTCGTACCTTCAGGAAAGAATTTCAAAGCAGATGCAGAGATCCCAGCACTCCAAAACATCTCTTTGGGCAGGAGCATGGTAAGACAGGCTGGGACTCTGCGAAGAAGTTAAGCGTGGTATCTGACATGCCAGCTACCATGGAGATAAGTAGCAGAGGGCCCCTTTGGGAGCTGCACCTGCCAGAAGCTGCCCCAGCCTCTAATCATTTCCTTGATGCATGAAAAGAAGTGTAAAAAAGAAAACTTTCTTTGGTTTTATGGCATCTCTGACTGGAAGGAACTGTTAGAGATACATTCTCCAAGGCACTGAATCATTGTTTTGTGCTCTGAGGCACTAAAACCCCAAAGACCCTGAAATTGTTCAAATACAATATGAATCAAAAAGCACCTGCTTTTGCCACCAGAACAATCCTGTGTTTGTGTATGTTAAGACTGAAACAGGATCCTTGGATGCTGAGAATTCAAGGAGCTTGGTTTGTGTGTTCCCCGTTATTCAAGAAATCTTGGACAAAACCAGCTTCTCTTGGAGGTCTGAACAGGGTCGAGCTTGCTCCAAGGGAAACCTACTGTGGCTGGAGTAATTCCCTCACTGCTTCTGGAAGCAGGTATCATTGTTGGTTATTGCTATTTGGACATATTAGCACAATAATAATATCGTGCAAAATTTAGACATTGTGAATTTTGAGTGTGCAGCACCGTGGATCTCTAACCCTATCTGGACCTTCTGAGATTAGACCCGGCAATAATATTGCCATAGTTTAGTAAGGAGGCATCCAGACCGGACTGGTAACAAGAGTCCAGAAGGCTGAGAACTGTGACCCGGCAATAATATTGCCATAGTTTAGTAAGGAGGCATCCAGACCGGGCTGTTACTGGTAACAAGAGTCCAGAAGGCTGAGAACTGTGGCCTGCCCACAACAGCTACCTTTGCCAGCAAGAAAAGGGCTTTTAGGAACTTATCACAGCTGTAATGTGTTAATGGCGCCAGCCACAGACCCTGGGTGACGGGTTCATTTGTTAGAAGGAACGGGGAGGTGGGACGTGGGGACTGGCTCTCGCAGCAAAGGCAGCCAGTGTAAGAGAAGTGCTAGAAATTTGGAGGGAGAGACTGTGTGAGGGTGTTAAGCCAGGAATTCCTTTGATTCTGTCAATCAGTTCCCAAAACAGTGTATTTACACTTCTAACAATGCAGAAGTGACTTGGGTGCTTTTGGGGGAGGGGAGGAAGCAACGGCAAATTATATTCCTTCTGCCACAGTGTAATTCCAGCGTCCTTTCACGGCTGTAAATCTCCCTCAGAAAGCTTTGAAAGTCTTTCTGAGTGTTAAAAGCTTGGGTGGTCAAGGTCAGGTGAGTTCCTTCCTCCCTCTTTCCCCAGACAATGAATACTTTTAAGAGGCCTACCCTTCTAGTTAGGTTTCGTTATCTGCACTTTTTATATCCCTCTCCCTACAGGAAACAAAGCAGCACATACAGCCAGCTAGGGGCTCCACTGGAGGATTGTGTCATTCCTAACACAGATTTAAAAGGGAAAAATCCTTCTTTTCTTTTCTTGCATATTCCCAGAAGGCACGATCAAAATCTAGTGATCTCATGCAGACGTAGATCCATTCACTCCTATGTGTTACGGTGCTATCTTCTGAGCCGTACCTGAGAATATTGTGTTGCATAAAAAACAAGCACCAACAAATAGCTTCCAAAGGAATAAAACACTCTGATCTGAAAATACTGAAAACCTTTCCTGGGCCATATTCAGGTCCTGCTCCATTCACATGCAGAAAATACTGCATGTGACAATTCTGCCTTTTACTCGTATGTGTCCAGCGTTGAATACCTGCTTTGATTTGTGAAAGAATAGCACACACTGCTGCAGATAATAGGACACGTTAGGCATTTTGGCAGAGAGCAGCTTGAAAATACTGGCTTGTTCCAACAGTGATTTTAAAGGTACAGGATGATGTTCTGAAAGGAAGTTATACCTTCCTTTCTCACTGGTTACCTTAAAAATATCTCTCATGCCTCTGTAAAAATGCTGCAGATAGATAGCTGTGTTTCTTAAAGATTAAACTGGAGTCTGCAGCATATACGTCACGTTCATTCCTTTGATCTTCAAAACTCTTGTCTCCCTATTATTGTCTTATATTGACAAAATTTCTGTACCTTTGAAAATGGAGGTCTGATTTTTCGGACCCTTCCAAGTCAGGTCTTGAGATGCTTGTTTGTATTATGAAATAGGAGCAAGGTTTAATCACAATTACCTGCCATGCTGAATATGATTTGCTCTGATCTACACTGACAGGTCAGTTACCGTCATCATTGTGTCAAGTCCAAATACAAAAAAATTTCATAATGAAGACAAGTACATAGACAGCGAGTTTTGAGGAACAGGGTGCACCGTTTGTTGTATGTGCAAGAAGAGGTATATCATGGAACCGTGTGCGCTGGGCAGGTAGAAGGAGGTTGTAAAAGCTCTGAATGCTCAAACCATTTCTGTACTGGATAGCTAAATCCCCAGTTAAGACAGAGGCTTTATTATCAGCAGTCTGTTTTTAAGAGGTGCTGTTCTTTCAGTGGGGGCTAAGAAGCGGGTGCATTTGTGACTGCAGTAGGTATCTTCAAAAGGATGAACTTCCAGAATCCTACGTGCTTTCTGGACCTCTCGGAAAAGACATCACAGCTTTTACAAGAGCTGGAACGATGCCAGAACTACCTGTCTGCAGGATTAATTCTCAGCTCTACAGAGAGTCCTGCCTTGTAAATCTAAACTGAATTAAGGACTGGATCCTAAATTCCTTTGGTTTCAGCAAGACTTTGGATCTAAATAACCCTATATATCAGGATTTTAGTGTTGGATAATCTAAGTTATTCAAGAATCTTGTCATTTATGGCATCATGCCAGTAACTGATCAAATCAAAACCTTCAGCTTCTAACATACATCTACAGAAGAGCCTTTTTTCCTCCTTTTTTGCCTTCCAGGAAAGAATCCAGAATATTTACAATATAGATAGTGTTGTTTTTGCCAGTTCGTTCTTTCATTTTTCAGATGTCAAGATAGTTTTAACTGGGCCTTGCTTTTTTCTTTCTTTAAACGTATGAAACCTTCCCTCTCTTACTAAAAGCTCAGTTTCTGTATGGGTTGTAATAGTCAAGACAAACATCTGTTTCTTAAAGAACATTATCATAGAATCATAGAATCATAGAATCATAGAATCATAGAATGTTTTGAGTTGGAAGGGACCCCGAGAGGTCATCTAGTCCAACCCCCCTGCAGGAGCAGGGACACCGCTAACTAGATCAGGTTGCTCAGAGCCCCATCCAACCTGGCCTTGAATGCTTCCAGGGATGGGGCCTCCACTACCTCTCTGGGCAACCTGTTCCAGTGTTT